>NC_090751.1:59966087-59971087 GCF_036898095.1 Palaemon carinicauda
GTTTTTGATGTTAATAGTTTTTATAGGACATATCTGTTTTGACGTTGTTACTGTTTTTGGAATTATTTATTGTTAATTTGTTCTCATCATTTATCTATTTCCTTATTTCCTTTCCTCACTGAGCTATTTTTCCCTATTGGAGCCCTTGGGCTTATAGCATCTTGCTTTTCCAACTAGGGTTGTAGTTTGGCTAGTAATAATAATAATAATAATAAAATCAAACTAATCAAGGAATGTAAAACCCTATAAAAGACTTATTACACATATAACTATATAAAAGACTCAATAACTATTATACCTAGTCACCTGCAGGAGACGATGACCACCCATCCAGAGCAGCAACCCACAGACCAGACGGATCAATGGGTCACCAGCAACTGAATAGGTAAGCCCTCATTCAAGCTGGGTTTTGTCTTAAAAATGTATAAAGACTCCATGATTCTCAGTTGGCTGATGCTACTATGTCTGTCTGTAATTTTGAAATTTTCCTTAGAAATGACATGACCAGATTTAAATATGTGGTCATAAATAGCTGAAATTGGTTTTTATTTAAAGGTATATTGGTTCGTACCTCCCATGTGCTGCGAAATCCTACACTGAAGCTGTCTAGATGTGCTTCCAGTTTAGAGTGTATATGACACCAGAACACAAGGGAGTAGGTAGACTCCCCTTATATTTAAAAAGTGAGCCAACAGAGAGTTTGTTAGTAAAAATTAGTTTTAAATCTATGGGGATAACACTTCCCCACAACACTCATAACCTCTGTTCTTAGTCTCTCCGAAACATAACCGTAGTACGGAAAGGAGACATATAACTTTTTCTTACTGACTGTTTGAATTGCTAAATTTTGACTGTAAATTTTATCTAAAAACTTCTTGACTTGACTGTAATAGAGGTTCAGAGGGAACCCCTTGTTAATAAAAAGTTATATTAGAAAATTTTCTTCCTCATGAAACCCCAGATAAGTTGAACATACATGATAACATCTATATAACAGTGTTTTTATCAAATCAATTTTGTAGATTTTTGGTTCCCAACTTAAAAAATGAGTGCCTAGCCCGGTAAAAGTGATTTTTTCGAAATATGAAAAATTCGTAGATATGTAATTTGTATTTTTCCTAACTATACAAACCTTAGCTATTTACATGGGGTAATTACTTCGGCATAGCTGAATGATGAGCCAAAAGAATTTTAACGAGGGTTTACTACCCCGCCGCTAGTTAGCGGGGGTGTAGGGAGGGGTAGCTGGCTACCCCCCCCCCCTCTCACACACCGGTGAATGCTTCACTTTGCTTAGAGGTAGGACTTATCCTGGGGGACAGGGCTGGCGGGCAAATATGTGTAAATAGCTAAGGTTTGTATAGTTAGGAAAAATACAAATTATCTACGAATTTGTCATTTGTTCCGTAACTGAAATACAAACCACGCTATTTACAGGGGGTGACTCAACCCTTAGGAAGGGAGGTAAGTCCCTGCCATACTGGCTTTGGCTTGCCCGGGGACTCCATATTCGAGTGTGTAGGTACTCAAGAAATAAGGGGTCCCTGCTCCTCGCTGGCATGCTATGAAACTGCTGCGGCCTACATAAGCTGTGTGTGAAGGTGAGAAGTGACTCGTCCTAGGAAGTTGACCTGGAGCTCTTCAGATGGAAATCTAGGCTAGGACTCTCCCAATACCACCTCGTCAGGGTATGGGGACATGACAGTATTACACTTAACACTAGGAACACAAGGGAGCATGGCTTACCTGCAGAGGTTCAAGGTCAGCTGTGCAGAGAACCCAGGATGCTGCTTTCTCCAAGGGAGGAGAGGATGAAGAAAAGAATAAGGGCCAGACAGATCTTTTCATTCACGCAGACTAAAACCGGGTAACAATGCCCTCAACCTTCTGCTACTTGTCCATTAAGGAGCCTGAGGTTAGACCAGCTGTTGTGCAGCCGTATCGAGCCTCCTGTGTGTCACGTCTTGCAGGTAGTGGGCCGTGAAGGTGGTCTGACGCTTCCACACCCCAGCTTGAAGGACCTGCATCACTGAATAATTTTTCTTGAAGGCCAGGGACGTAGCTAAGACCCTGACATCATGCGCTCTAGGGCGATGTGACGGAGAAGGGTCAGGATTCAAGGCCAGATGTATCACCTTGCGAATCCAGGCCGAGATAGCATTCCTGGTGACCCTCCTCTTCGTCTTCCCGGTGCTCACGAACAGGGCTCGCACCCGGGGACGAACTGCAGCTGTTCTTTTAAGATACAACCTCAGACTCCTCACTGGGCACAATAGGAGATGGTCTGGGTCATCTGTTACAGAACGGAGACTCGAAACCTGGAAAGAGCCGAACCTAGGGTCCGGCACTTCCGGATTCTGAGTCTTGGCAACAAACTCAGGGACGAAGCTGAACGTTACCTCCCCCCATCCCCTTGAATGGGCGATGTCGTACGAGAGACCATGTAGCTCACTGACTCGCTTGGCCGAGGTCAATGCTAGCAGGAACACCGTCTTCCAGGTAAGGTGGCGATCTGAAGCCTGGCGTAATGGTTCGTAGGGAGGTCTCTTTAGAGACCTGAGAAATCGAACCACGTTCCATGGAGGTGTCACTTTCGACTGAGGGCAGGTAAGTTCATAACTCTGTATGAGAAGGGAAAGTTCCAGCGAGGAAGAAATGTCCATTCCTTTAAGCCTGAAGGCAAGACTTAAGGCTGAGCGATAGCCTTTCACTGCTGAGACTGAAAGGCGCATTTCCTCCCGCAAATACACGAGAAACTCCGCTATTGCTGGAATAGTGGCATCGAGAGGAGAGATACCCCTTCCACGACACCAACCACAGAAGACTCGCCCCTTCGCCTGGTAGACCCCTGTGGATGACTTGCGCAGGTGACCAGACATCCTGTTCACAATTTGTTGCGGAAATCCTCTCTCCGTGAGGAGATGCTGGATAGTCTCCAGGCGTGAAGTCGAAGCGAAGCTACGGCTTTGTGGAAGATGTTGGCGTGTGGTTGTTTGAGTAGCTCGTGACGTAGAGGGAGTTCTCTCGGAACCCCCGTGAGGAGTTGCAGAAGGTCACGGAACCATTCTGCGTGATGCCATAGCGGAGCTATCAGGGTCATTGAAAGATTGACCGATATTCTGGTCTTGTTGAGCACCCTCCTCATCAGACAGAACGGGGGAAAGGTGTACACATCGATGTTGTCCCACCGTTGTTGGAAGGCATCCTGCCAGAGAGTCTTGGGGTCCGGGACCAGGGAGCAGTACAGTACAGCGGGAGCTCGAAGTTCAGCGCTGTAGCGAACAGATCCACCGTCGGGGAACCCCACAAAGTCAGGACTTTGTTGGCTACTTGAGGATCCAAAGACCACTCGGTACTCACTATCTGCGTCGCTCTGCTCAGACTGTCGGCTAGCACATTCCTTTTGCCTGGAATGAAGCGAGCCGCTAGTGTGATCGAGTGGACTTCGGACCATCTCAGAATCTCTACTGCAAGATGGGATAGCTGCTCTGAAAAGGTACCTCCCTGCTGGTTGATATAAGCCACCACCGTGGTGTTGTCGCTCATCACCACCATAGAGTGGCCCGCCAGGACTTGGTGGAACTTCTGAAGTGCCAGGAACACGGCCTTCATTTCTAGCAGGTTTATGTGAAGGTACTTTTCTGATTCTGACCACAGGCCTGAGGTCCTGTGGTTCAGAACGTGGGGCCCCCACCCTTTCTTTGATGCATCCGAGAACAACATCAAATCTGGGGGATGGACGAGAAGATCCACTCCCTTTCGTAGGTTCTCGTCCGCCACCCACCACTGGAGGTCCGTCCGTTCTGCAGGACCCACAGGGACTAAAGTGTCCGGGGATTCGTGACCTTGATTCCACCGGGACTTGAGTCGCCACTGGAGGGATCTCATTCTGAGGCGACCGTTGGGAACGAGACAGGCCATGGAGGAGAGGTGGCCGAGGAGACGCAGCCACGATTGGGCTGGGAGTTCTTCTCGATTGAGGAAAGGCCTCGCGACCTTCCTTAGCCTTGCTATCCAGTCGTCTGATGGGAAGGCTTTGTGGAGATTGGTGTCTATGACCATGCCTAGATATAACAGTTTCTGAGAGGGCTGCAGAGAGGACTTCTCGAAATTTACCATGATCCCTAGATCCTGGCAAACTTCGAGGAGCTTGTCTCGGTGGCGAAGAAGGGTTGCCTCTGAGTCCGCTAGGATCAGCCAATCGTCTGGATAACGAAGGAGACGGATGCCGATCCTGTGAGCCCACGAAGAAATCAGGGTGAACACTCTGGTGAACACCTGAGGGGCTGTGGAGAGACCGAAACACAGCACTTTGAACTGGTAGATCTTGTTGTCTAGGCAAAATCTTAGGTACTTCCTTGAAGACGGATGGACTGGGATCTGGAAGTACAAGTCCTTCAGGTCCAGTGTACACATGAATTCTTGTGGTCTCACTGCAAGTCTGACCGTGTCTGCCGTCTCCATACTGAATGGAGTCTGTTTGACAAACTCGTTCAGGGTTGAGAGGTCGATGACTGGTCTCCAGTCTCCAGACGCCTTTCTCACAAGAAAGAGTCGACTGTAGAAGCCTGGGGACCCGTCTACATCCTCCTGGAGAGCGTCCTTCTTCAACATGGTCTGGACTTCTGCCCAAAGGGCTTGCCCTCTTGCCGATCCCATGGCAAGAGAGCTCAACGACACTGGATTCGCTGTCAGGGGAGGTAGAGAAGCTGTGAACGGGAAGCGATAACCCTGAGTGATCACAGAAATCGTCCAGGTATCTGCCCCGAGTTGCTGCCACCTTGCCGCGCAACATTGTAGGCATCCCCCCACTGGTGGACATGCAGGGGGACTGCCAACCCTAGCGTTTACGGCCTCGGCCGTTTCCTCTAAGGTTCTTGCCTCCCCTGGAGGACTTCTTGCTCATTCTGCTCTTGGCAGGAAAGGGCTTAGACACCTTCGACTTTGCTGCAGTGGTCTTCTTCGTGTCCTTAGCTGGACGGGGCTGTTGTGCTGCTGGA
>NC_090751.1:59976087-60028619 GCF_036898095.1 Palaemon carinicauda
ATTTTGCCCCCCCCCCCCCCCCCCCCACAGACTGGGCAAACCTAGAATAAGGATGAGTGCAGTCATCAGCGAGCTGGGCATTAACAGAGGCAGGCAAAGTCGGAGAAATTGGCGACTGGGTTTGAAAGACTGCGCCAGGCACTGCTGGGGACTCCTTGGTACAAAACCTTCAGACAGAGCCCTTCAGATGAAGATCAAGGTCCACTTCTGAGGAAACTGGAGTGCGCTTCCTCTGCTCCCCACTGCAGCAACTTGAACAAGCCTTCCTTCGACGGAGGAACAGCAATACCAAGGGAAAGCCAAATCTGTAAAAATTTATCAATAGAAAAGACTCCCTTGCAGAGAAAGGCAACGTCACTTTGCTGGCGGAATCGGCAATGTCCTTAGATTCAGAACTTAAGGGTTGTCCAGGGGTTAAAGTGACAACAGTCCTGCTCCATCGATTCCCTGGGGAGACTGAATGAAAAGAAGCTTCGGGCAGAGATCGAGGGGGGGAAGAAGGAAGTCAAGGCTTCTTCGACCTCGAGGATGGTACCGAAGGAGAAGAATCCCTCTTCGACTTCTTACGCCGCCTACTAAACCTCTCCCACTGAGAGGATGACCACTCCCTACATTCCTTACAGGTGTCATCCTGGTTACAAGGTCATCTTCGGCAGGCCGGGCACAGCGCATGAGGGTCTGTCTCGAGTAGAGACATGAAGGTGCCGCACTTGTGCCCTTAAAGCCAAGGACAAGTCCACATGACGACCGGGAAGAAGAAACACTCACAACCTGAAAAGGAGAATGCAAAGAAAAGATAAGTCTTATAATGGCCAGTCAGTATGGGCAGTGGAGAGAGACAGCGTTCACTCTCAACCAAGCCAAAAGTAAAAGTGATGAGACAATACTGGTGTGTGTGTGTGTGTGTGTGTGTGTGTGTGTGAGAGCAGGGTAGCCGGTACTACCATCCCCCTCCTAACTAGTGGTGGGGTAGTTATGCTTCACTAATAGTTTTATGGCTAGTTTCAAAGCTTTGTCAAGAATAAAAAGTTTGTATTTTGGTGACAGAACATATTGTAACAAAGTGGAAACCAGTGATTCCAATTCTGTGGTAAACAATACCCTCTTCATACAAGAAGATTAACTTACTCATCAAAACAATCCTGTAACCAATACTCGAGCACTTCACTGAACATTAATAGATCAAAGCAAATACTGAATAACATCTGAATGATGGACGGAATCTATTTTAACTAATTTTCAAACTTACCTCTGAGAGAGTACCATCTCCTCCAGCTACGACAACAGCACTCGTATTTTCCATAATTGCCATTAAGTCCTTGGCTTGGCCCTCATGTTCTGTCCTTACTGTGGCAACTTTGATGCCAGCTAAGTGAAGAAGTGGAGCACAATAACGTTCATAGAGTGATTTTCCTTTGCTGTTGAGAGATAAATTTTGTTATTAAAAGTATAACATATCCAAGTAACATTCATTTAAGAAATGACACTATGGAGTCTCTGCTACCAGGTATGAGTTTGTATAGTACAGAATAAAAATAAAAATGGGAGGAAATAGGTAAAACCCTTATTATTTATGTGATTTTGTACATCTATAAGCCTAAATTAAATATAACCATAAAAGCTTAGAATCCTTTGCTTCCCAAGGATATTTATTCTTCCACGTCATGAGAGTTCCACCACTCTCGATACTTTCTTTTTAGTATACAACTTCAGTAAATAAAGGCATCGTGATACTGTCTCACATGCTGTAGAATGAATACTTACTTAAAAAGCTATAACTCATTTCAAAGTAGTCTAAAATATCATACATCAGCAAAATTACCATTCATGAACAGAACATCTATACGTTTTATCTAAACTAGCAAATAAGTATGAATAAAAAATTGGAATATAGAACACGCTATCCTCCCTGGAAAGCCAAATATTATGGATGGTCTGGAAAAAATACATTGTAGTCCTGTTTTCATACGTTACACACATGTATAGGACAGTTGTTAATGCCCTATGAAAGCAAATTAAGCTCCTGGCCTTGAAAGATGAATGAAATGTGAATGAATTGTAGGGAGAGGGATCCCATCTTTCTCTGTTTTCCAAGTCTCTGAGCAAAATTGGGATAGATTAAAGCTTTATTTTCTATTTGCAGTATTATTAATAACTTTTATCATTTTTAATCTTTTTATGATTCTATGACCTATGAGTATGGTTTCATTAGGGTTTCAATTGCATTATAAAATAAAATGTGAGAATCTCTCTCTCTCTCTCTCTCTCTCTCTCTCTCTCTCTCTCTCTCTCTCTCTCTCTCTCTCTCATTTGTGTCTATCCCTTTTCATCAATTCACTTTGGCATGAGTTGAAAAAAGGGAAACAAATTACTGTTAGCCAACCCTTTTATTACAAATAAATAAAAACAAATACAGTAGTTACATAACATGCCAGCTATACTCACTATGTGCTCTAAGAAATCACAGACACTTAGATGTGAACTGGTACTGTATAAGAAAATGTATCCAGCAGGCCAGCAGCACTGAACATTCACCTCACAGATCCTCAGGTCCCTGGCAGAGCCTCACTTTTTGAGTGTGCTAACTTTTCAATTTCTCTTCATTCAATCCATTAATTTTTGGAGGAAATTCTCTTGGAAGCTCTGTCAGGAGTTGCAGAAGGTCTGGGAACCATTCTGCGTGATGCCATAGCAGAGGTATGAGGGTCATTGAGTGATTAACTGATGTTCTGGTCTTGTTGAGCACTCTTCTTATCAGACAGAACGGGGGAAACGCATAAACGTCAATATTGTACCATCGTTGTTGGAATGCATCTTGCCAGAGAGCCTCGGAGTCCGGGACTGGGGAGCAGTACAACAGGAGCGTGAAGTTCAGGGCTGTTGCGAACAGATCCACAGTCGGAGAACCCTACAAAGTCAGGACTTTGTTGGGTACTAGATGATCCAAAGACCATTCAGCCAACTATCTGAGTCTCTCTGCTCAGGTTGTCCATGAGTACATTCCTTTTACCAGGAATGAAGTGAGCTGATAGTGTTACTGAATGAACTTCTGCCTATCTCAGTATTTCTACTGCCAGAAGGGCTAGGGGCTACAAAAAAATACAGCCTTGCTTGTTGATGTAAGCCACAACTGTGGTGTTGTCGCTAATCATCACCACTGAGTGGTCTGTCAGGAACTGAGGGAAATGTTGAAGGGCCACGAAGGCGGCCCTCATATCCAAGAGATTGATGTGCTTGTACTTTTCAAACTCTGACCATAGGCCTGAGGTCGTGTGGTGCAGCATGTGGGCCCCCCAACCTCTTTTTTTTTATGCATCTATGAAGAGCAATAAGTCCGGGGAGGAGGACGAGAAGGTCGACACCTTTCAGCAGATTTTTATCTGCGACCCACCACTCGAGGTCCGTCTGTTCCTCTGGTCCCATGGGGATCAGAATGTCCGGGAAATCGAAGGCCTGATTCCAGTTAGACTTTAGCCACCACTAGAGAGATCGAGCCCTGAGGCAGCCATTGTGAACTAGACAGCTCCAGAGATGATAGGTACCCGAAGAGACATAGCCACCTCTGGGCTAGGAGCTCTTCTCGTCTAAGAAAAGGTTTTGCGACCTTCCTCAGCTTCACTACCCTGCATTCTGATGGGAAGGCTTTGTGAAGGTTGGGGTCTATAATCATTCCTAGGTATACCAGTTGTTGAGAGGGAAACAGGAATGGCTTCTTGAGGTTTATCATGATTCCACAGATCTTGGCAAAGCCTCAGAAGCCTGTCTTGGTGCTGAAGAAGGGTTGCCACCAAGTCTGCTAGGATCAGCCAGTTGTCCTAGGACACAGATGCCGATCCTGTGAGCCCAAGATGAAACAAGGGCAAACACTCTCGTGAAGACTTGAGGTGCTGTGGAAAGAGTCGACTGAAGAAGCCCAGGGAGTCGTCGAGGACCTCTTGGAGAGCACCCTTCTCCGACCTGGTATGGACTTCGGCCCAAAAGGCCTGCTCCTCTGTGGATCCTATCGCAGAGGAGCTTTTCGACACTGGAGTCTTGATCAGTGGAGGGAGAGATGACATGAATGTGACGTGATACCCTGATAGAATCACAGAGACTGTCCAGGGTTCAGCCCAAAGCTGCATCCACCTCTTCCAACAGCGATGTAGGCATCACTACCTCTTAGTGAACAAGGGTCGGGGATCACCTATCCTAGCATCTCCGGCCACGGCCTCCTCCTCTAGGATGTTTCCCTCCATGAGAGGACTTGGAGCCTTTCCTGTTTTTGGCAGGAAAAGGTTCTTAGACACCTTGTCTTTAGCTGCAATCCTTTTCCAAGATGGTTTTGGCTGGTTGGTCTATGGAAGTTCTGGTGGTTTGTGGGTCCTACAGTAGATGTCAGGTCCCTATGGGGGAGAGTGTCCTGGTGAGACTTCCTCCATCTCTCCGCTGCCTGCTCAACATTTCCGAGCTCAAACAAAGAGGACCCTTCAAGAGAAGAATTCCGGAGTCTTGTGATCTCGACGTGTGGGACCTGGCGATAAAACCTCTCGACTACCGAGTCTGTGCACCCCAAGATGGTGTTAGCCCATAAGTTCACGACTTAGTGGGCGAGGAACTCGATAGTACGAGTGTGCGAAAGTAGGAACGTCCCCAACGCCTTCCTGGTGCCTTTCTTGGATAAATCCTCATTCCTCACCAGGTTCCCCAATGATCCTAACCAAAGATCAAGCCACGAAGTAGGCTGCATGGCGTACTTCACCACTTTCTCCTGGTTCAGGAACTCCGTTCCCGAGAACGAGACTTGAAGGCCGGAAAGACTCTCCAGAGAAATTACCTTTGTTAATTCCTCTAAGGAATGGTGTAGAGGAAGAGTCGGGAGGGGCTCGTCGAGGACCTTGTTGAATCTCCTCTGCTGGACAGCCGAGGTTGGGAGGAGCTTCGAGGATGAGCCCGAACAAAGACTTGCAAGAGAAGTCTGAGAACTGGGTGGAAACAAACTTTTGCCTGACACTCTTCTGCTCCTGAGACAAGGGCAAGGCTGCACTGGACTTAGGGGCTTCTGAGTGCCAAAGACACGACCGAGGACCATGTCTTTTCCCTTTTGAGGAGCCATCACTGGGTCTGCCAACCCATTGAAGGACCTTATGCAGGCCAGAACTTTCCAAAAGGTATGTTCCGACTCTCTCTGCTTGACTTTCAAAGGACTTACAGCTAGATCGTCATCTTCCACCCCCGAGACATAATATTGGGGTGGGTGGTGTCAATGTAGTGGCTAATCGATGGCCTGATCCCCTCTGTGGGTCTAGGAATCCTCAAAGAGGATTTTGGCAACATCTTGGAGTCCTTAGATTCCCTGCTAGGAGGGAAAAAGGTCTCAAGGAGAGAAGGTTTTAATGAAAGAACCTTCTGTTAACCACCCATCGGGGCAAGGATGGATTCCTCTGCAGGTTTCGATGCTGCTGTATTGCCATCGCGCGGACTTCCTCACTAAGGGAGGATTGGAGTGAGTCTGGCAGGGACTCTTCCCTGCTATGGACCTCTGACTGAGGTGACGAGTGAGGAACAGGAGAGTGAGGAGGAGTTGAACCAGCAAGCCTAGGCTTTTCCTTAGAAGATTTAATAGGGGTCACATTGACACTGGTAGATGGTACCTCGGCAGAAACTCCTCACTTCCTCTTCAAGGGAGACAGAACTGTGGATCTTTGCCTAGGAAGCACAGAAAAAGACTGCTCCAGGGGGACACTGGGAGTTTCCGTGGGGCAAGAGGATGACAAACCCAAAGAGAAAGCTTGGGTTACTGCCCTAACCAAGGGTTCACTAAGTCAGCCAAGTTTTGGGTAAGGAGCCAAGATTACGTTAGTATGCATCGGTGGCTAAAATCAAAGTGGCTACTCTTTGAGCTGGCAGCGGGCCGGGCTTCCCCGCCACCAACACCTTCCTGTAACTACTAACGCCAAGTTATATTTTTAATGGCCAAATTTTCCCGTTTCAGTGAAATCATACTCCTATTAAAAGATGAATATTTGTATTCATGTAAGAACAGGTATTTATAAATCTGTGATGTACTGAGGGAGCAATATGTGGTGCTGCAGCAAGGAATTATTGTATTGATTTTCTGTTAACTTTAGATTTTTTTTACACAAGATATTGTATATATTTAAAAATTATTTATATATTTCATTACTTTTCAAAAATTAGGCAATCTGTTCCAACCAATACCTTTTATTGGCAGGTTTCTTGTACTGTATTGTAATTATGGTTTTGATGAACTAGCTATTTCTGGGAAGTAGACTAGTAGTTGATTTTCAAAGTTGGTTACTGTAAAGTTTTCTATTAACTTTGTTTATATTAAATATATTATTTTTCAATGCTTAGTGGAAGGGAAAATGTCCAAATCTTCCAATTACTGTAACCCCATTCTCAATTGTTTTTGCCCCACTATTATGGCACTGACCTGGATATGTCAAGTGCCGTAACCACTGGTCAGCATGCTTGTATCTGCAAAGCACTTAGGACCAAAGAGACAGCATAAATTAGGCTGTACCCTCGACTAGATGTTATAGGATATAAGAAACATGACAAACTTATAACAGAGTATATATTTTTCCTAACACACAAATCCGAATTCTTTACTATAGGATATATTCTAGCGCGAGCTGGAAAATACGGTAGAAAAACCTTAACAAGGTCATTAACGCCTGGGCAGGTAGTTATCCACCTGTTAGCGGTTGGAGACCGCCAGTCAGTAGCTACTATTTACCTTCAATCAGATTCTAGCTAGGACTATTCTAGGGGGTGGTGATGGAGGGAAGATTTGTGTAAAGAATTCGGGTTTGTACATTAGGAAAAATACAAACTCTGTTATAAGTTTGTAATTTGTTCCTACACTTGATACAAACCTTCACTCTTTACTATAGGAGACTTATTCTTGAGGCTAGGGTGGCCAAGGAGTTCCCTATTCCTAGGAAGATAGTCATCAGACTAGACTCTTTTGAAGAAAAAATCCGTGGAGATAGGCATGCCATCATACTTGTTAGGTGGCTCCCTGAAGCCCTCAGGAAAGGGAATGGGCCATCCGTTCCTAGCTGGTGATGTCAAAGAGTTATCCACAGAAGCTGTGGCATCTCTGCTGTTCCGTTGCAGTGCTGGGTCATCTTTGCTTGTGGTAGCGCATGAAAGATTCGCGGAAGTGTGTGCTTCAGGAGCAGGAGATGGAGAGAGTGGTGGAAAAGGTAAAAGCAGATTTCAGAGAATTCTGATGAGCTGGAGAATGGTGATCATGCACTGGAAATCGACGAGCAGGTGAACGGCAAGAGGGCGAGTGTCAACGCGTAAGGGAGCAGCACATTGGTGAGCAACGAGATGGTGATCGATGCGTTGGCGAGCAACGCACAGAAGAGCGACACGCAGGAGAGTGCTGAGTAGTAGCACGAGGCATAGGAGAGTGACGCGTTGGCGATCAGTGACGAGCTGACAATCAGCTAGCAGGTGAAGGACGCACTAGCAAGGGGCGGACAGGAGAGCATCGTACTGGTAATTAGGGAGACAGCGAGTAGTGTCCAGTCAAACGGCAAGATGACGAGGGGTGCACCAGAGATCACTGATCTGGAGAGCATCGTCTGGTGGGAGATTGTCTAGGAGGATGAGATGGTGTACAGCGCATTGGAAGATCACGCGCTACCGAACAACGATCATGAGGAGACGCATGATTGTGTGAAAAACAGCGAAATGGCGAGCGTCCAGCCAGAGAAAGGTGAGCATCAGTAGCAAGAGAACGATGGTCAGCAGAGTGTCAAACACGCGCCGGCGAGTGACGATTACGAGGGGTTGGGTGACGAGAACAAGCCGGAGAATGATGATCCCAAGAAGACTTGCGATAAAGAGCACGAGAACGGTGAGAAGATCGTTGATCTCGTGAACTGGAGTGCTGCCTGATGGAGGCCAACGTAGAAGACTATGGTCCATGGAGGATGAAGAGATTCGAGGATGGTGGGAAGTCTCGTCGTCAGCAGGAGGTTGTTAATGAGTAGGCGAGAGGGCAAGCTGGTCACAAGAGCATGCAGGACTGACTGGAGCAGAAGAAGGCGAGAGGTGGGCCTTGCACAAAGCCAGAACATCTACGGGAGAAAGGACTTCAACTTCAGAGAAACTAGGAGAAGGATCCCTCCAGGCCCCATGCTGAACAAGCTTCAAGGGCACCTTCTTGGAAAGAGGCCCAGCCACATCACGTGACGGCCAAGCCTGCAACACATCTGAAAGGGAGAAGGACTCGCCCAGCAACAACGTCCCCAGAACCCCGAGGTTGCCCTAGAGCTAGTTGGTCTACACTCCTACTCGACTGCCCCTTGGAAGAGGCAGAACAAGCAGGAGCTTTGGGAAGAGATCGGGGGCTTGAGAGAAGACGTCCGAGGCTTCTTCGCCCTTGAGGAAGACCCCAAAGGCGAAGAATCTCTCCTAGACTTCTCCTTTCACTGGTGCCCAAATCTCTCCCAATGGGAGGCAGACCACTCCCTATACTCCTCGCAAGTGGAACCCTGCTCACAATAACTTACTCTGCAGGTCAGACAGAAAGAGTCGAGGCGTTATCGACTGAGGATATGAAGATACCGCAAGAGCACCCTTTAGGACCTGGACAAGTACACATGAGGAAAGTCAAAAGGAACAAACACACCTGAAAGAGGAAAAAGTAATGAAAAGCAATTATTTATAATGGCCAAGTCTTTGAAAGAGCAGAGAGCGGACATGTCCGTTCTCCTCAAACCTAAAGAAAAAAAGTGATTCTGTTTCATTGGTGTGTAAGTGAAAGGGGTAGCCGGCAACCCCCGGCTACCCCTTATCCCCCCCCCCCTCTAACTAGTGTTGGATGGTTGCCACCCCGCGTAAAAGTCTTGATAGTTGGTCTTCCAGCTTCGCCAAAAGATACTTCCTATTAAATAGCATAATCTTTTTAATGTTGGAACAAATGACAATTTTTTCATTATCAAAACTTACTTCTCCATAAGAATGTTTATTATATATTCCATTATTTGGTTGATAGATTACCATAATTAATGATATTAACAGTCTAGGGCTTGGGATGATAAATTAAATAAGCATTAAGTATTGTCATTACCATTATTTGTTTGGAGAAAAATAGCATATGTTAACTAAAATTGTTGCCAAAGTGCTAGTTATGTTGGCTGCTAACCCAACTTTCTACATTTCCAAGCTGCACTACTAACTTCTCTCCAGAAATCATGATTCTACTTCCAATTTTTATTTTACCTATTTTCCACTCACTCTCCAAAAAAAGCATTACAGATAATAGAACAACAACTAAGAGCAATTACCATATGTACTGCAATCATAGTTGCAATGCTATAGACTCTTAATCTTCATGACATTATACTAATGACAGAATCTCGGCTATTTCATTCTAAGAAACTATATAGTAGTATTCTATCATTTTATTCCTTGGTTTATCATTGATAATTTTAAAATCATAGATAAAGTACAACTTCATTAACTGTGCTTAATATACAAAACTTTCAAATAACAGTATAATTCATTGTATTTTGCTTTAACTTTCCATAGGCAACACAACAATCAAACTATAATTAGTAGAGGGCAAAAGTTATATATGAAGGAATGACTAACCCTCCAGCTGCTGCTGGGTTAAGGAGAACTGTAACATGGCGTGGCTGGCTACTCAGAGGTTGAGGGTATTCACCATACTTCATGGCTTCCTCCGCAAAAGCTCGCATCATTGCATTTTCCCTGTAAGATTTGTATCATAAATACAGCAGTCAGGGTATTACATGTCAGAAAATACATAGTGTACAGGTAATCAATATCATAACATCCAGACTATTACATCCAAAATTGACAAATTTGGAATAATTTGTATTTTTCACTAACGAATACAAACCTGTAGTAATTTATATGGATATTCTTTCAGCAAAGCTGGAAAGTAGCTATTAGACTTAATGCGAAGTGGAAACCATACCTAACCACTGTTAGGTCACTTTCTGATTGCAGGCAGGACCTATCAGGGGATAGGTGATGGCAGGACAATTCATATAGATAACTACAGATTTGTATTAGTTAGAAAAAAATACAAATTATTTCCAAATTTGTCATTTGTTCCTAAACTAACAAACCCTATGTTATTCATATGGATGACTTACCCTTACTGGCTTAGTCACTGACCCAGGTTTCCCTTGTACAATATTAGACTATATCAGAGGAAAACCTTGTCAACTGGCCTATCAATGCAAAGTGAAAATGAGAGCAGCCTGAGCAACTTAAGTGGTTTTGACAGATAGCATATGAGCATCTAAATATGACAAATTCATAGATAATTTGTATTCATCCTAACGATACAAACCTTAGCTATTTATTAAAGGATATTACTTTCTGCGAAGCTGAAATTTAGCGAGGGTTAACTACCCATACCGCTAGTTAGCGGGGGTAGGGGGGGTAGCTTGCTACCGCTCGTACTCACACAATGGTGATTTAGCTCACTTTGCTTAGAGGTAGGACTTCAAGGGGGATAGGGCTGGTGCATAAGTTTGTATAAATAGCTAAGGTTTGTATCGTTAGGAAAATTTTATTTTCCTTAGTAAAATAAATTTTTGAATATACTTACCCGATGATCATATAGCTGCATCCCTGCTGCCCGACAGAAAAAATCTACGGGCGGAATACGCCAGCGATCGCTATACAGGTGGGGGTGTACATCAACAGCGCCATCTGTCAAGCAGGTACTCAAGTACTCGATGTCAACATAGAACCAATTTTCTCCTCTGTCCCACTGGTTCTCTATTGGGGAGGAAGGGTGGGTCCTTTAATTTATGATCATCGGGTAAGTATATTCAAAAATTTATTTTACTAAGGAAAATAACATTTTTCAATATTAAACTTACCCGATGATCATATAGCTGATTCACACCCAGGGGGGTGGGTAGAGACCAGCATTACAAGTTGACATTATGAGCTAAGTATTCCGTATTTCATTTTAGCAGTTATTCAAAATAACAAGCATAAAATAAATAAGTACCTGGTAAGGAAGACGACTTGAACAATTACTCTGACTTTTTAAGTACGTCTTCCTTACTGAGCCTCGCGATCCTCAAAGGATGCTGAGCGACTCCTAGGAGCTGAAGTATGAAGGGTTGCAACCCATACTAAAGGTCCTCATCAAAACCTCTAATCTAGGCGCTTCTCAAGAAATGATTTTGACCACCCGCCAAATCAAGTAGGATGCGAAAGGCTTCTTAGCCTTCCGGACAACCCAAAAATATTTCAAGAGAAAGATTAAAAAGGTTCTGGAATTAGGGAATTGTAGTGGTGGAGCCCCCACCACTACTGCACTCGTTGCTACGAATGGTCCCAGAGTGTAGCAGTTCTCGTAAAGAGACTGGACATTCTTAAGATAAAAGACGCGAACACTGATTGCTTTTCCAATAGGTTGCGTCGAATATATTTTGCAGAGATCTATTAGTTTAAAGGCCACGGAAGTTGTGACAGCTCTAACTTCGTGTGTCCTTACCTTCAGCCAAGCTTGGTCTTCCTCATTCAGAAGGGAATGAGCTTCTTGTATAACAGTCTGATAAAATAGGAAAAAGAATTCTCTGACATAGGCAAAGATGGATTCTTAACTGAACACCATAAAGCTTCAGACGGGCCTCGTAAAGGTTTTAAAATAGAACTTAAGAGCTCTTACAGGACATAATACTCTTTCTAGTTCATTTCCAACCATACGATAAGTTTGGAATATCGAACGATATTGGTCAAGGCCGAGAAGGCAGCTCGTGTTTGGCTAGAAAACCAAGATGTAGAACATGTAGCCGTTTCGGATGAGAATCCGATGTTCTTGCTGAAGGCATGAATCTCACTGACTCTTTTAGCTGTGGTTAAGCATATCAGGCAAAGAGTCTTAAAGGTGAGATCTTTCAGGGAGGCTGATTGAAGTGGTTCGAACCTGTCTGACATAAGGAATCTTAGAACCACGTCTAAATTCCAACCAGGTGTAACCAAACAACGCTCCTTCGTGGTCTCAAAAGACTTAAGGAGGTCCTGTAGATCTTTATTGTTGGAAAGATCTAAGCCTCTGTGACGGAAGACTGATGCCAACATGCTTCTGTAACCCTTGATAGTGGGAGCTGAAAGAGATCGCTCTTTCCTCAGATATAAGAGGAAGTCAGCTATATGAGTTACAGAGGTACTGGTCGAGGATATGGATACTGACTTGCACCAGTTTCGGAAGATTTCCCACTTCGATTGGTAGACTCTAAGGGTGGATGTTCTCCTTGCTCTAGCAATCGCTCTGGTTGCCTCCTTCGAAAAACCTCTAGTTCTCGAGAGTCTTTCGATATTCAGAAGGCAGTCAGACGAAGAGCGTGGAGGCCTTGGAGTACCTTCTTTACGCGTGGCAGACGTAGCAGGTCCACCCTTAGGGGAAGTGTTCTGGGAACGTCTACTAGCCATCGAAGTACCTCGGTAAGTTATTCTCTCGCGGGCCAGAGGGAAGCAACTAGAGTCAACTTTGTCCCTTCGTGAGAGGCGAACTTCTGCAGTACCTTGTTGACAATCTAGAACGGAGGGAATGCATATAGATCTAGATGAGACCAATCTAGCGAAAGGCATCTATAAGAACTACTGCTGGGTCCGGGATAGGTGAGCAAAGTATTGAGAGCCTCTTGGACATCGAGATTGCGAAGAGATCTATGGTTGGCTGGCCCCAGGTGACCCAAAGTCTCTTGCATACATCCTTGTGGAGGATCCAATGTGTTGGAATTATTGTCCCTTCCTACTGAGACAATCTGCTAAGACATTCAAGTTGCCTTGGATGAAACTCGTTACTAGTGAAAAGTCTAGACCTGTTGAACAGGAGAGGAGGTCACTTGCGAACTCGTACCATGTCAGAGAGTAGGTCCCTCCTTGCTAGGAGATGTACATCAAAGCACGGAGTTGACTGTGTTCACCTCCACCACTTTGCCTTGAAGGAGAGACCTGAAGCTTTTCCAGGTCAGACGTACTGCCAGAAGCTTCTTGCAGTTGAAATGCATTGTCCTTTGACTCGAGTTCCATAATCCCGAGCATTCCCTACCGCCTAAGGACGCACCCCAGCCTACGTCCGATGCGTCTGAGAAGAGAACGTGGTTGGGAGTCTGAACAGTCAGGGGAAGACCCTTTCAAAGGTTGATAAAGTCCTTTCATCAAGTCAGACCAGACTATCTTTCCGGAAACCGGGATCGAGACCGCTTCTAGCGTCTTGTCCTTTTCCAGTGAAGAGCTAGATGATACCGAAGAGGACGGAGGTGTAGTCTTCCAAGAGACACCAATTGAACCACGGATGACAGTGTCCTAACCAGACTCATCCACAGCCTGACAGGGCCGTGTTCCTTCTTCAGCATCTTCTGGATGGATAGCATGGCTGGGGGATGATCGTCTTGTTCAGCCATGTCCCCATCAGAGGGTTCCTCATCCGAAACTGATGAGGAAACGGCAACGGAGTGAGCAACGTCTGACTCGCTGAATCCGGTCGCACTGGTGGATGCGTGACGGAGCCGGACACAAGATTATGGTACTGCTGCACAGTCTGTGAACTGTCAACCATGGGGACGCGAGGAAGTACAGCGACAACCCGAAACTGTCTAGACTGTCTGGGTTGTGCAGACAACCCCCTACCGGGTTGCTGAGGTTGCCGCACTGCGTCACAACAAGTCACCTCTGCTGGTTGTTGAACGTCTTCCTAGTGACACACTGAACGTCCACAACCACCTCCGAGAGTTGCTTAACGTCAACGTGCGACTGGCAACCCACACTGGGTCGCACCGGTGGAGGAACCATCTCAACTGGCGGACGTGAGTAGGATACCTCAGCGTCAACAGGGCGTACAACCAACCGGTAGGAAGGTTGTTGGCTAGAAGGTTCTTCTCCGTAAAAAATCCTCTAACAAGGACTAAGCTTGGACTGCATGACTTGCAACAAAGCCCATTAGGGTCTATGGGAGCAGGTGTGGCAACAGACGGGATTAGCGACTGAAGCGGAACCATTTACCATCCCTGGAAGCATGTTATGCTTTAATTAAAGTCCATAGGAGGCTAAGCAGCTTAAGGCTCCTCTCCAAATGACAGAGTCCTCAAGGGAATATCAGAAGGAGGGAGAACAGCACTTTCTCATCTACAGGAACCATGTCCGAGAAAAGCTAGGTTATCTCAGTGAGGGTTTCACTGGTGCATAAGCAGCAGACCAGAAGGCAACGTTATGTAACTGCTTGACAGTCTGTGAACTGTCAACCACAACAGGAGCGTGAGGACATACAGCACTGGTGCATAGTAGCAGACCAGAAGGCAACGTCATGTAACTGCTTGACAGTCTGTGAGCTGGCAACAACCAAAGCTGTGTGGGGAAGCCTCAACTCCTGACTGACTAGTCTGCTGCGGGCGAGTGGCGGAAACCACAGTGGGTTGCGGAGGCTGACACACCGTGTCAAAACACGGCAGCTTGTGGTAGCTCACGCACGGCAACGGAGTGCTCCGTGTGTCTGTGGGAGTCAGCATGCGTCTGGCAGGGTCGACTGCGCATGGGTGGAGGAGCTATCACAACAAGAGTGTGGGAGCAGGCAGCCATGCTGGGCGCACAACCGTGGCAGGCTGTAGGCCAACGGGTGCATCGTCAACCTTCTCCGCAGTCGGAGTGTGGGAGCTGGCAACAACAAAAGCGGAGTGCTGGTGAGTGGGAGGGACTGCCGTGGGTTGCGGAGCATGCCGCATTGCGTCAAAACACGGCAGCTTTACAGCACCTTCCCACTGCTGATGCGGTAGCTCACGCATGTCAACGGAGGGTGCAGCATGAACATGCGTCTGGCAGGGTCGACTGCGCATCGGTGGTGGAGCTCTCACAGGTGGAGTGTGGGAGCAGGCAGCCGCAGTATCTGCTGAGCGCACAACCGTGGCAGGTTGTAGGTTAACAGGTGCAGTGTCAACCTTCTCAGCACAATACTCCTGCATGAAGGAAGCAAGCTGAGACTGCATAGTCTGCAGCATGGACCACTAGGGTCTATAAAAGACGGCAACAAACGGAGCTACTGTCCGTTGTGACTGAGGGTCTAAAACAGCTGGTGCGGCAACAGACGGAGTTACTGCCTGTTGCGGTACCACCTTGCCTCTCTTGGGAGGTGTGCAGTCGTCGGATGACTGCAGCGAGTCCGAACTGACCCAGTGGCTACACCTAGGCCGTTGGACTTGCGCGGAAGGGACCAACTTGCACTAAAAAGCTGCAAGATTTGGTCCATGGTTTCTGCGAGAAACCTCTTCGGCGGACGAGGAATAAATGGGCTCTCTCGTCTTTGTGTGGGTGGGGCGATCACGTCGGCAACGTGTGTAGATACACCCGAAACCACCGAGGGAAACGTCTGTTCGTCGATCAAGGCCTGTGGAACCCATAAGTCCTTCGACATTACTTCTCCCCTGGGCTTGGGAGCTTGTAAGAGGTATCGGACTAGGTGAACAACTGGCACGAACAGACGAACCCTCGAACGCAACACTGTAACACTTTGCGCATATCACTTTATCACTTTTGATTTTCTGTTAGCACTTATTTCACTGAAATCGAAACTTTAACTGATTTCTATCTGAAACACGCAATCCTATCCTTCATTAAAAGGTAGTAATTGCGAAAACAGTTTACAATGCAATAGAAAAACATAATTAAAGATAAAGAATTCAGTGGCTGGAAAAGAGACTAAACACTAGATCAAATAAACTACGTTTAAAATCTCTCACCGCATAAAGCCTGGGAACAAGAATAAAACTCTAGAAACGTTTTACCTTCTTCCCCTACAGCGACTAGGGAGAAGAGTAAAAAACGAGAACAACGTTACCCGCTTGAACGAAACGTTTATTCTCCTCTCTCTCCCTCCGTCTCTATCTCTCTCTCTCTTCTCTCTCGACTTAGAACCTGAGAGAAGAGCCCAATTATATATTGTTAAAACATATTATTTGCTAAAGGAAAAAACTGAAAGGTTTCCCAAATAAAAAGTTCCTTTATTAGAATTTAAACCATTTAAGCTAAGAAAGAATGAACGAAACGCTAGAATCGGTTTACTCTTACTGCAACGTGAAACCGTGAAATACTCTCTCTCTATCGTAACGATAGAGCGCATGTTGAACGTTCTGAACGTCAACAACTGCGGAGACTAAACTAAACGTTAGTTCATCTTTGAAAACAGTACGAGACTTATCAAAGAAATTCTTTCAAAAACATTAAAATTAAAAAAGTATAAATTCTTAAAAGGTAAATACGAAATGACGGGCTCAATGTTAATTAACTTCGGTTCCAAGTAAGGACCGCCTACTATTAGGAAAGGTCGCATATAAACAAACATAAAAATTAATTTTTATAAGTTTATAATAAATGGAAAGTTAATCGAAGAGGCCTATAAAGGCGGAGAGATATAAAATAAATAGATCTATAACTTGTTAAGCAAAATTACCAAAAACCTAAACACACTTCCGTCTAAGGGAAGGGTCGGCCATTTAAAAGTGAATGAGAGTCCATACTCTCTTCGTCACCAACACTTCCGTCTAAGGGAAGGGTCGGCCATAATTAAATCTATCCAAAACGAGTTCAAGTTTTGAAATGAAGATAAAACCCCTGCATAGCGAAAGCTCAAAACTGGAATAGTGTACTTCACCAATTCGTTGTGAAAACAAATCCAGTTAGGGACGGCGTATTTAGTAGGTCTTGCCTGTGGCACGACAGAGGGAAAATTGGTTCTATGTTGACATCGAGTACTTGAGTACCTGCTTGACAGATGGCGCTGTTGATGTACACCCCCACCTGTATAGCGATCGCTGGCGTATTCCGCCCGTAGATTTTTTCTGTCGGGCAGCAGGGATGCAGCTATATGATCATCGGGTAAGTTTGATATTGAAAAAATACAAATTATATATGAATTTGTCATTTGTTCCATAACTGGAATGCAAACCTACGCTATTAATTTAGAGGTGACTCACCCATTAGGAAGGTTGGACGTCCCTGCCAATCTGACTTTTGGCTTTACCCGAGGGCTCCTTATCTGAGTATGTTAGTACTCAAAATAAGGAGTCCTTGCGCCTTGCTACGCAAGGTTCACAGCCTACGCAGGCTGTGTGTTGAGATATTTAGAAGTATGACTGTCTAGGTAAAGTTATTCAGAGTCTTTTTGTAGGAAAAACTGTTGTAACCAAGACTTTCCCAATACCACCTACAGTAGCTAGGGTATGGGGACGCAACAGTATTACCTTAATACTAGGTACACAAGGGAGCATGGTTTACCTGCAGTGGTTTGAGGTCAGCTTATGCAGAGAACCCAGGATGCTGCTTTCCCCAAGAGAGGGGAGGGTGAAGAAAAGAATAAGAGCCAGTCAAACCTTTTCATTCACGCAGACTGAATCCGGGTAACAGTGCCTTCAACCTTCTACTACTTTTCCAATAAGGAGCTTGAGGTATACAACCCGCTGTTGTGCAGCCACCACAGGACCGATAGAGATCGTATCGAGTTCTTGTGGGTCACGTCTTACAGGAGGAAGGTTGTGAAAGTCACCTGGAGCATTCACACCCTTGCCTCTAGAACCTGCGTCCCAGTAATCTGCTTAGAAGGACCAGGGGCATAGCTATGCCCCTGACATCGTGGGTCGACGTGCTGGATGAGGATCTGGATTCAGAGCATAATTAACGACTCTATGAATCCAGCAAAGATGATGTTTTGGTGATCCTCCTCTTGTCTCTCCCAGTGCTGATGACAAGAGAAGGGACCCATGTGGGCTGTTGCCATTCTCTTGAGGTAGAGCCTCAAACCTTACCCCGGGTACAGTAACAGATGATCTGGATCGTCAGTTAGTGAGTGGAGCCTTGTTGTCTAGGAACCATCACCTCTGGCGACTGTGTCTGGCAACGTACTCGGGGACGAAACTGAACGTTGCCTTTCACCCTTTTCATGAATGGGTGATGTCGATAGAGAGACCATGAAGTTCCTTGAATCGTTTGGCTGCTGTCAAAGCGTGTAGGAACACTGTCTTCTAGATCAGGTGAAAATTTGTTGCCTGGTGAAGTGCAACGTAAGGAGGTCTCCTTAAGAAACCGGGGAACTCGAACCATGTTCCGAGAGGGAGGTCTCAATTCCGACTGGGAAAAGGCAAGTTGTAAGTCTGCACTAGTTAGGAAAGATCTAGCGATGAGGGGATGTCCCTTCCTTTCAGTTTGAAGGAGAGGCTCAAGGTTGAGCGATCGTCTTTAACTGCCAAAACTGAAAAAGGGGGTCTTTTCCTCCTGCATATACTCGATACCTGGAATAGAGGTATCGAGTGGAGAGATACGCTTTCCCATGACACCAACCACAGAAGACGTTATAGTTTGCCTGGTAGACTGATGCTGAGGAATTCCTCAGATATCTAGACAACCTCTTCACAACTTATTGCGAAAAGCCTCTGTGAGAGAGGAGATACTGAGTAGTCTCTAGGCATACAATTATAGCGAAGCTATAGCTTGTGGTAGATGTCGAAGTGTGGTTGTCTGTGACGTGGAGAGGGTTCTCTTGGAGGCTCTATCAGGAGCTGCAAAAGGTTTGGAAACTGTTCTACGTAATGCCATAGCGGAGCTATGAGAGCCCTGAGAAGCTGACCGATGTTTTAGACTTGAGTACCCTGCTCTTCAGACAAAAACAGGGACGTGATGTAAACGTCGTTGTAGTACCCACCGTTGTTGGCATGCTTCTTGCCAAAGAGCCTTGGGGTCTAGGACTGGGGAGCAGCGGAAGCCTAAGGTTCAGGGGCGTAGCGAACAGATCCATAGTTGGAGAACCCCGTAAAGTCGGGACTTTGTCGGCTACAAGGTGGTCCAAAGACCATTCAGTACACCTTATCTGAGATGCTGTGCACAGATTTTCGGCGAGCACATTCCTCTAGTCTGGAATGAAGCGGGCTGATAGTGGTACTGAGGTGACTTTGGCCCGTCTTAGTATTTATACTGTTAGTGGGAAGAGGCTGCGAGCAAGTTCCTTCTTGCTTGTTGATGTGAGCCCCTATGTGGTGTTGTCGCTCACCACACCACTGAGTAGCCCACTAAGTACTAATGAGGCTGTTGAAGGACCGGAAAGTTGGCCTTCATCTCATAAAAGATTCAAGTGAAGGTACTTTCGGACTCTGTCCAGAGGCCTGAGGTCGTGTGGTGCAGCACTATGGTCCCTCCTTCCTTCTCTTGATGTGTATAAGCCCAGCATCAAGTCCGAGGGGCGGGGAAGGATGAGAAGGTTATACCACGCTGTAGATTCTCGACTGACACCTATCCCTTGAGGTTCGTCCAAACTTCTGGTCCCATGGGGATCAGAATGTCCGGGGAATCAAAGACTTGATTCCAATCGGACTTAAGCCGCCAATGGAGAGAACGAATATTGAGGCGGCCGTTGGAGGCTATACAGGCCAGAGATGATAGGTGTCCAAGGAAAAAAATAGTCACTCTGGGCTGGGAATTCTTCTCGTTTTGAGAAAGGGTCTTGTAACTTTTCTACGTCTGTCTTTGATGAGAAGGTTTTGTGGCAAATGGTGTCTAAAATCATTCCCAAATATACCAGACTTCTAAGAGGGAAGTAGGGAAGACTTCCAAAGGTTTACCATGGTCACCCGATCTTGGTAAAAAGACTTCAGAAGTTCCGGTGCTAACACAAAGTTGCCACCGAATCTGCTAAGGTCAGTCAGTCGTCAAGAAACGGAGGAGACGGAAGCCAATTCTGTGAATCCAGGATGGGCGCTGTGGAAAGACCAAAGCACAGTGCCTGAACTGGTGTTTCTTGTTTGTCTAGACCGAATCTTCAATCCTTCCTAGAAGATGGATAGTTTGGGCCTGGAAGTATGCGTCCTTTAGGTCCAGCGTGCAAATGAAGGCCTGTGGCCTTAGCCCTTGTCCGAACTCCTTCAACATGGCGTGGACATCAACCCAAAGGGACAGCTCCTTACGGATATTTTCACATTGGAGATTGTTAACGCTGGGGATCTTGACTCGTGGTGGAGAGGATGGGACGCGATACCCTACGTAAGGATTCTTCCCTGGGAGAGAACTCCTTCAACTGATAGAAGTAAGGCAACGCTTAAACCTACCATGAGCCCTGACGGGATTGATGCTGTTCCTTAGAACAGCATCGATTTGGCGAATGTTAATCAATGGTTAACGGCTGGGTATCGTGGTTACTGTTCAGTTGGAGAGCTCGCGAGTAGTCACCTGTCGACAAGCCACTGAACGGGGCTATCGATCATTTGCCGATCGCTTTAGTGGACAGTGTGATGGCGAACGGAGAGTAGCGAGAAGTGTGTTGCATGCTTTCCGATCAAGGGAACCACGGGCAGAGGTCGACCAGTAAGTCTGAGTGACGAGTTGCCGATGATTGGTGAATCAGCGATCTGTGAGCTGAAAATGGTAACTGACTGGCAGATGAAGGCTATCTGGTGATTAATGAGTTGGTGATCGGCTTGGAGAGCCCTGAGAGACAGTAGAATGGTTTAACGATTGTCAGTTGGTGATCGGTGAGCCATTGATGATCAACGCTCGATCACGGACTGGCGATCGGTGAGCTAGAGATCAGCAAGCTGACAATTGGCTGGTCAGAGATCAGCGATCTGAGGTCGATGATCGAAGAAAGACGAGTTACCCCTCGGCGATCTAGTGATCAGCAAGCTGATGACTGGTATTTGACAAGCAATCGGCGATCGGCATGCTAGCAATCCGAGATCGTTAGCAATTGGCGAGACTGTGAAGACTCTCTTCCCTCTTTTCCCGGAGCGCATGCTGTAATGCGTTTGTGGGGAGGGGAATAGGGCAATGGTGACCAGTCAAAAAGTTTTCATTCTTTTTGCCTCTCGCACGAGTGCGCAGGAGAGTACTGGAGCGTTGGCGCATAGGAAGATGCTGTGTTCATTTTTCTGCTGAAGCGTAGTTTTTGGTGAATGCACAGAAGAGCGCTGGCTCGCAGGAAAGCGCTGGTGCGCAGGTGAGCGTTGGTGCGCAGGTGAGCGCTGGCTCTTTGGCAAGAGCTGGCGCATAGGCGAGCACTGGTACATAAGCGAGTGCTTGATCTGAGACCGAAAGTGCGCAGGAGAGCACTGGTGCGCCAGAGAGCGTTGACGCACAGTAAGGCATTATGCAGTCTCCCTAAAATGCGCGAGAGCGAGGACTCGCGATCGCGCAGGCGAGAGGGTGCGCGATCGCGGGCAAGATCTCGCGCGTAGGACAGCGCTGGCATGGGCACGAGCACGGGCACGCGCGATCGCGGGCAAGATCTAGCGTGTAGGACAGCGCTAGCGCGGGCGCGGGAGTGTGCTGGCGCGAAGGCCAGCAATGGCGCGCGCATGGGAGTGCTGGCGCGTAGGAGAACGCTGGCGCATAGGAGATCGTTGGCGCGCAGGACAGCGATGGCGCGAGCGTGAGTGCTGGCGCGCAGGAGAACACTGGCGCGCAGGAGAGCGCTGGGACGCAAGAAAGTGCTGGCGCGTAGGACATCGCTGGTGAGCTGGCAAACGTTGCTATCTGGTAGGTCAGCAGGTAAGCTGGTAGGACGATCAGGAACTCGGATGTGCCCTTTGGAAGGGCGAACATCCACTGATGGAAATCATGAACAATCCACAGAAGAGTTCAGGACCGAACTCCGAGGACTAGTTGCAATGTCGTTAGAAGGTCCAGGTACAGATAAAGCCCATGAAGGCCGGTGGATCATCAAGCTGACCTTCAGCAGTATCAATCCTCTGAAGAGGGGTCTCTATGAGTGAGACCTCTTGTGAACAAGAGAGGTGATCACTTCGCAGGAGAGACTTGCCTAAGACGATGCTCCGGCCCCAAAGACAGCAACAGCAGTCGGAGCCAATGAAGTGATGAAGAAGATGCAGGGAAGTTCTCCCTCGGAAGGGAAAAACAGCCCTACACCTGAGGAGGGCGTGTGGATAAGAGAGACCACCTTCACAGCCCATTATCTAAAAGACGTGACCCACAGGAGACTCGATACATTTTCAATCGGTCCTGTGGTGGCTGCTCAACATGACAAATTCGGATATAATTTGTATTTTTCCTAACTATACAAACCTTAGCAATTTAACCAAACTTGCCCACCAGCCCTATCCCCCTTGAAGTCCTACCTCCAAGAGTGAGCTCAATCACAGGTGTGTGAGGGGGAGCGGTAGCAAGCTACCCTCCCTACCCCCGCTATCTAGCGGTGTGGGTAGTTAACCCTCGTTAAAAATTAATGGCTCGTCATTTCAGCTACGCCGAAAGTAATAACCCTATTATATAGCTAAGGTTTGTATACTTAGGAAAAATACAAAATATCTACGAATTTATCATTTTTAACATGGCAAATTCGGAGATAAATTTGTATTTTTCCCTAACTAACACAAACCTGGAGTTATTTTTTACGATTATCTTTCGACAGAACTGGATGGTAGCCATTAGACTTTAAATGACAGGTGGCAACCCTGCCTAACCACTTGAGCGGGTAGGCTTGGGGTGGCTGAGGGTACCCAACCGCTTCTATATATACTCTCACAGCAGTGAGAGATATCACTTTTGATTGCAGGCAGGACTTCTAGGAGACAGGTGATGGCAGGCCAATTTATATAAATAACTCCAGGTTTGTATTAGTTAGGGCAAAATACAAATTATCTCCAAATTTGTCATTTGTTCCCATACTAAGAAAGCTTCCGTTATTTATTGGGATGACTCACTCTTAGGTGGGGGAAGTTCACTTCTGGTATGGACATTGACCCGGTTTTATTTAGTACAGTATATGACTGTGGTCTAGTGAAAACTTTGACACCTCGCTAAAACATACAAAGTGTGGATAATAGCGGCCTGTGCAATGCAGTGTAATAGAGTTTGCTGTCTTGTATGAACCTTCTGAGTTTATATAAGAAAACTAGTCGTATTCCATTGCTTACCTCGCAGAAAGCAATGGGGACGTGGACAATACATAAATTTATAACTTATACTACGCTACACAAGGTAAATGATAATTACCTGCAGAGGTTGAAGCCAGCTTGCAGAAGGACCCATGGTGTTGTACCCCAAGGGAGGGGAAGATGAAGAAAAGAAAGCCAGACGTTCTCTCATTCATCCCAGTCTTAACGTGGGTAACCAATGCCCGCAACCAACTGCTATTTGTCCATCAAGGAGCCTGAGGTATTCTTAAACCACTTTTGTTCCGTAACTGGAATACAAACCCCGCTATTTAAAGTGGGTATTACTTTCGGCGTAGCTGAAAGGACGAGCCATTGAAATATGTTATTTTTATAATAAAATAAATTTTTGAATATACTTACCCGGTGATTATATAAGCTGCAGCTCTGCTGCTCGACAGAAAAACTCTACGTTCAAAATCCGCCAGCGATCGCTATGCAGGTAGGGGGTGTACTTCAACAGCGCCATCTGTCGTGCAGGTACTCAGTACTCAATGTAAACACAGAACTCAATTTTCTCCTCGGTCCACTGGGTCTCTATTGGGGAGGAAGGGAGGGTCCTTTAATATATAATCACCGGGTAAGTATATTCAAAAATTTATTTTATTATAAAAATAACATTTTTCAATATTAAACTTAGCCGGTCATTATATAAGCTGATTCACACCCAGGGGGGTGGGTAGAGACCAGCATTAATTGTTTACATTATTATGAGCTAAGGATTTTGTATTTCATTTTAGCAGTTATTCAAAATAACAAACATAAAATAAATAAGTACCTGGTAAGGAAGTCGACTTGAACAATTACTCTGCCTTTTTAAGTACGTCTTCCTTACTGAGCCTCGCGATCCTCTTAGGATGCTGAGCGACTCCTAGGAGCTGAAGTATCAAGGGTTGCAACCCATACTACAGGACCTCATCAAAACCTCTAATCTAGGCGCTTCTCAAGAAAAGAATTTGACCACCCGCCAAATCAACCAGGATGCGAAAGGCTTCTTATCCTTCCGGACAACCCAAAAACAACAATAAAAACATTTCAAGAGAAAGATTAAAAAAGGTTATGGAATTAGGGGAATGTAGTGGTTGAGCCCTCACCCACTACTGCACTCGCTGCCACGAATGGTCCCAGGGTGTAGCAGTTCTCGTAAAGAGACTGGACATCTTTAAAATAAAAAGACGCGAACACTGACTTGCTTCTCCAATAGGTTGCGTCCATTATACTCTGCAGAGATCTATTTTGTTTAAAGGCCACTGAAGTTGCGACAGCTCTAACTTCATGTGTCCTTACCTTCAGCAAAGCATGGTCTTCCTCATTCAGATGGGAATGAGCTTCTCGTATCAACAGTCTGATATAATAGGAAACTGCATTCTTTGACATAGGCAAAGAAGGTTTCTTAATAGAACACCATAAAGCTTCTGACTGTCCTCGTAAAGGTTTAGTTCGTCTTAAATAGAACTTAAGAGCTCTAACAGGGCATAAGACTCTTTCTAGTTCATTTCCAACCATATTTGAAAGGCTTGGAATATCAAACGATTTCGGCCAAGGACGAGAAGGTAGCTCGTTTTTGGCTAGAAAACCAAGCTGTAAAGAACATGTAGCCGTTTCAGATGAAAATCCGATGTTCCTGCTGAAGGCGTGAATCTCACTGACTCTTTTAGCTGTGGCTAAGCAAACCAGGAAAAGTGTCTTTAAAGTGAGATCTTTAAAGGAGGCTGATTGTAGTGGCTCGAACCTTGCTGACATAAGGAATCTTAGTACCACGTCTAAATTCCAACCAGGTGTAGCCAAATGACGCTCCTTCGTGGTCTCAAAAGACTTAAGGAGGTCCTGTAGATCTTTGTTGTTGGAAAGATCTAAGCCTCTGTGACGGAAGACTGCTGCCAACATGCTTCTGTAACCTTTGATAGTGGGAGCTGAAAGAGATCTAGCTTTCCTCAGGTATAATAGGAAGTCAGCTATTTGGGTTACAGAGGTACTGGTCGAGGATACTGATACTGACTTGCACCAGTTTCGGAAGACTTCCCACTTCGACTGGTAGACTCTAAGAGTGGATGTCCTCATTGCTCTAGCAATCGCCCTGGCTGCTTCCTTCGAAAAGCCTCTAGCTCTAGAGAGTCTTTCGATAGTCTGAAGGCAGTCAGACGAAGAGCGTGGAGGCCTGGGTGTACCTTCTTTACGTGTGGCTGACGTAGAAGGTCCACTCTTAGAGGAAGAGTTCTGGGAACGTCCACCAGCCATTGAAGTACCTCGGTGAACCATTCTCTCGCGGGCCAGAGGGGAGCAACTAACGTCAACCTTGTCCCTTCGTGAGAGGCGAACTTCTGCAGTACCTTGTTGACAATCTTGAACGGGGGGAATGCATAAAGGTCTAGATGGGACCAATCCAGTAGAAAGGCATCTATATGAACTGCTGCTGGGTCCGGGATTGGTGAGCAATATATTGGGAGCCTCTTGGTCATCGAGGTTGCGAAGAGATCTATGGTAGGTTGGCCCCATGTGGCCCATAGTCTCTTGCACACATCCTTGTGTAGGGTCCATTCTGTCGGAATGATTTGACCCCTCCGACTGAGGCAATCCGCCATGACATTCATGTTGCCTTGGATGAACCTCGTTACTAGAGAAAGGTTTGGATCTTTTGACCAGGTGAGGAGGTCCCTTGCGATCTCGTACAACGTCATAGAATGGGTCCCTCCTTGCTTGGAGATGTACGCCAAGGCCGTGGTGTTGTCCGAGTTCACCTCCACCACTTTGCCTTGAAGGAGGGACTTGAAGCTTTTCAAGGCCAGATGAACTGCCAGTAGCTCCTTGCAGTTGATATGTAACGTTCTTTGATTCGAGTTCCAAGTTCCCGAGCATTCCCGACCGTCTAATGTCGCACCCCAGCCCGTGTCCGATGCGTCCGAGAAGAGAACGTGGTTGGGGGTCTGAACAGCCAGGGGCAGACCCTCTCTGAGGTTGATACTGTCCTTCCACCAAGTCAGTGACGACTTCATCTTCTCGGAAATGGGGATCGAGACCGCTTCTAGCGTCTTGTCCTTTTTCCAGTAAACAGCTAGGTGAAATTGAAGGGGACGGAGGTGTAGTCTCCCTAACGAAACGAACTGTTCCAGGGATGAAAGCGTCCCTATCAGACTCATCCACTGTCTGACTGAACATCGTTCCTTCTTTAGCATGTTCTGGATGCATACCTGGGCTTGACTTGTTCTGGGGGCCGACGGAAAAGCCCGAAAAGCTTGACTGTGAATCTCCATCCCTAAATACACTATAGTTTGGGATGTGACCAGTTGGGACTTTTCCATATTGACCAGGAGACCCAATTCCTTGATCAGATCTAGAGTCCACTTTAGATTCTCCAGACAGCGACGACTGGAAGAAGCTCTTAGAAGCCAGTCGTCCAAATAGAGGGAGGCTCTGATATCCGCTAAATGCAGGAATTTGGCAATATTCCTCATCAGCCTCGTAAACACAAGAGGAGCTGTGCTTAGGCCAAAGCACAGGGCTTGAAATTGGTAGACAACCTTTTCGTAAACGAATCTCAGAAAAGGTTGGGATTCTGGGTGGATGGGGACGTGAAAGTATGCGTCCCTTAGGTCTAAAGAGACCATCCAGTCTTCCTTCCTGACCGCTGCTAGAACGGACTTTGTGGTCTCCATGGCGAACGTCTGCTTTGTGACAAAGACATTCAGCACACTGACGTTTTAGCACCGGCCTCCACCCTCCTGTCTTCTTTACCACTAAGAAGAGACGGTTGTAGAAGCCCGGGGATTGATGGTCCCGGACTTTGACTACCGCTCCCTTTTCTAGTAAGAGAGACACCTCCTGCTTCAAAGCTAGTCTCTTGTCTTCCTCTCTGTACCTGGGAGAGAGATCGATGGGAGACGTTGCTAGAGGGGGTTTGCGTACAAACGGGATCTTGTACCCTTCTCTGAGCAACTTCACAGATTGTGCATCTGCGCCCCTTTTCTCCCAGGTCTGCCAGAAGTTCTTGAGTCTGGCTCCCACTGCTGTCTGAAGAAGGTGGCAGTCAGACTCTGCCTTTAAAGGACTTGGTACCTTTCTTCTTCCCACGTCTCCCTTCGGCACGAGCACCTCCTCTGCTGGAGGCTCTGCCACGAAAGGGCGGAATGAATCTGGACGCTGGAGTGTCCATCCTGGGTCTAGACAAGGTAGGCAAAGGGGTGGCTTTGCGGGCAGAGGACGCAACCAGGTCATGGGTGTCTTTCTGAATCAAGGAGGCAGCAATCTCCTTTATCAAGTCCTCTGGGAAAAGGCACTTTGAGAGAGGAGCAAAAAGAAGTTCCGATCTCTGACACGGTGTTACTCCAGCTGACAGGAAAGAGCAAAGGTTTTCCCGTTTCTTGAGGACCCCGGATACGAACGAAGCCGCAAGCTCACTGGATCCGTCACGTATGGCCTTGTCCATGCAGGACATAATGAGCAAGGAAGCTTCCTTGTCAGAAGGGGAGATCTTCCTGCTCAAAGCTCCCAGACACCAGTCCAAAAAGTTAAAGACCTCGAAGGCTCTAAACACTCCTTTCAACAGATGGTCTAAGTCTGAAGGAGACCAACATATCTTAGAGCGTCTCATGGCTAGCCTGCGGGGAGAGTCTACTAGACTTGAGAAGTCGCCCTGGGCAGAGGCAGGAACTCCCAAGCCGAGAACTTCTCCCGTGGCATACCAGACGCTCGATCTGGAAGAGAGTCTCGCAGGGGGAAACGTAAATGCTGTCTTCCCTAGGTTCTTTTTGGACTGCATCCAATTTCCTAAAACTCGTAAAGCTCTCTTGGACGAGCGGGCGAGGACGAGTTTCGTAAAGGCAGGCGCGGATGACTGCGTGCCTAAAGCAAACTCTGACGGAGGAGAGCGTGGAGCCGCAGACACAAACTGATCAGGATACATCTCTTTGAACAGAGCAAGAACTTTTCTAAAGTCCAAAGAGGGTTGCGTGGTCTTGGGTTCGTCGATGTCCGTATGTGGGTCGTCAATGTGTGCAGCGTCGTCATCATCAGAGAGTCCATCATCTGAGAATTGAGGAGGAAGCGGCAAAGGAGTAGGAATCGGCTGGTCAGCTGAGTCCGGCAGCACGGGTGCACGCGTGACTGAACCGGACGCAACGTCATGGAACTGTTGCCCAGTCTGGGAACTGGCAACAACCATAGCAGCGCGGGGACGCAAAGCGTCTACTCCAGACTGTCTAGTCTGATGTGGGCGAGTAGAGGTAACCACACTGGGTTGCGGAGGTTGACGCACCGCGTCAAAACAAAACAACTTAGACTGTTGTTGTACCTCGCAAACGTCAACGGAAGGTTCCGTGCGTCGCTGAACGTCAACATGCGGCTGGCAGGGTACACTGGAACGCATGGGTGGCGGGACTCTCTCAGCTGGAGTGCGGCAGAAGGTCGCCTCAGCGTCCACAGGACGCACAACCGTGGGAGGTTGTAGGCTAGAGGTTGGTGCAGCGTCAACCTTCTCCGCACGAAAGTCCTGCATCAACGACGTTAGCTGAGACTGCATGGTCTGCAGCAAAGACCACTTAGGGTCTACAGGAGCAGGTGCGGCAACAGGCGGTGTTACTGCCTGATGCGGTACCGCTTTGCCTCTCTTAGGAGGTGAGCAGTCGTCGGAAGACTGCAGCGAGTCCGAACTGACCCAGTGGCTACAACTGGGCCGTTGGACTTGCGCGGAAGGGACCAACTTGCGCTTAAGAGGCCGCGAGACCTTGGTCCATGGTTTCTTCCGAGAAACCTCTTCCGCAGACGAGGAATAAATGGGCTCTCTCGTCTTAGTGTGGGTGGGGCGATCTTGGGTAGATACGCCCGAAACCATGGAGGGAACGTCTGTTCGCTGATTAAAGCCTCTCGAACCCTTTGGTCGTACGACATTGCTTCTCCCCTGGGCTTCGGAGCTTGCAAGAGGTCCCGGACTGGGAGGACGACAGGCACGAACAGACGAACCCTCAAGCGCAACACTATCCACAACACTATCCACAACACTACCACTCACTTTATCACTACACACTGCACTCTTGCACTTCAGCTCCTTGACGTCTGCCATGAGCTGGTTACGGTCACTAGCCAAGGACTCGACTCTCTCACCCAGAGCCTGGATGGCACGCATCATATCTGCCATCGAAGGTTGTTGAGTGCTAGAAGGGGGATCAGGAACAACCACTACAGGGGAAGGAATAGGTTGTGGGGCATGAGGAGAGGAAAATTCAACGGAGCGAGATGAACTTCTCCTGACTCTATCTCTCTCTAGCCTACGTGTATATTTCTGGAATTCGATAAAATCGAATTCCGAAAGCCCAACGCATTCCTCACATCTATCTTCCAATTGACAGGTTTTATCCCGACAATTGGAACAAACGGTGTGAGGATCGATAGAGGCCTTCGGAAGACGCCTTGAACAGTCCCTAGCATTACACTTCCTGAATTTAGGGACTTGAGAAGGGTCAGCCATTTTGAATTAGTCAAGGGGAATTCAAAAACTATCCAAAGTCGTCAACAAATAATCCGATATCAATTAAAGAATGCAAGGATGTATTGAAGATAACGTCTGCAAAGCGAAAGCTCAAAACTAGAAATGTGTACTTCACCAAAAATATGTGAAAACCAATCCAGTAAGCAACAGCGAATTTAGTAGGTCTTGCCGGTGGCACGACAGAGAGAAAATTGAGTTCTGTGTTTACATTGAGTACTGAGTACCTGCACGACAGATGGCGCTGTTGAAGTACACCCCCTACCTGCATAGCGATCGCTGGCGGATTTTGAACGTAGAGTTTTTCTGTCGGGCAGCAGAGCTGCAGCTTATATAATCACCGGCTAAGTTTAATATTGAAAATTTAACGAGGTTTAACTACCCCACTGCTAGTTAGCGGGGGGGGGGGGGGGGTTAGAGAGTGTAGTTAGCTACCCTCCCCCCTCACACACCTGTGTGGTAAGCTCACTTTTACTTTGGCTAGGGTGGTGATCGGACGTGTCCGCTTTCACCCTCGCCTCTTTGACAGCCATTAATGCTTTTTGTCTTTTTACAGTACAGTGATACCTCTGGATACGAAAGTTTCTGCTTACGAAAAATTCAGGATACGAAAAGCGATTCAAAGAGTTTTATGCCCCAGTATACAAAAAAAATTTCAGGATACGAAAAGCTTACAAGATCCCAACTCGTCGCCGAGAGTACAGTACCTTTTTTTTCAGGGTATCAACCCTTAATTTAGGTGTACAGGTAACAATACACCTTCACTGATCCAAATGCTTTACATACAGTACCATAACTTTTATACAGTAGTAAAGAAAATGGCCCGTTTTCTTAGGGCTTGGAGGGGATAACTAGGCTATAACTACATTATTGAATAATCTCATGGTGGTTTCTGGAATGGATTAGGCTGTTTTTAACGGTTGGGTTAATTATTGAATGATAGAAATGGCTGCATTGCATGTTTATTACTACAGTTTAGCGTGTTTATGAAAGAAAAGGTGACTTTTTGTAAGGCTTGGAACGGATTAGGCTATTTACATGTAAAACGCGACCCAGGATACGAAAAAATCAGGATACGAAACCGTATCCTAAACGGATTACTTTTGTATCCTGAGGCATCACTGTACTTACTTTTTCTTATACTTGTAATACAGTATATATATATAAACATTCTTTATGTTTATGTATATATTTGTGTATAGAAATGTAGTGAGTTTTCTTTTCAATGTTTGTGCTGTGTGTGTAGTGTACGACAACGTCACCGGCGTAGTGCTAGGCCACCACGGTTCCACGTCGTGGGATACGGCCTCTCCCTCTTGGTCCATCGGTTTTTCCTTCGGCTTTTCCGTTAACTCGGCCGCCGTAGGGAATCGTCATCGCTGGACTTTCTTCATTCATCTATTATCTTCGCTGTTCCTCCTTTCCTACGGGGAACTTGGATTCTCAGCGAAGGGAATGTGGGAGTTTAATTTGCCTACGGTCTCTCTCTCTCTACTCGAGGTCGTTCACCCCTTACTACTACTACTACTACTACTACTACTACGTACTATTACGGAAACTCCTTTCCCGTTGCGGGTTGGGTTGCTATTCCGTTTATTTGTCTCAATTATTTTTAAAGCTAATTGTATTTTCAACTTTTCAGCTTCTCTGTGGAGAATACTTCCCTTCGGGGGTCAGTGGTTCTTACTATTTGTGATCATTCTTAGATGAATTACATACTTATAATTCTGTTATAATTCTGTTTTTGTTACAGTTCTCCGCCCTCCCATTTCTCCCGTGAATGTCATTGGGGGAGGAGGGCGCATACTTAATTTTTAATTCTTATGTTTTGCTTTTCCCTCGGGGTTACTCTTCGGAGTTGCTTCCGGGGGAATTTCTGTTAAATAATTATTTAACTTTATTTTCCCAGTTAACTATGCAGTTTTTCTTCGTTTGACTAAAGTGTGCCAACGAAGCAGAGATGTCCTGTTTGTGCCTGGGGAGTCTGCTGTCGCTGCCGTCTCTCTAGGACATCGTCATGGGCATTTTCACTTCTCTTAGAAGTCCTCCCATGACAACTGTCAGCTCTTCAGTTCATCTTAGAACGCTAAGGAGGTTCGCCTCCAGGGGTAGGTAACTTCCCTTCCGAGGGAGGTTCCCTTCCCAGGTGTGAGAGCTTCCCTCTGCAGAGGGGGAACTTCTCATACCTTAATATTCCTGGATGGGTTTTCGTGGTCCTCAGCCGGTTATGCTCTAGGTGCTGAGCTACTGCACTTGTAACCATGCTCAAGGAGCTGAGCGGTTGCAAGGCTGGGCGCATGAAAACTTCAGGTGGCTATGCTCTTGGGGCTGAGCGGTTGCACCTGCAGCTATGCTCATGGGGCTGAGCAGCTGCAGGATCAGTCTGTTGATCTCTCTCGTTCGCGAGGGAGGCCACTCTTAAGGACTCCTCTTCGGAGGATTGCTCCTTATAGGTCAGCTTGCTGATCCAACGGCCCTAAGGGGCGCCATCACCAGTGTCTTCAGTCTCTTCTACGAAGTGTTCGCCTCTCTCGTTCGCGAGAGAGGCCACTCAGAGAGGCCCCTCTTCGGAGGTTTGTTCCTGATTAGACAAGCCATCTCCTAGACCTGCTGACCTGCCGTCTCCGTTCCTGGCTGCTGACACTGTGGGCGCCCTCGCACCCCGTAATCCAACGGGCACCGGTCCCTTCAGGACAAAAGGGGCTTTCTCACATTGTGAGTAAGTCCCTTAAGCGCCAGGTATCCCCTGCGCGTGCGCGCTAGCGCGCAAGTGCTCGCCTGCTGTTCCTGAGACTGCCATCCAGAGACATCCTGTTCCAGGGACTGCACTCCAACGTTCACCTGCGCATCAGTGCACATCGTCGGAGTTTCCTGAGATAGCTCACAGGCGCTCACCAGTGATTCAGCCTGCGAGTGTCTCCTAGTTTCTTCTACGAAGGGCACCTCTCCCGTTCGCGGGAAAGGTCTCTCATAGAGACCCTTCCTCGGAGTATCAAGCAGATCTTCCAGTGTTGAGCCAGCTGACCTACCGATCTTCCAGCTCAACCTTGCACTGCAACGAAGGACTTCGGCTCTGAACTCTGAAGCAGTCCAGCCTACGGTCCTCATTGAGGGATGACCGCCCCTTTTTAAGGACACATCCCAGTTCCTGATCGTCCTGTCAGCTGACCCTGCTTCCTAGCGCACTAGCGCGCGCGTGCTCATCGATGATCTTCTCACGCCAACGATCTTCTTACGCGCCAGTGCCGACAATCTTCAAGCGCCGACGATTTTCTTTCGCGCGCAAGTGCTGACGATCTTCCTATGCACATAAGCGCTGACGATTGTCTGCGCGCGGGCACCGATGGTTTCCCGCGCGCGAGCGCCGACGATCTTCTTGAGCGCGCAAGCGCCGACAATCTTCAAGCGCCGACAATCTTCAAGCGCCAACGATCTTCTTACGCATGCAAGCGCCGACGATCTTCTTAACCGCGCAAGCGCCGACAATCTTCAAGCGCCGACGATCTTCTTTCGCGCGCAAGCGCTGACGATCATCCTACGCGCGTAAGCGCTGACGATCGTCCGCGCGCGGGCACAGATGGTTTCCCGCGCGTGTGCGCCGACGATCTTCTTGAGCGCGCAAGCGCCGACAATCTTCAAGCGCTAACGATCTTCTTACGCGCGCAAGCGCCGACGATCTTCTTATGCGCGCAAGCGCCAACGATCTTCTTCCCGCGCGTGTACCGATGTTCTCCCGCGCGTGCGCCAATAGTCTTGCGCGCTCGCCCGCACCGATGGTTGTCCGCGCACGCGCGCGCCAACAAACTCTTACGCGATGCAGCACGCTCCAACATTCTGGTCCACACGGGCTCTTCATTCTGATCCTGCACATCAATATGATTCCTGCGTACTCTATGAAGTCTCGCCCGTGCGCGAGCGTTTTCAGCAGTCTCCCGTGCGCGAGCCCAAGGTATTCCCGCGCGCCTGCATCAGCGCTTCGACAGTCTCTCGCCTGCGACTCCAGGGTATTCCCCATCGCTCGAGCACCAGCGCGCTCCCTAGTGCAATCACCAATACCCTACCCCGCGCGAGGCTGCCGGACATCGCGCGGTAAGGGCCACATCGCCACATCCCCCCCACCCCCAACACAGAACAGCGCGCTTGCCGGTGGGGGGGAAGGTTCCAGAAAGGTCCAGGAACATGCCTTCCTTATCTTTTTACAGGCGATTTCCCCTCCAAAAGGAGTGTAAAAGGAGTGTAAAAGGAGTGTCTGACAGCGCAGCCGTCAGCCGGCAGCCTGGTTTGGGACACTAATCAGAGCGGTAGCACAGGCTTTTAAGCTGTTCTCTCCGAGTTGAGCCACAAATCCTTGGCTACATCCACTTCCCCGATGAGGAAAAGAGGCGTTTCGGACGAGGTAACTTCTACGAGGTCGTAGCTGTCTCCTCGTAAGTCTTCGAGGCAGGCACTCTCCCCCCTCAGACTTTTCTCCCTCATCTTCGGACAAAAGTTTTCCCGCCCTCAGAAGAGTCACGGGAGGTGAGACGTTCCCCAATCACACCATTAAGGGAAATCCCACCTAGCGCGGTAAAGTCTTCTCGAATAGGGGTGGAGAAGAGCCTGCCTCCGTTGTGGTTGGAGTCCTGCATCCCTCCCGGGAAGGAGTCATAGGACTCCAAGACAGTGACGGGAGTCCCCTAGCACCAAAATCTACAGGCTCAGACATTCTTTCGCTATGAGAACGGACCTGTTTGAGCCTAAGGACGTGAAGCAGGTGGCAGAGAGGTGTAGGAAGTCACCAAGACTCCCTCCTATATGGGGCTTTGACATTCAAGCCCTATAACCCTCCAGCACCTCAGCAACCACGTCCACCAAAACAACGGCAGCTAAGACAGTGGGATCTAAGCCCTTTCCGGTCAAGGACAAGAAAGGCACTTAGTCCCTCAGGGGAGGGAAGAATCCTAGAAGGAGCAACCGAGGCCGCAAACGCTAGGATTGCCAGTTCCCCAGCATGTCGGCCAGTGGCGTGATGCCTACAAGGTTGTGCAGACAGGTTGCGGCAACTCAGGGCCATTTCCTGGACGATTTCCGTAATCAGTCAGGGATATCGCGTCCTGTTCACAACACCTCTACCTCCCCGGAGGACGAATCCGGTGTCATTTAATACCCTTGCCATGGGATCAGCAAGGCGGCGAACTCTGTGGGCAGAGGTCCAGATTAAAGCATACTTCGGTCAGCGTGGAGACCGCAGACACACTCAGTCTGGCAGTAAACCGCAAGACTTCTTGTGTATTCTGGACCTGAAGGCCATGTACTTCCAGATCCCAGTCCATCCGTCTTCAAGGAAGTACTGTACTTAGGATTCAGCATAGACTACAAGGAGTACCAGTTCAAGGTGCCGTGTTTCGGTCTCTCCACAGCACCACAGGGTCTCACCGGACTGTTCACCCTAATTTCATCATGGGCAGTCAGGATCGGCTTCCGTCTCCTCCATTATCTGGATGACTGCCTGATCCTAGCAGACTCGGAGTCATTCCCTCTTTGACACCGAGACAAACTTCTACGACTTTGCCAGGATCTAAGGATCATGGTAAGTCTCGAGAAGTCCGCTCTGCTGCCCAATCAATGACTGGTTCACCTAGGCATGATTATAGACACCAATCTCCATAACGCCTTTCCATCAGACGACAGGATTGCAAGGCTGAGAAGAGTCGCAAGCCCTTTCCTCAGACGAGAAGAGCTTCCAACCCAATCGTGGTTACGTCTCCTCGGTCACCTTTCACCCTTGGCTCATCTAGTTCTCTACGGTCGCCTGAGGATGAGGTCTCTCCAGGGGCGACTCAGGTCCTGGTGGAATCTAGGCTGCGATTCCCCGGACACCATGATCCCTATGGATCCTGCAGAACGGACGAATCGCCAGTGGTGGATGACAAGCGAGAACCTACGAAGGAAAATGGATCTTCTCGTTCCTTCCTCCGGTTTGGATGCTGTTTTCGGACACCTCAAAGGAAGGGGGGGGGGCACATTCTGTACCACAGGACCTCAGGCCTGTGGTCAGAATCGGAAAAGTGCTTCCATATAAATCTGCTAGAGATGAAGGCCTTCTTCCTGGCCCTTCAACAGTTCCAACAAGGACCTGGCGGATCACTCTGTGATGTGATGAGCTACTTCACCACAGTAGTGGCTTCCATCAACAAGCAAGGAAGTACCTTTTCAAGCAGCTATCCCATCTCTCAGTAGAGATACTGAGATAGACCAAAGTCCACTCTATTCCTCTATCGGCTCGCTTTATCCCAGATAAAGGGAATGTACTCGCCGACGGTCGAAGCAGAGCTTCTCAGATAATGAGTACCGGGTGGTCCTCGGATTATCCAGTAGCCAACAAAGTCCTGACTTTGTGGGGTTACCCGACTGTGGATCGGTTCGCTACAGCGCTGACCTTCAAGCTCCCGCTGTATTGCGCCCCCCAGTCCCAGATCCCAAGGCACTCTGGCAAGATGCCTCCCAACAACGGTGGGACAGCACCGACATGTAAGCTTTTCCCTCGTTCTGTCTGATGAGAAGGATGCTCAACAAGACCAGAATATCGGTCAATCTCTCGATGACCCTTTTGTGGCTCATCACGCGGAATGGTTTCCGGACCTTCCACAATTCCTAACGGAACTTCCGAGAGAACTCCCTCTACGGCACAACCTATTCAAACAACCACATCCCAACATCTTTCACAAAGCCGTAGCTTTGCTTCGACTTCAAGCCTGGAGACTATCCAGCATCTCCTCGCTAAGAGAGGATTGTCGCAACGAGTTGCGAACAGGATGTCTGGACACCTGCGTAGATCATCCGCAGGGGTCTACCAGGCAAAGTGGCGAGTTCCTGTGGTTGGCGTCATGAGGGGTATCTCTCCACTCGATACCACTATTCCAGCAATAGCGGAGTTCTTCGTATATTTGCGGGAAGAATGCGCCTTTCAGTCTCGGCAATGAAAGGCTATCGCTCTGCCTTAAGTCTAGCCTTAAGGCTCAAAGGGGTGGATATTTCTCCCTCGCTGGAACTTTCCCTACTCAGACGAAGATATGATCTTACCTGCCCTCAGAAGGAAGTGAGACCTCCTCCATGGAATATGGTTCGAGGTCTCAGGCCTCTTAACCCTTTTACCCCTAGGCTCTTTGGAAATTTCCAATCCTTAACCCCCAAGGGGTTATTTTTTCCCCAGCACATTTTGCAGTATATTTTTTTCAAATTGCTCTTACAGCCTTAATTTTTGTCATAGGGAGGTCACGTTGGTCTCATTCTCTTGGAAAATGTCTGAATTTTCTCAAAAAATTATCAAAAATATGAAAAAAAAAATTTTATAGCATTTTTTTGCAAGGACGTACCGGTATGTCCATGGGGGTAAAGGGATGAGTTTTGTGAAACGTACCAGTACGTCCTTTGGGGGTAAAAGGGTTAAAAGACCTCCCTACGAACCATTTCGCCAGGCTTCAGATCGCCACCTAACTTAGAAGGCGGTGTTCCTACTAGCATTGGCCTCGGCCAAGCAAGTCGGTGAACTTCATGGTCTCTCGTTGACATCGCCCATGCAAGGGGATGAGGGGAGGTAACTTCCATATTCATCTCTGAGTTTGTGGCTGAGACAGAATCCGGGAGTGCCAGATCTTCGATTCGACTCTTTTCGGATTTCGAGTCTTCGTTCTGTAACAGATGACCCAGACCTTCCCCTACTGTGTCCAGTAAGGAGTCCGAGGTTATATCTCAAAGAACGGCTGCATTTGTCCCCAAGTGCAAACTTTGTTTGTGAGCACTGCGAGAACAAAGAGGAGGGTCACCAAGAATACCATCTCGGCATGGATTCGTAGGGCGATCCATCTGTCCCTGAATCCTGACCCTCCTCCGTCATGTCGCCTTAGAGCGCATGATGTCAGGGGCGTAGCTACGCCCCTGGCCTTCAATTAGAACTACTCAGTGACGCAGGTTCTACAAGCAGGAGTGTGAAAGCATCAGACGACCTTCACAGCCCACTACCTGCAAGACGTGACCCACAGGAGGCTCGATACGTTCTCTATCGGCTCTGTGGTGGCTGCACAACAGCTGGTTTAAACCTCAGGCTCCTTAATGGACAAGTAGCAGAGGGTTGAGGGCATTGTTACCCAGTTTTAGTCTGCATGAAAGAAAAGTTATGTCTGGCCCATATTCTTTTCTTCATCCTCCCTTCTCTTGGGGAAAGCAGCATCCTGGGTTCTCTGCACAGCTGACCTCAAACCACTGCGGATAAACCATGTTTCCTTGTGTTCCTAGTATTAAGTTAATAATGTCACGTCCCCATACCCTGACGAGGTGGTATTGGGAAAGTCCTAGCCTAAAGTTTTCCATCTAAAGAACTTCAGGTCAACTTCCTAGGACGCGTCACACATAATCCTTCACACACAGCTTATGTAGGCCGCAGCCCTTGCATTGCAAGGTGCGAGCGAGGTCCAGGGACTTTTTATTGTTGAGTGCTGACACACTCAGATAATGAGTCCCCGGGCAAAGCCAAAAGCCAGTATGGCTGGGACTTATTTCACCCTTCCTAAGGGTTAAGTCACCCACTTTAAATAGTGTGGTTTGTATTCCAGTTACAGAACAAATGACAAATTCGGAGATAATTTGTATTTTTCCTAACTATACAAACCTTAGCTATTTAATCAAACTTGCCCGCCAGCCCTGTCCCCCATGAAGTCCTACCTCTAAGCAAAGTGAGCTTACCACACAGGTGTGTGAGGGGGGAGGGTAGCTAACTATCCTCCATACCCCCCGCTAACTAGCGGTGGGGTAGTAAACCCTCGTTAAAATTTGAATGGCTACGCCGAAAGTAATACCCACTTTAAATAGCGTGGTTTGTATTCCAGTTATTATTATTATTATTATTACTATCCAAGCTACAACCCTAGTTGGAAAAGCAAGATGCTATAAGCCCAAGGGCTCCAACAGGGAAAAATAGCCCAGTGAGGAAAGGAAATAAGGAAATAAATAAATGAAGAAACCAAATTAACAATAAATCATTCTAAAATAAGTAACAATGTCAAAACACATGTCATATATAAACTATTAACAACATCAAAAACAAATATGTCATAAATAAACTATAAAAAGACTCATGTCCGCCTGGTCAACAAAAAAGCATTTTCTCCAACTTTGAACTTTTGAAGTTCTACTGATTCAACCACCCGATTAGGAAGATCATTCCACAACTTGGTAACAGCTGGAATAAAACTTCTAGAGTACTGCGTAGTATTGAGCCTCGTGATGGAGAAGGCCTGGCTATTAGAATTAACTGCCTGCCTAGTATTACGAACAGGATAGAATTGTCCAGGGAGATCTGAATATAAAGGATGGTCAGAGTTATGAAAAATCTTATGCAACATGCATAATGAACTAATTGAACGACGGTGCCAGAGATTAATATCTAGATCAGGAATAAGAAATTTAATAGACCGTAAGTTTCTGTCCAACAAATTAAGATGAGAATCAGCAGCTGAACACCAGACAGGAGAACAATACTCAAAACAAAGTAGAATGAAAGAATTAAAACACTTCTTCAGAATAGATTGATCACCGAAAATCTTGAAAGACTTTCTCAATAAGCCTATTTTTTGTGCAATTGAAGAAGACACAGACCTTATATGTTTCTCAAAAGTAAATTTACTGTCGAGAATCACACCTAAGATTTTGAAAGAGTCATACATATTTAAAGAAACATTATCAATACTGAGATCCGGATGTTGAGGAGCCACCGTCCTTGACCTACTTACAATCATACTTTGAGTTTTGTTAGGATTCAACTTCATACCCCATAATTTGCACCATGCACTAATTCTAGCTAAATCTCTATTGAGGGATTCACCAACCCTAGATCTACATTCAAGGGATGCAATTGATGCAAAGAGAGTAGCATCATCTGCATATGCAACAAGCTTGTTTTCTAGGCCAAACCACATGTCATGTGTATATAGTGTGAAAAGTAATGGGCCAAGAACACTACCCTGTGGAACACCGGATATCACATTCCTATAATCACTATGGTGCCCATCAACAACAACTCTTTGAGATCTATTACTTAAAAAATCAATAATAATGCTAAGAAACGACCCACCCACTCCCAACTGTTTCAGTTTGAAAACAAGGGCCTCATGATTAACACGGTCAAAGGCAGCACTAAAATCTAGGCCAATCATACGAACTTCCCGACCACAATCAAGGGATTTCTGTACAGCATTGGAGATTGTGAGAAAGGCATCACATGCTCCAAGGCCTTTACGAAAACCAAATTGCAAACTAGGGAGTAGATAATTACCTTCAGCAAACCTATTAAGACGTTTTGCCAGAAAACGTTCAAAAACTTAAGATAATATGGGAGTTATGGAAATTGGGCGGTAATCAGTGGGATTTGAGCTACCACAAACACATTTACATAGAGGAGTAACATTACCAATTCTCCAACTAGTGCTAAAAGCTCCTCTTCTTGCTAACTTGTGCAAAATAACAGATAACTTTGGAGCTAAGAAATCTTCTGTCTTTATAAAAAAACAAAGGAAAAATACCATTTGGGTCTACACCTCCATAAGCATCAAGGTCCACCAACAGAGCTTTATTCTCACGAGATCGAAAAGCTAAACTAGTTAGTTTAGCCTCAGGAAAACAGGAATGAGGAAGTTCAAGTTTTTCATTACTCTGTTTACTGTCAAAAACATCAGCCAAAAGGGTTGCCTTTTCCTTTATACAGTGAGTGACTGAGCCATCTGGTTTAAGTAAAGGAGGAACTGTTGCATCTACACCAAAGAGTGCAGATTTAAGGGTAGACCACCATTTATGTTCCTGAGTTGTACCAGAAAGTGTTTCTTTTATGGTTAAATTGTACTCCTTTTCAGTTGAGGCATAAACTCTATGAGCAAAAGCTTGAAGCTGAGTATAGTTGTTCCAGGTCAAATCTGATCTGTTACCCTTCCAAAGATGATAGGCCTCCTGTTTCTCCAAATAAGCATGTCTACAATCATCATTGAACCACGGTTTGTCCTTCACTCGGTACCTTAGCACACGAGAAGGGATACGCCTATCAATTATGTTGACTAGATTCTCATTCAAAGGGACAACAGGATCTACACTATTATATAATTGTGACCAATTCAAGCACAAAAGATCATGTAAAATCCCATTCCAGTCTGCTTGGGATTTCATATAAATTTTACAAGAATATGATATATCAGGGATAGGCTGCTCAGTCTTCACTAATAATGAAATCAAGGCATGATCAGATGTCCCGACTGGAGAACCAACCTCACTAGTTATAACGCCAGGGGAGTCAGTGTATACGAGGTCCAAGCAATTACCAGACCTGTGAGTAGCTTCATTTATGATTTGCTCACAGCCTGATTCAGAGGCAAAGTCTAAAGCTCTTAAGCCATGGCGATCGGTAGGAGAGATAGAACTTAACCACTCCCTATGGTGAGCATTAAAATCACCAACAAAGACAAAAGAAGCCTTTCTATCATCTTCTTGTATCTTAGCCATAATGGTAAGAAGACAATAGAAGATAGAATCATCTATGTCTGGATTCCGGTAGATCAAACACAAATAAAAGTTGTTATGCCTGCCACAAACTTTTATTACCTGAATCTCATGACATCCACATTGATAGCAGGACTTATGAGAAGCAGGGTACTCGGTCCTAATATACACCGCCATTCCCCTGGCCCTAGGGATGGCATCACGTTTCAACATTATTGGCTTCTTAAAACCAGTTATAAGGAGCTCAGATGAGTGCCTCATATTAGAAACCAAAGTTTCTGAGCACAAAAGAATATCATACTGTCTGGACGCAACTGTAAGGTCTTGGATATTTGCATGAAGACCACGAATATTGCAATACAGAAGACAACATTGACGAAATCTAGGACGTACTGGTCCCGGATTTCGCTCAATGTCTCCAGACAGCATAAGAATTAATGGAAATAAAAAAAGAGACATCATACTTAAAAACTAGATTAACAAGAATTATAACAAAAACAATACGTACAGAATTATAAACAAAGTGATTGATGATACCCATAGACTATAGTAAAAAGTCGGAAAAATTTTATTTTCATTAGTAAAATAAATTTTTGAATATACTTACCCGATGATCATATAGCTGTCAGCTCTGCTGCCCGACAGAAAAACCTACGGGCGGAATACGCCAGCGATCGCTATACAGGTGGGGGTGTACATCAACGGCGCCATCTGTCGAGTAGGTACTCAAGTACTCTATGTCAACACAGAACCAATTTTCTCCTCGGTCCACTGGGTCTCTATTGGGGAGGAAGGGTGGGTCCTTTAATTTATGATCATCGGGTAAGTATATTCAAAAATGATATTTTCATAATAAAATAAATTTTTGAATATACTTACCCGCTGGTTATATAAAAGAGCTGAAGTCCCTGACGCCAGGGCAGAAAATTCAAATCTCGCGCTATCGAAGATACGCCAGGTGTACCAACCGCACCCTAGCGGTAGAACAGGTGGAACTACACACCAACTCCAGTTCTTCCATGCCTCATAGCCATACCATAGGTAGTCTCTAGAGGGGAGGAGGGAGGGTGTTAAATTTATATAACCAGCGGGTAAGTATATTCAAAAATTTATTTTATTATGAAAATATCATTTTTAAATATAAAACTTACCCGCTGGTTATATAAAAGAGCTGATTGACACCCCTTGGTGGCGGGTCAGAGACAGCTACATACAGAAAATTCACTTAAGGGTTACATACAATAAACTTAAGCAGTTCTCACCTGATAAGGAAGCTGACAGCAATGATACTCTGCCTCATTTCGTCCGCTATCCTTAAGAGATCCAGTAATCCACTCGGGCTGAAAATCTCTAGGAGCTGTCAAACGGTACAAACACCTATAACATGACAGGACCTCAACCAATACCCTTGTTCCGGGTGCACTCAAGGAACAAATTGACCACCTAGCCAAATCAAAGATTGAGGAAGACTGACGCCCAATCTCCACAAACAACCATAACAAACGAGTTCCAAGAGATAGAAAAGGGGTATTAGGAAAAAAGGGAACGTAGTGGTAGATCATTCACCTACTATCGCATTAGTAGCTATAAAAGGACCCAACGTAAAAAGATCCTCATAGCGAGTCTGAACATTCTTCAAATAATGGGATGCAAAAACAGACTTACTTCTCCAAAATGTTGTATCCATCAGACTTTGCAGAGAACGGTTCTGTTTAAAGGCCACTGAAGTCACTACCGCTCTGACTTCATGTGTCTTGACTTTGAGGAGCCTCTGATCCGACTCATCACACTGAGCATGAGCTTCTCGAATCAACAATCTAACGAAAAAAGACAAGGCATTCTTGGACATGGGCATCGAGGGTTTCCGAACTGCACACCACAGAGCGTCTGAGTTACCTCTCAGATTCTTAGTTCTGTCCACATAACACCGTAGAGCTCTAACTGGACAGAGAACCCTTTCCAATTCATCGCCAGTCAAATCCAAAAGGTTAGAAATCTCGAAGGATTTGGGCCATGGTCGAGAAGGGTTTTCGTTCTTGGCCAGAAACCCCAGTTGCAAAGAACAAATGGCTTTCCCATTCCGAAAACCAATGTTCTTGCTTAAAGCGTGAACTTCACTAACTCTTTTCGCAGTGGCGAGAGTAACTAGAAAAAGGGTTTTCAAGGTTAAGTCCTTAAATGAAGCCGAGTGTAAAGGCTCAAATCTGTCACTCATGAGAAATTTAAGGACAACATCCAAATTCCAGGCGATGGGAGCCGTTTGAATCTTCTTGGTCGTATCAAAAGACCTAAGTAAATCTCGTAGATCCTTATTATCAGAAAGGTCTAGGTTCCTGTGTCGAAAAACCGTCGCCAACATACTCCTGTAACCTTTAATAGTTGATGACGAGAAGTTATGCTTAGTTTTAAGGTCCAAGAAAAAATCTGCTAATTGGGAAAGCGATGTACTGGAAGAGGAAACCGCGTTAGTTCTACACCATTCCCTGAACAACTCCCACTTGGACTGATACACCTTGATGGTTGAAGACCTTCTTGCCCTTGCAATTGCCTTGGCTGCCTTCTTCGAAAATCCTCTAGCTCTAGCGAGTTTTTCGATAGTCTGAAGGCAGTCAGACGTAGAGCTCGGAGGTTTTGATGATTTCGGGCCAAGTGAGGTTGTCTGAGAAGATCGGGTCTCATGGGAAGGCTTCTCGGGACATCCACCATCCATTCCAGTACCTCTGGAAACCAGCTCCTTGACGGCCAGAACGGAGCTATCAGTGTCATTCTGGTCTCCTCGTGTGAAACGAACTTCTGAATCACTTTGTAAAGGATCTTGAACGGAGGAAAGGCATAAACCTCCATGTGTGACCAGTTCATCAGAAAAGCGTCTATGTGAAAAGCTTCGGGATCTGGAACCGGAGAGCAGTAACACTCTAGTCGTTTGGTCTTCGCGGTGGCAAAGAGATCCACGAGGGGTCGACCCCATAACCGCCACAGACTCTTGCAGATGTCCGGGTGCAGAATCCATTCTGTGGAGAGAACCTGACCTTTCCTGCTGAGTCTGTCTGCGCTCACATTGTTGACTCCCTGGATGAACCGCGTCAAAAGAGTCACCTTCCTTTCCTCCGCCCAGATGAGGAGCAGTCTTGCAATCTCGAACAGAGGCCAAGAGTGGGTCCCGCCTTGTTTCGCAATATAGGCCAGAGCTCTCGTGCTGTCCGAATTGACTTGGACTACCTTGCCCCTGATCTGCTTTTCGAAGCCGATGAGAGCCAGATGAATAGCTAAAAGCTCTTTTAGATTGATGTGGAGAGAGGTTTGCTCCACCGTCCAAGTCCCCGAAAGTTCCTGCTTCTCTAGAGTGGCTCCCCACCCCGAGTTGGAGGCGTCGCAACACAACACGAGGTTTGGGTTCCTCTGAAGTAAAGACAAGCCTTCTTTCAGTCTGGGCTCGTTGTTCCACCATTGAAGATGAGACTTGATGGAAGTCGAGATGGGAATGCAATCCCTGTCGAGGCTGTCCCCTTTCTTCCAATGGCGGTTGAGATGAAACTGAAGAGGACGCAAGAATAACTTCCCCAGGGTCACGAACTTCTCTAACGACGAGAGAGTCCCCAGAAGACTCATCCAATCTCTGACGGAGCAAAGATCTCTCTTCAGGAACGTTTGTACTTTTAGGAGGGCTGCTTGGATTCTCACCGACGACGGAAAAGCCCGAAAACTCCGACTGTGAATCTCCATCCCCAAATAAAGAATCTCCTGGGATGGAATGAGTTGTGATTTTTTCGAGCTCACCAGGAGACCCAGTTCTCTGGAGAGATCCAAAGTCATCTTGAGGTCCTTCAAACAACAATCGGCTGAGGAGGCTCTTATCAGCCAATCGTCCAGATACAGAGAGGCCCTGATTCCCCTCGAATGCAGCATGCTTGCCACGTTCAGCATGATCTTGGTGAACAATAGAGGAGCCGTGCAGAGTCCGAAACAAAGAGCCCTGAACTGGAAGACCTTGTTTCCGTCCATTAACCTCAGATAACGTCTGCAGCTGGGATGAATCGGAAGGTGGAAATAGGCATCCTGAAGATCTAAAGAGGCCATCCAATCGCCCTTCCTCACAGCTGCCAGAACTGTTTTCTGAGTCTCCATGGTGAACGTCGAGTTTTGGACGTAACCATTGAGCACACTTACGTCCAGAACCGGTCTCCACCCCCCGGAACTCTTGGGAACTAGAAAAAGGCGGTTGTAAAACCCCGGAGACGTAACATCTTGCACTTCCTCTATTGCTCGTTTCTCTAATAAAAGAGACATCTGTAGAAGCATGGCTTGTTTCTTGGGACCCTCTCTGTATTTGGGCGAGAGATCCACTGGATCTGTGACTAAAGGAGGATTGGTCAGGAAAGGGATCTTGTAGCCTTCCTTTAACACCTGGACGGACCAGGGGTCCGCTCCATTCCTCTCCCAAGCCTCCCAAAAGAGAGTCAACCTGGCCCCCACTGCTGTCTGAAGGAGAGGGCAGTCAGACTTTACCTCGGCCGGACTTGCCCCCTCTGCCTCTAGGTTTCCTTCCTTCTGGTTTAAAAGATCCTCTTCCAGAGGGCTTCCCACGAAAGGACTGAGGACGAAACCCAGAAGAAGATTCCTTAGGTTTTCGAGAGGAGAATGACGGAGGCAAAACTTTCCTAGACGAATGAGTAACTAAGTCATGTGTGGCCTTCTGAGTGAGAGCAGTAGCCACCTCGCCCACTAATTCCTGAGGAAATAAAGAATTAGACAAAGGTGCGAAAAGAAGGCCTGTCTTCTGATAGGGAGACACTCCTGCGGAGAGGAAGGAGCACATCGTGGCCCTTTTCTTGAGAATTCCAGCTGTAAACAAGGCAGCAAGTTCGTTGGAGCCATCTCTCACACCTTTGTCCAAGCAGGACATCAAATGAACTAAACCACTAGTGTCCGTTTCCGTCATATCAGAGACCCTCTTACTCAAAGCCCCCAAAGCCCAGTCCAAAAAATTAAAAACTTCGAAGGCCCTGAAAAGACCTTTAAGCAAATGGTCGAACTCTGGAATGGACCACCAAATCTTCGTCTTCCTTAAGGCAAGACGACGAGAAGCATCTACCAAACTTGAAAAATCCCCTTGTGCAGAAGAAGGAAAACTCAAGCCCAACACTTCACCAGTCTCATACCACACACTAGATTTAGAGGCTAACCTAGCGGGAGGAAAGGCAAAGGCCGTCTTGCCAAAAGCTTTCTTGGAGTCCAACCAAGAACCCATTAACTTCAAGGCCCGCTTAGAAGATCGAGAAAGAACCATCTTGGTGTAAACTGGAACCTTAGTAGCTTTACCTAAGATGAATTCAGAAGGCGGAGAACGAGGGGCCACAGGGGTAAAAGAATCCGGGAAAATTCCAGTCAAAATAAGCATAAACTTGCGAAGGTCCACAGCATGCTGATAATGCTTCTCTTCCTCATTCTCAGAGACTTCCTCAATAGGATTATCCTCATCCGACTTTTCCTCTGGTTCGTCTTCTGGCAGTGCAGCAACAGCCGCAGCCTGAACCGAAGGAACAACGTCTGGATGGGACTGCCTGTCAAGGCCAACATCTGAGTCAATTTGGTGGGGAGAAGTAGAAGTAGATTGATGCGAAACACGGACATGTAGACGATCATCCTCAACCAACAACTGCTTAGACCGCTTAGAATTCGACTGTTGTTGAACAGAAGAACGCTTGAAATCAGAAGGTAACTGTTGAAGATCGCCGCGAGGTCGCGTAAAGTCCGAGGAATGTTGCTGCGAACGATCAAAGTAGTCAGGATGTCGCCGCTGTAAACCAATGTTTTGACGCGCAGCGTCCAAAAGTTGTTGCCGCGGGCGATCCACTACTTCAAATTGTTGCCGCGTCTCGTCCACTTGTCGACGCCGATGCTCTTCCCCGCGACCAGAAAAAGCAAACTGGTCAACCAAAACTCTCTGACGCGACTCATCAAAATCAACCTGGCGTTGAACACTGTGAATGGGAGACCGTCTAAGTGATAACTCGTCAAGGCCATAAACCATCGAACGTTTGTGCGATAACTGGTCTGACATCGAACGCCCAGACACAACGCCAACACCTGGTTGATAAGAATCCATCAACGACGAGAGTTGTTCCTTCATAGACAAAAGCGCAGTCCATTTCGGATCAACAGAACTCCTAGAAGGAAGATTCGCACTAATGTCACCACGCATTTCAGGGGAAGAAAGCCAATCCGATGGAAGAGGAGGTGCATGAATAGTTACAAGGTCCGAATCGGAAGGAATCATATCCGCACGAACACGGTGATCTGAACGTTTGGCCGGAGTGCAAGCGCTGGGAGAACGGAAACGTTCCGGTGAACCCCACGAACTACATCCTGGCCGCACAGGCGATTCCCGACGCTGTGAAGCAACATGGGAGCGTTTAAGCAGTCTCGACGCTCGCCGCCAGATCTCACTTCCCGACCCTTCATCGGAAGACGGGGATAACGTATGAACCTCACCTTTCCTACGATGAGGGTGAACGACCTGAGCTACGGCAACAGGAACGTTCGAGGGGACGTCTGCACGATTGATGACGCTTCTCGTTCCCTTAAGCCGTTCTAGTCGTTTGGTCTTCGCGGTGGCAAAGAGATCCACGAGGGGTCGACCCCATAACCGCCACAGACTCTTGCAGATGTCCGGGTGCAGAATCCATTCTGTGGAGAGAACCTGACCTTTCCTGCTGAGTCTGTCTGCGCTCACATTGTTGACTCCCTGGATGAACCGCGTCAAAAGAGTCACCTTCCTTTCCTCCGTCCAGATGAGGAGCAGTCTTGCAATCTCGAACAGAGGCCAAGAGTGGGTCCCGCCTTGTTTCGCAATATAGGCCAGAGCTCTCGTGCTGTCCGAATTGACTTGGACTACCTTGCCCCTGATCTGCTTTTCGAAGCCGATGAGAGCCAGATGAATAGCTAAAAGCTCTTTTAGATTGATGTGGAGAGAGGTTTGCTCCACCGTCCAAGTCCCCGAAAGTTCCTGCTTCTCTAGAGTGGCTCCCCACCCCGAGTTGGAGGCGTCGCAACACAACACGAGGTTTGGGTTCCTCTGAAGTAAAGACAAGCCTTCTTTCAGTCTGGGCTCGTTGTTCCACCATTGAAGATGAGACTTGATGGAAGTCGAGATGGGAATGCAATCCCTGTCGAGGCTGTCCCCTTTCTTCCAATGGCGGTTGAGATGAAACTGAAGAGGACGCAAGAATAACTTCCCCAGGGTCACGAACTTCTCTAACGACGAGAGAGTCCCCAGAAGACTCATCCAATCTCTGACGGAGCAAAGATCTCTCTTCAGGAACGTTTGTACTTTTAGGAGGGCTGCTTGGATTCTCACCGACGACGGAAAAGCCCGAAAACTCCGACTGTGAATCTCCATCCCCAAATAAAGAATCTCCTGGGATGGAATGAGTTGTGATTTTTTCGAGCTCACCAGGAGACCCAGTTCTCTGGAGAGATCCAAAGTCATCTTGAGGTCCTTCAAACAACAATCGGCTGAGGAGGCTCTTATCAGCCAATCGTCCAGATACAGAGAGGCCCTGATTCCCCTCGAATGCAGCATGCTTGCCACGTTCAGCATGATCTTGGTGAACAATAGAGGAGCCGTGCAGAGTCCGAAACAAAGAGCCCTGAACTGGAAGACCTTGTTTCCGTCCATGAACCTCAGATAACGTCTGCAGCTGGGATGAATCGGAAGGTGGAAATAGGCATCCTGAAGATCTAAAGAGGCCATCCAATCGCCCTTCCTCACAGCTGCCAGAACTGTTTTCTGAGTCTCCATGGTGAACGTCGAGTTTTGGACGTAACCATTGAGCACACTTACGTCCAGAACCGGTCTCCACCCCCCGGAACTCTTGGGAACTAGAAAAAGGCGGTTGTAAAACCCCGGAGACGTAACATCTTGCACTTCCTCTATTGCTCGTTTCTCTAATAAAAGAGACATCTGTAGAAGCATGGCTTGTTTCTTGGGACCCTCTCTGTATTTGGGCGATTCCCGACGCTGTGAAGCAACATGGGAGCGTTTAAGCGGTCTCGACGCTCGCCGCCAGATCTCACTTCCCGACCCTTCATCGGAAGACGGGGATAACGTATGAACCTCACCTTTCCTACGATGAGGGTGAACGACCTGAGCTACGGCAACAGGAACGTTCGAGGGGACGTCTGCACGATTGATGACGCTTCTCGTTCCCTTAAGCCGTTCGACATTACTTCTCCCATGGGTTCGAGAGCTCGAAAGAGGTCTAAGGCTAGGTGAACGACAAGATCGTGCCGACGCACACTCCGCAACACTAAACACATTATCAACACTTGTCACAACACCGAGAGAGTCACGATTCTTCGGTACCACATCAGACACTCGTGTCGACGCACCTTCCGCAACACTAACCACATTATCAACACTTGTCACAACACCGAGAGAGTCACGATTCTTTGAAACACTTTCCACAGTTCCGATAGGATCACGGTTTTTCAATACCTTTAACTCTGAAAAGATAGTATTTCTATCGGCTGCTAAGGACTCAACTTTCTCACCAAGAGACAAAATAGCAGTAAACATGTCCTTCATAGTAGGTTCCTGATCTACCACCACAGGGGAAGGAACAGGATTAGGAACAGGTAAATTAGGTAAGGTTCTATCCACAGATCGGGAAGAACTACGCCTAACTCTATCTCTCTCTAATCTCCTAACATAACGATCGTAAGTAACAAAATCATCATTAGTTAAGGAAAGACACTCATTACACCTATCATCTAATGAACAAAATTTACCCCTACATTTTACACAAATAGAATGAGGATCAATAGATCCATTAGGAAGTCGTGTACGACAACCCTCACTAACACACCTACGCTGAGCAGGGGAGGAGTCGGCCATTTTAAAGTTAACGTGAAAGACCGACAAGCAAAAAGTAAGGGAAAAAACAATAAAGAAAATCTCAACAAAAAGATTTCAAGATAAGAACCAAGGAAAATTAATCAACGATAGCTTAAACTCAAAAAAGAACGTTGTACATCACCAAACAACTTCCCAAGAGAGTAAAAACACGAGAGCGAACTTCTGTATGTCAGTCAGCTATGACGGCAGAGAGAAGAACTGAAGTTGGTGTGTAGTTCCACCTGTTCTACCCCTAGGGTGCGGTTGGTACACCTGGCGTATCTTCGATAGCGCGAGATTTGAATTTTCTGCCCTGGCGTCAGGGACTTCAGCTCTTTTATATAACCAGCGGGTAAGTTTTATATTTAAAAATTTATTTTACTAATGAAAATAACATTTTTCAATATTAAACTTACCCGATGATCATATAGCTGATTCACACCCAGGGGGGTGGGTAGAGACCAGCATATATGTTAACCTTAAGAGCTAAGTATTCCGTATTTCATTTTAGCAGTTATTCAAAATAACAAACATAAAATTAATAAGTACCTGGTAAGGAAGTCGACTTGAACAATTACTCTGCCTTTTTAAGTACGTCTTCCTTACTGAGCCTCGCGATCCTCACAGGATGCTGAGCGACTCCTAGGAGCTGAAGTATGAAGGGCTGCAACCCATACTAAAGGACCTCATCACAACCTCTAATCTAGGCGCTTCTCAAGAAAGAATTTGACCACCCGCCAAATCAACCAGGATGCGAAAGGCTTCTTAGCCTTCCGGACAACCCAAAAAACAACAATAAAAAGCATTTCAAGAGAAAGATTAAAAAAGGTTATGGGATTATGGGAATGTAGTGGCTGAGCCCTCACCCACTACTGCACTCGCTGCTACGAATGGTCCCAGGGTGTAGCAGTTCTCGTAAAGAGACTGGACATCTTTAAGGTAAAATGATGCGAACACTGACTTGCTTCTCCAATAGGTTGCATCCATTACACTCTGCAGAGATCTGTTTTGTTTGAAGGCCACTGAAGTTGCGACAGCTCTAACTTCATGTGTCCTTACCTTCAGCAAAGCATGGTCCTCCTCATTCAGATGGGAATGAGCTTCTCGAATTAAAAGTCTGATATAATAAGAAACTGCATTCTTCGACATTGGTAAAGAAGGTTTCTTAATGGCACACCATAAAGCTTCTGATTGTCCACGTAATGGCTTAGTCCGTTTCAAATAGTACTTAAGAGCTCTTACTGGGCATAGTACTCTTTCTTGTTCATTTCCAACCAAACTAGCAAGGCTTGGAATTTCGAACGATTTGGGCCAAGGACGAGAAGGAAGTTCGTTTTTGGCTAAAAAACCAAGCTGTAAGGAACATGTAGCCGTTTCAGACGTAAATCCAATGTTCCTGCTGAAGGCGTGTATCTCACTGACTCTTTTAGCTGTTGCTAAGCAGACGAGGAAAAGAGTTTTCAAAGTGAGATCTTTAAAAGAGGCTGATTGAAGTGGCTCGAACCTTGCTGACATAAGGAATCTTAGTACCACGTCTAAGTTCCAACCTGGTGTGGCCAACCGACGCTCCTTCGTGGTCTCAAAAGACTTAAGGAGGTCCTGTAGATCTTTGTTGTTGGACAGATCTAAGCCTCTGTGACGGAAGACTACTGCCAACATGCTTCTGTAACCCTTGATCGTGGGAGCTGAAAGGGATCTTTCCTTCCTTAGGTATAACAGGAAGTCAGCTATCTGAGTTACAGAGGTACTGGTTGAGGATACTGATTTGGACTTGCACCAACTTCGGAAGACTTCCCACTTCGACTGGTAGACTTTGAGAGTGGATGACCTCCTAGCTCTAGCAATCGCTCTGGCTGCCTCCTTCGAAAAGCCTCTAGCTCTCGAGAGTCTTTCGATAGTCTGAAGGCCGTCAGACGAAGAGCGTGGAGGCTTGGGTGTACCTTCTTTACATGCGGCTGACGCAGAAGGTCCACTTTTAGAGGAAGTGTTCTGGGAACGTCTACTAGCCATTGCAGTACCTCGGTGAACCATTCTCTCGCGGGCCAGAGGGGAGCAACCAACGTCACCTTGTCCCTTCGTGAGAGGCGAACTTCTGCAGTACTCTGTTGACAATCTTGAACGGGGGGAACGCATAAAGGTCTAGATGGGACCAATCCAGAAGAAAGGCATCTATGTGAACTGCTGCTGGGTCCGGAATCGGTGAACAATAATTTGGGAGCCTCTTGGTCATCGAGGTTGCAAACAGATCTATGGTGGGTTGGCCCCACAATGCCCATAGTTTGTTGCATACATTCTTGTGAAGGGTCCACTCTGTTGGGATGATTTGACCCTTCCGGCTGAGGCGGTTTGCCATGACATTCATGTCGCCTTGAATGAGCCTCGTTACAAGGGATATGTTTCGATCTCTTGACCAGGTGAGGAGGTCCCTTGCGATCTCGTACAACTTCATCGAATGAGTCCCTCCTTGCTTGGAGATGTACGCCAGTGCTGTGGTGTTGTCGGAGTTCACCTCCACCACCTTGCCTAGAAGGAGGGACTTGAAGCTTCTCAAGGCCAGATGAACTGCCAGTAGCTCCTTGCAGTTGATGTGTAACTCGCTTTTGAACCGCATTCCACGTGCCCGAGCATTCCCGACCGTCCAACGTCACACCCCAGCCCGTGTCCGATGCGTCCGAGAAGAGAAGGTGGTCGGGGGTCT
>NC_090751.1:60029119-60054119 GCF_036898095.1 Palaemon carinicauda
AGAAATTTTACTAAGTAAATTGTAATTTTTTCTTTTACGTTCAAAGTTAAAACTATTTTGGTTTTAGAAATACCACTGCCTCCATGGAACTAAGAGCATAGATTATTTTATCTTATCAATTGTTGTATTCTTGTCCCACAGTTTGTTTAGTTTATTATAATTTGCTTCTAGTTATGTTTTGTAAACAATGTTATAGTGGTTTTTTAGGTATACCTTTTATCTTATTTGGCAGTGTGTATTTGAAGTAAGGAATTTTTTTGAAGGCCATTTATTATAATACAGAATGGTCATTGTACTGTGGGTTCACCAAACTTAATACTGTAATTTTGGTGTGAACATGCAAAATATTTTGTTAATGTATATTATAATCAATATAAATTATAATACTTCATTTCCTTAAGCATTTAATTTTTTGACTAGGATTGGATTTATGAATTTAAATGTCATACCAAGTATTGGGTCCTGAATGACCAATCAGGGCAAAAATGCAACTGGGAGATCCCCAGTTGCTTCAAGATGTAAAAGTTGAAAGGTCACACAGCTAAATTGAAGAAAGGAAGAGGGATAGAAGACTGAAGTGCAAATGCAGCTTGATATCAGAAGGAACATTTACGAAGTCTAAATAATATGCCTTTAGTGAGTCACTGATGGCAACTAATGTGTTAACAAGGGACCTCATATATATATATCTCTCTCTCTCTCTCTCTTCTCTCTCTCTCTCTCTCCTCTCTCTCTCTCTCTCTCTCTCTCTCTCTCTCTCTCTTAGTCCAAAAGTTTTTGATCAAATGACTTGAAATTTTTATATGATGAAGGTATTATATGTCTAAAACATATATAGAGAAATGGTGTAATTTGGATCATTAGAAAAAAAAAATGGCGGACGGTCCCCTTAACAGAAGTATTTTACCAAGTTTAATTTTCTTTAATAGAGCAGCTATCATGTACAGTATTATTTTTTTACAAATTTCTCTGGTGTGTACTTATAGATGTCCTATATTTTCTATGAACTTACATTTTCTAGTAATCTATAATTTTGAAGAATATTCTTTACACATCAGTGAGGGTCAGAATTATAAGTTGTAAAATTACCTTATCTTATACAATAGTAGGAAAAATGAAAGAAGCTTAAACATCATAATTTATTACAGTAGCATAATGATGCATTTCACAAAGTCCAAGAATTTAGTAAACAGAAAATTACCACTATTCACCTCTGAATACAGACAACTGGATCTGAGACCCAGTAATCAGAAATACACTTACAAGCTGAAAAGAAATAAAACATGTTTACAGTATAATTTAGCACTGCTTTAACCTGAAAAGCTTTAAATAAAGAGGAATATTCCTGTTGAGGTTATAAAGTTACTCTACAGGTTCAAGCCTTTCGGAGTTCATCCTTAAGAGTTACTTAAAGTTTGTACAGGTCATTCACAAAAGAAAGCCCTTACTGTATAAAAAATTTCTTAAAATATTCCTAGTTAATGCATTGCAATTATTTTTTATCCTTATCTTCCTTTTTATCTTTATCTTTCTTATCTTTGTCTTGCTGTGTAAGAGACCCAACAGCTTCTTTTACTACTTGACTTTGAGGATCTACACCAGGTAAGTTTTGTAGTACACTCTCCAGAAATGCTGGATCAGCCATCACTTGTGAAAAGTCCTGTTCCTCCTCCTCTTTCTTCACCTGTAAAACAATATAATTTCATTTTAATTTTCAGATGTAAAGTAATATACAAAGTTGGTTGAAATTTGCCCTAACACTGATACTGTATATATATATATATAAAAAAAAAAAAAAAGCAGCAGCATACACACACCTCGTTATTTTCTGACTTTTAAGTGTTGTTCTTTAGGACAAATGCTTCATGTTTCAACCTGAATGCTTTAAATCAACTAAAAACCTGATTTAAAAAAAAAAAAAAAAACTACTCATAAATGATGTTCGGTTAATTCTCCCCCCAGTGATGGCTTCATTCTGTACAAATGAATGTTCAGTGCACCAACTCCCCTTGCCCCAGCTAGCATTTTTCCATTCAGTTTTAAATTATAATTTTTATTCTTTTCTGCCAACAGGAATGTGACAAAGTATGATCAACATTTTTCAGATATAACATGGGGTAGTTATGATAACCTATAATGTTAACTGTTGTCTCAAAACAATTAATTATATTCAATTTTATACAGGCACGAGATACTTAAAAGTTATTGGGCTGGCTCACCGGTTTCCTCTTAAGTTAAAAACTGGATAAGGTGACGACGAGAACAGTACTCGTATAAGTTGGAAAATATGAGCGAACAGATAAAAAAAAAAAAGGGCAGGCTTGAATATATGAATTGGCCCGGCATTGGGGTATAGAAGGCCATTCAGGGCTGGAGTAAACCCGAGGGAAAGCCACAATGCAGCTAGGTGAAAGATTCCTCTAAACCTTGAACCCCATAGGGGGTTAGTGGCATCATTACTGAAGGGTTTTTGCTGTGTACCTTTGGCCCTTAGCTCCATCCACCTTTCAGCCTACCCCCTTACTTCCGTTCCCACTTCATTTCATAGCATCTTGCTGTACAACTTTTCATATAAATTTTAATTTGTATTGTTTATATTGCGGCTCTTGAAATCAATAAGGCGGTAGTAGTTACTTGGGGGGGGGGGGGGGTTTACCCAACAGGCTAGAGTCCTCTCTGTAACCTTCAGCATAGTACTTATGAGGAGAGAAGTAAAAGTTATAGGACTTGCAGTTTGTATAAAAACTTAAGATTTGTTCCTACAGAAATACAAATCCTTGTCCTTTAACAGCAGCCTTAGTCTTGGGAGGTATTAGGTCCTTATAACCAAACTGGTTGTTTTATACAGGGGTGTGATAGCAATGACTTCTGTCAACCTACTAAGTACCGCAGCATCATGGCAGCAGGTGTTAGGCTCGGTCACAACCAGGGACTGGTCGACAGTCAAGGCAAACACCTACATCCACGTGGAGGACACGTTCAAATGTATCGTCATTATGAAAAAAAATATTGCATGTATATTTGCCATCTTCCATCTCATCTGGGAAGATAGAGAAACTTTTAAGTTTTTTTATCCTGTGTCCAACCAGCAAATAACAGAGACTGTTTTCACTCCACAGAAGGGAAAAAAAATTAAAAGGGGTAGTAAATTTACCTGTTTATTCTAGGTTTACATAACTAAAATTTACCTCTCATTCTAGGCTTACATAACAATCATTTTCTTGTGACAAGAGCAGATTGTTGTCATTTTTGGGCTCAGCCTTGTTGTCCTGATGGAAGGTTCCTTTAGGGTAGCTTTCTAAGGGATATTTGGCTACAGTGATACTCCCCAGAGAATTAACCAGAGGTTCCCAAAATTCTAACTCCAGGCCCGAGTATCCTTAATATAACTTTTAAGGATATCGCATAATATCGGGACTTATTTCTTGATAAGCCACATGGCAATCTTCACCCGAAATAGATTTTACGCTTAGAGGGGTTAAGAGTGGCAAAAATGAATGGGAGCCGTTATCAAGGTTACCCAGTGGATCCCCTGCCAGTACTAATACGGCATAACTATTCCTTTAAACGTAGCAATTCAAGCACAATGTTCTCCTCACGTTGCTCCTCGGTGTTGTTACTGTTTTCAAGGAATATTACCATGCAATCTCCAACATCTTCATCCTCTGGGAAGTTGAGTATTTAATCTTTCCTGTGTATAATTTTTGGCTCCCTTCTCACAGTTAAATTAACAATTTAGGTGTGTTAAGCGGAGCAATGCCTTCACCGGAGGCCGGCCATTTTAGGACCGCTGTCGCACACCATAAACGCTTTATGGCTATAAAGAAATTCTAGCTAGTTAGGCAAAATTATACCAGTGAAGATAAGATATACACGTAATATTTTCTCTTTCGAATAAACGTTTCGATCGTATACGATAGGGCCTCGGTGGTACTAGCGTAGCCGAGATCCCGACTCGAGTTAGGCTAGCCTAACGCGTTTTAGTATACTTTAGTAACGTTATCCCCCACCGTTTAACCTCTAGTATCATTTTTATTAATTCGGTCGGAGATATAGATATCTCCTAGAATTACTAGCATAATTCAATACTCTTCTCTTTTAGAGGAATGAGGATAAACCGCTTTGCTCAAAATCCGTTTATTAGGCTGATCTCCAAGAATTGTAATTCTGACAGTAGATCCAGGAAATCAAGTCTAGACTCTCTGCACACAAATCAAAGTTGATCCTCCATCTAGCCTGTAGGAAAAGGAATTTTGATTGTCTTATGAAGACCAACAGAAGCTGTAATGTTCTTTCCTTATTGCTTCCTTTGCTGTAGGAGGAATTATAGTGTCCTCCCAGAATAGGGAGGTAAGTCATCTTAAAGGTTTCACAGTCATGAACAGATGTGTTCTACATTTTGAATAAACTTTTAACAAGGTGATGGAGATCACCAATTCTTCAGAATGAATTGTGGGACTGGCAAAGTCTTGCTGTATCTTATTTGCCTTGTCTTGATTGACTAGGGTATTCAAAAGCATTTGAAGGTTGAAGATTTATATGCAGTCTGTTCTGAACATGGTAACTGATAGCCGTGTCCGTCTTGAAGGGCATTTGGAGAACCAAGCATTGTGTCTGATGACTAGTTGGCAGTTCAACTGTCAACTATTTCATTCTAAAGAGTAGACTGTAGGAGTCCGTAAACCTTCTTGGAAACCCTGTATTGCCTCTATTCCTAGCAGTAGGGGGCCTAATTTTTGGTAATTCAAGGGCAATACCAGCATGCAGGTCTGTAAAGTTGTTGGTGTGTTGCTAGACAGTCTGACGCGAACATCCCACTTGTAGGAGCTGCTGGAAGGACTGATTTCCATTGTCCTTTCTGCCTTGACTTTCCCTACCCCTCTACCTAGGACAGGTGAGGATGAAAGGATGGAGTGCTGTTCAAGCCTTTCCTTGAGTGGAAGAGTCTAGAGGAGCAGACTGAACATATAGGTCGCGGGAGTCTTCCTCAACTTCCAATAAAGGTACAATGGGGATCTCAAAACAATTATCCTTGAAGGGCCTGGACTCTTAGTGGTAACAATTGATACAAGAGGAGAACTATTCTTACATGTCAGCTTCCTCCATGGGAACCAGGCTGCAATCCTTGTACTAACGTGTTCTGTAAGTGTATTAGGATGTTATTCTCCAGCAGGGTCCGTACCATTTGGGAAAATGTCTATAAAGAGCCCAGGAAACAGGATCTTAATGATTCCTATAGTGCAAGGGAATTACTCAGAGGAAAATTTAATTGCCATACTAAGTTGCTGTAAAGGTAGTTCAATCTGGAATTCTCGGAAGAGGGAAGCTGAAAAGGACAAAATCAATCTTCTTGCAGCAGGATTCACTAGTTAGGTCTGATAGAAGACGGGCAGTAATAGTAGGTGTTCTGCACCAAACCGAAGTGTATTTTCTGGAAGAGCGAGAGCGACGTTCTCGACACAAACCTCTTGCGTCGAGTATGAGGAGGAACATACAGAGATGGTCTTCCAAAATGGATATGTTCTTGGTACAACTGAGGCAGCACTCGAATCATCTCATGTGGAAATGTTCTTGGTATGTACCCGGAAGCTTGAAGCTTGACTTCATGGAACATCCCTGGAATGTCCCATTAGAGAGGGCCAAAGCCATGTGCTTTTGCTTTGTCTTAAATGGAACCTTGCACTAGATGTAAGGGAGAGTTCCTGTACCACGTATCAAAAATGATCCTGTGGAGTGTTGGGACTTTGTACAATGCTGCTCCACTCTGGAAATCATGCAGAGGAATGGTCGATGTCCTTTGATACTCTGCCCAATCAGTAGCTCTGTGTCCTGGTGACTAATTCCTCTTTGAAGTGGCATATCTGAAGGCTGAACAACAAACGAGGAATAACATACAGGAACAAGTTAGGTGATGGGGGAAAGCAAGTGCATTCACCTTGGTTCTTTCTGTCGATCTGCACTACAGGCAGTCGTTGACTTAAGACTTCGACTTTATGACTACTTTTCGCTGTGATAACGTCATTAGTACAGTATGTCCGAAATAGTACACTAATAGGACAAATATTTCCTTTGAAATATATTTTCTTGTATAAAGATGAACTGATTTATCTTGTTAGTATTTTCACTTTTACTGATAATATACAGCATCCATTTACAATAAAAATACATTAAGAAAAGTTTTACTATTGTCTAGTTCATGTCATATGTCTGGTAACGTCATATTACCAGCGAAAAGCGAGCAGGCAATAGTTATTTCCTTCCAATAAGCTAATGATTAGTACTAGTATCCCCATTATATCAAGTAATAAAAAGTATTTTGTGGGTCTGTATCGGTTGTTATGAGTACTACTTGGTGTGAATTTGACTTCACTAGTTTTATTTTATCACTGAGAATAGATTGATATTATCTAACAAAAGTACAAATATTTTCTTAGAAATAATATATTTTCTTTTACATTATAAAAATTAAACAATTTTGCTTAGTAGCATTTTCTTTCATTTCTTGGAAGAAAAAAGAAAAAGGTTTTACATATTTCGCAAGTCATTCTATGTCAAGTTCATATCACGTCCTGTGATGTCATATTTCGGGTGGAAGGCGCACTGGCAAACCGAATGGTTTCCTTTCAGCGTTACCAAGAAATCTTATTATTCCCATAATTGAAACATCAAGAAATCTGATGGTGTCATATTTCTGACAGAAAGCGAGTGGCAAATCAAGTATTTCCTTTTGATGTGTTAAAAGAGTAATATTAGTGTTCCCATAATCGAAATATCAAGTAATGATACAAAGAATTTCTAATGTCTAAAAAAATATGAAGATTTGACGGTGATTTAAAAATAAAAATGAGAGAGAGAGAGAGAGATTCATATGATAACTAATAAGAGCTATAAACGAACTGTATGGAAACTGATATCCTTTAACATAATGGTGCCGATGTAATATTCATTATGAAGATATTGAATAAGTTAAAATTATATATTCAACAATTGCATTACAGTAGTGTGACCTTGAGATCAGCTGATGCCTACCAAAAGTAAAACAAAAGTACTTATTGATTATTGAAATGCTCCCAAAATTTAAATATAGAATACAATCATGCTTTAATAACCCACTATTACTCTAAATAATGTCTAATGAAATATGAAGGCTTAATAATGAACTAAAAATTAAATACTGTAAGAAGCTTTAAAATAAACTACGCATGCGCACACACGCAGAGACAATGTATTCGTATGAAAAGATAATAGCTGTAGACTTGTATAAAAACTATATCATGTAACATATACTGTAGGTGCTGATATAATATTCCTCATGAAAATAATTCAAATTATATCATCAATATGCATTGTTATTCATATGTGACCGTTCTCTCGATAAGGTAGCGGGACTTTCAGATCAGCTGATCATAACTAAAGGTAAAAAAAAAAGAAAAAAAAAAGTTGGTAATTGTTGATTGTTAAAATGCTTCCAAAACTGAAAAATAGAATACAAAATTTATTTAATAGAGCATATGCTATCCTATGAAACAAATGAAATGATGATATACAGAAAGAACATATTGAAAAATATGACTGATAAAAATACAGCACCATTCCTAATTACCTCCCATAAGTGTGCTCGGTTCCACAAAGAGCAGGAAGTACCAAAACTTCCTTGATAAAGACTGGCCCCGGCACTCGTGTGACATTCTAGTCCTCTGCTTTTTTCTTTTTACTTCTACTGTGCCTCCTCCTCTAACAGAAGCAAATAATGAAGCCTTGATCTGGGCTTACCAAAAAATTAAATTATGTCATCCTTGGATTTCCCCCTTGAGGATCAAGACTGAGACAACTCAAAAGCCAGGATACCAGAGGAACAAAGGAGAGGTTCAGCAGATTGTTCAAGACTTGAGGAAGACGCTGAAGGAGATCAATTTCTCTTGTATTTCTTCCAGCCACTCCCCACACGGTGATGACTGCAGTTATAACCTTTGCAAGAGGGGCATAAGGAACAAGAATCCACAGAGGACAGAAAGGGAAAATTATAATTCCTCCATTGTGATACATTTACTTCAATATAGATATTTAGCCATTTCCAATATAATCTCATTTGCTGTTTTCAATTCACATTCACGAAGATCTTGCAATTTTGTTTACAGCTAACATTTAACAAATGCCTGCTAAGTACAGTATATTAGATGTTGCAATGTATAATGAACTATTTGTACATATAAAGTATATATGTTTCAAGTGGTATTGTATTTGATCGATTGATTTTTTTAAATTTTAGAGATGTACAGTGCAGTATATTTTTATGTGGTCTCAAGTTTGATCTATTATTTCTTCATAATGTTAAGAGTTGTATTTTCCCCTGAAATTATGTAAAGGTCTTCTGAACACCTGTTGCATTACCTCATTAAAATAGAATCTGATGACATTCTCAGAATCTATAAGCACACAAAAGGGAATATTGAAGCACTAGAAAAAAAAAAATATAAAAGGGAAGACCAATTGAATGGTAGTTCATTAGCTGATGGAGAATATAAATGTGCCAGTACTGTTACAGTACAACACGGGTGATGAAAGCGATTAGTTTGTGGGCAGGCTATTAAAATATGGAAGAAACTCATTTTCTCATCATGCAAAAATCTGGCTAGGATGAAATAGACTTTAGTTTCAAATTAAGTTACCTTTGGCTTCTCCTCTGATTTTACTGTAGTACCCTTAGCGCCTTCATCTCCAGGTTTGTCAACATCCATGGGTTCATCCTTAGGTTCTGAAAGATGAGCAAACATATTTTTTAAAATACTGCACAGAGTAGATTAAAAATATGAAATTCTAAAAGTACCTATTTAAAAAAAAAAAAAAATGACATTTTCACACCCAATGTTGACAAAGAAAATGTTTTAAATTTATCAAGTAAAATTTAAATTTGCATAAAAATGCAAAAAAAAAAAAAATGTTATTTTTATAATAAAATAAATTTTTGAATATACTTACCCGGTGATTATATAAGCTGCAACTCTGTTGCTCGACAGAAAACTACGTAAAAAAATCCGCCAGCGATCGCTATGCAGGTAGGGGGTGTACTTCAACAGCGCCATCTGTCGTGCAGGTACTCAGTACTCAATGTAAACACAGAACTCAATTTTCTCCTCGGTCCACTGGGTCTCTATTGGGGAGGAAGGGAGGGTCCTTTAATATATAATCACCGGGTAAGTATATTCAAAAATTTATTTTATTATAAAAATAACATTTTTCAATATTAAACTTAGCCGGTGATTATATAAGCTGAATCACACCCAGGGGGGTGGGTAGAGACCAGCAATAATTGTTTACATTATTATGAGCTAAGGATTTTTTATTTCATTTTAGCAGTTATTCAAAATAAACATAAAATAAATAAGTACCTGGTAAGGAAGTCGACTTAAACAATTACTCTGCCTTTTTAAGTACGTCTTCCTTACGGAGCCTCGCGATCCTCTTAGGATGCTGAGCGACTCCTAGGAGCTGAAGTATCAAGGGTTGCAACCCATACAACAGGACCTCATCAAAACCTCTAATCTAGGCGCTTCTCAAGAAATGACTTTGACCACCCGCCAAATCAAGTAGGATGCGAAAGGCTTCTTAGCCTTCCGGACAACCCAAAAACAATAATAAAACATTTCAAGAGAAAGATTAAAAAGGTTATGGAATTAGGGAATTGTAGTGGTTGAGCCCTCACCCACTACTGCACTCGTTGCTACGAATGGTCCCAGAGTGTAGCAGTTCTCGTAAAGAGACTGGACATTCTTAAGATAAAAAAGACGCGAACACTGACTTGCTTTTCCAATAGGTTGCGTCGATTATACTTTGCAGAGATCTATTTTGTTTAAAGGCCACGGAAGTTGCGACAGCTCTAACTTCGTGTGTCCTTACCTTCAGCAAAGCTTGGTCTTCCTCATTCAGATGGGAATGAGCTTCTCGTATTAACAGTCTGATAAAATAGGATAAAGCATTCTTTGACATAGGCAAAGATGGTTTCTTAACTGAACACCATAAAGCTTCAGACGGGCCTCGTAAAGGATTAGTTCGTTTTAAATAGAACTTAAGAGCTCTTACAGGGCATAAGACTCTTTCTAGTTCATTTCCAACCATACGATAAGTTTGGAATATCGAACGATATTGGCCAAGGCCGAGAAGGCAGCTCGTTTTTGGCTAGAAAACCAAGTTGTAGAACATGTAGCCGTTTCGGATGAGAATCCGATGTTCTTGCTGAAGGCATGAATCTCACCGACTCTTTTAGCTGTGGCTAAGCATACCAGGGAAAGAGTCTTTAAGGTGAGATCTTTCAGGGAGGCTGATTGTAGCGGTTCGAACCTGTCTGACATAAGGAATCTTAGTACCACGTCTAAATTCCAACCAGGTGTAACCAAACGACGCTCCTTCGTGGTCTCAAAAGACTTAAGGAGGTCCTGTAGATCTTTATTGTTGGAAAGATCTAAGCCTCTGTGACGGAAGACTGATGCCAACATGCTTCTGTAACCCTTGATAGTGGGAGCTGAAAGAGATCGTTCTTTCCTCAGATATAAGAGGAAGTCAGCTATTTGAGTTACAGAGGTACTGGTCGAGGAAACGGATACTGACTTGCACCAGTTTCGGAAGATTTCTCACTTCGATTGGTAGACTCTAAGGGTGGATGTTCTCCTTGCTCTAGCAATCGCTCTGGCTGCCTCTTTCGAAAAGCCTCTAGCTCTCGAGAGTCTTTCGATAGTCTGAAGGCAGTCAGACGAAGAGCGTGGAGGCCTTGGTGTACCTTCTTTACGTGTGGCTGACGTAGAAGGTCCACCCTTAGGGGAAGTGTTCTGGGAACGTCTACTAGCCATCGAAGTACCTCGGTGAACCATTCTCTCGCGGGCCAGAGGGAAGCAACTAGCGTCAACCTTGTCCCTTCGTGAGAGGCGAACTTCTGCAGTACCTTGTTGATAATCTTGAACGGAGGGAATGCATATAGATCTAGATGTGACCAATCTAGGAGAAAGGCATCTATATGAACTGCTACTGGGTCCGGGATTGGTGAGCAAAATATTGGGAGCCTCTTGGTCATCGAGGTTGCGAAGAGATCTATGGTTGGCTGGCCTCAGGTGGCCCACAGTCTCTTGCATACATCCTTGTGGAGGGTCCATTCTGTTGGAATTATTTGTCCCTTCCGACTGAGACAATCTGCCATGACATTCAAGTTGCCTTGGATGAACCTCGTTACAAGTGATATGTCTAGACCTTTTGACCAGGTGAGGAGGTCCCTTGCGATCTCGTACAACGTCAGAGAGTAGGTCCCTCCTTGCTTGGAGATGTACGCCAAAGCCGTGGTGTTGTCCGAGTTCACCTCCACCACTTTGCCTTGAAGGAGAGACCTGAAGCTTTTCCAGGCCAGACGTACTGCTAGTAGCTCCTTGCAGTTGAAATGCTCCTTTGACTCGAGTTCCATAATCCCGAGCATTCTCGACCGTCTAATGTCGCACCCCAGCCTACGTCCGATGCGTCCGAGAAGAGAACGTGGTTGGGAGTCTGAACAGTCAGGGGAAGACCCTCTCTTAGGTTGATATAGTCCTTTCACCAAGTCAGACAAGACTTTATCTTTTCGGAAACCGGGATCGAGACCGCTTCTAGCGTCTTGTCCTTTTCCAGTGAAAAGCTAGATGGTATAGAAGAGGACGGAGGTGTAGTCTTCCTAGTGACACAAATTGATCCACGGATGACAGCGTCCCTATCAGACTCATCCACAGCCTGACTGAGCAGCGTTCCTTCTTCAGCATCTTCTGGATGGATAGCAGGGCTGGGGGCTGATCGTCTTGTTCAGCAACGTCCTCATCAGAGGGTTCCTCATCCGAAACTGATGAGGAAACGGCAACGGAGTGGGCAACGTCTGACTCGCTGAATCCCATCGCACTGGTGGATGCGTGACGGAGCCGGACGCAATATCATGGAACTGCTGCACAGTCTGTGAACTGTCAACAACCATGGGTGCGCGAGGAAGTACAGCGTCAACCCGAAACTGTCTAGACCGTCTGGGTTGTGCAGTCAACACCCTACCGGGTTGCTGAGGTTGACGCACTGCGTCACAACAAGTCACCTGTGCTGGTTGTTGAACGTCCTGAACGTCAACAACCACCTCCGAGCGTCGCTTAACGTCAACGTGCGGCTGGCAACCCACACTGTGTCGCATCGGTGGAGGAACCACCTCAACTGGCAGACGCGAGTAGGTTACCTCAGCGTCAACAGGGCGCACAACCGACCGGTTGGAAGGTTGTTGGCCAGAAGGAGGAACCACCTCAACTGGCAGACGCGAGTAGGTTACCTCAGCGTCAACAGGGCGCACAACCGACCGGTTGGAAGGTTGTTGGCCAGAAGGTTCTTCTCCGCATTTAAGTCCTCTATCGAGGACGCAAGCTTGGACTGCATGTCTTGCAGCAAAGCCCATTTAGGGTCTACGGGAGCAGGTGTGGCAACAGACGGGGTTAGCGACTGAGGCGGAACCGTTTACCATCCCTGAAAGCCTTGTTATGTGCGACATAATAGTACAGCAAAACTTCAAAGGCTCGACAAAAGCTGAGAAGTTGACCTGTAAACAACTTGGAGCGTCTCCTGGCTAGGCGCCAGGGAGAGTCTACCAGAATTGAGAAGTCTATCTGGGCAGAGGCATGAACTCCCAAGCCGAGAACTTCTCTCGTGTCATATCAGACTCTCGCTCTATAAGCCAGTTTAAAAGAAGGGAAATCAAAGGCTTTATCCCCCAAGCTCCTCCTGGTGAAAAAACCAGTCGCCTAGCCAACGTAACGCTCTCTAGGAGAGCGAGAGAGCACTAGCTTAAAACAACGGCTTCGAAGTAGCTAGGCCTAGTGTAAGTTCTGACGTTTAGGCGAACGAGGAGCAGCAGTTACAAGATCCGGACGAAGATCCTTAAAAAAATCATCATGATTTAATTAAAGTCCATAGGAGGCTAAGCAGCTTAAGGCTCCTCTCCATCTGACAGAGTCCTCAAGGGAATATCAGTAGGAGGGAGAACAGCAACTTCCTCATCTACAGGAACCTTGTCCGATAAAAGCCGAGTCTCTCACTGGTGCATTAGTAGCGGACCAGAACGCAACGTCATGTAACTGCTTGACAGTCTGTGAACTGTCAACAACTGAACTGTCAACCACAACAGGTGCGTGAGGACATACAGCGTCCACTCGAGACTGCTTTGACTGTCTAGACTGAGCAGTCAAAACAACTCTAGAATGCGGAGGTTGACGCACCGCGTCAAAACAAAACAACTTAGAATGTTGTTGTACCTCGCGAACGTCAACGGAAGGTTCCGTGCGTCGCTGAACGTCAACATGCGGCTGGCAGGGTACACTGGAACGCATGGGTGGCGGGACTCTCTCAGCTGGAGTGCGGCAGAAGGTCGCCTCAGCGTCCACAGGACGCACAACCGTAGTTGGTTGTAGGCTAGAGGTTGGTGCCGTGTCAACCTTCTCCGCACGAAAGTCCTGCATCAATGACGTTAACTGAGACTGCATGGTCTGCAGCAAAGACCACTTAGGGTCTACAGGAGCAAGTGCGGCAACAGAGGGTGTGACTGCCTGATGCGGTACCGCTTTGCCTCTCTTAGGAGGTGAGCAGTCGTCGGAAGACTGCAGCGAGTCCGAACTGACCCAGTGGCTACAACTGGGCCGTTGGACTTGCGCGGAAGGGACCGACTTGCGCTTAATAAGCCGCGAGACCTTGGTCCATGGTTTCTTACGAGAAACCTCTTCCGCAGACGAGGAATAAATGGGCTCTCTCTCGTCTTTGTGTGGGTGGGGCGATCTTGGATAGATACGCCCGAAACCACGGAGGGAAACGTCTGTTCGTTGATCAAGGCCTCTCGAACCCATAAGTCGTTCGACATTACTTCTCCCCTGGGCTTGGGAGCTTGCAAGAGGTCCCGGACTAGGTGAACGACAGGCACGAACAGACGAACCCTCGGACGCAACACTGTAACACTGCGCATATCACTTTATCGATTTTCTGTTTTGCACTTATTTCACTGAAATCGAAACTTTTACTGATTTCTACCTGAAACACGCAATTCTACCCTTCATTAAAAGGTAGTAATTGCGAAATCAGTCGTATAATGCAGCTCATTAATACCAGCAAAAAACAGAAAACATATATTAAGATAAAAAATTCAGTGGCTGGGAAAGAGACTAAACACTAGTTCATATAAACTACGTTTTCAATCTCTCACCGCACATAGCCTGGGGACGAGAATAAAAACCTAAAAACGTTTTACCTTCCTCCCCGTACAGAGACTAGGGACGAGAGTAACAATAGAACAACGTTACCCGCTTGAACGGAACGTTTTCTCTCCTCTCTCTCCCTCCGTCTGTATCTCTCTCTCTCTTTCTCTCTTGATTTCGCACCTAAGAGAAGAGCCCAATTATATATCGTCAAAAAAAAACATGTTATTTGACTAAAGGAAAAAACTGAACGGTTTTCAAAATAAAAAGTTCCTTTAAATTAGAATTTAAAACATTTAAGCCAAGAAAGAATGAACAAAACGTCAGAATCGATTTACTCTTACTGCAAAGTGAAACCGTGATACAGTGATACCTCGGTAGTCGAACGACTCTATACTCGAACAATTCGGAGTTCGACCAAAATTTTCGAGAAATTTTTGCTGCGGTGCTCGACCAAAAATTCGGTACTCGACCAGCCGAACACGTGACGACCGCATGGGCTTTGTGATGATCGCGCCATCTCGGCCACTCTCGCTTGTTCGGGAAGCATCAGTTCTCTCGAGAGCGTCACTCAGACAACGCGCGATCAGCATTCGTTGTGATTTAGTGATTTTCAGTGCTTTTAATTGCTTTTTTAGCTTTCATAATGAGTCCCAAGAAAGTAATGAGTGTTAAGGGGAAGGAGAAGAGGAAAACAGTGCGAACAACGATCGAGTTGAAGAAGGAAATTATAGCGAAATATGAGAATGGTGTACGAGTGTCCGATTTAGCGGTAGAATACGGAATGGCGAAGTCGACCATTTCTACGTTTTTAAAGCATAAAGAAATGATTAAGAAGGCGAATGTTGCAACGGGAGTTACGGCGGTAACTAAGCAAAGGCCACAAGTGATTGAGGAGATGGAAAAGTTGCTTTTAATATTTATTAAAGAAAAACAGTTGGCCGGGGAAAGTGTTAGTGAAGCGTTCATTTGTGAAAAAGCGTTGCATATCTATGAAGAATTAGTGAAGAAAAGTCCGAGTACCAGTGAAAGTGATTCATTTACATTTAAAGCGAGCAGGGGTTGGTTTGAAAAGTTTCGTAATAGAACAGGTATTCATCGTGTTACTAGGCATGGGGAGGCAGCTAGTTCAGATCAAATTGCAGCCGATAAATACGTGGGGGAATTCGATCGGTACATAAATGAACAAAATTTGATCGCACAACAAGTCTTTAATTGTGATGAGACTGGGTTATTTTGGAAGAAAATGCCAGCCAATACGTACATTACCAAGGACGAGACGAAGATGCCAGGTCACAAGCCAATGAAAGATAGGCTAACATTGTTGCTGTGTGCAAATGCAAGTGGCGATTGCAAGATCAAACCCTTGTTAGTGTACCACTCGGACAACCCCCGGGTGTTCAAACGAAATAATATTTGTAAAAGTGCACTACCAGTTATGTGGCGCTCGAACACTAAATCTTGGGTCACAAGACAATTCTTTACTGAGTGGATAAACGAAGTGTTTGCCCCCCAGGTTAAGGCTTACCTCATTGAAAAGAGCTTGCCAATGAAATGTCTTCTGGTTATGGACAATGCTCCTGCACATCCTCCAGGTCTCGAGGATGACTTGAAAGAAGAATACAGCTTTATCAAAATCAAATTCTTGCCCCCCAATACTACTCCCATACTCCAGCCCATGGACCAACAGGTCATTTCAAACTTCAAAAAACTCTATACCAAGGCCCTTTTCAGAAAGTGTTTTGAAGTGACCAGTGACACGAAGTTGACCCTAAAGGAATTCTGGAAGGAACACTTCAGCATCCTCAACTCTGTTAACATGATTGACCAAGCTTGGCGAGGTGTGACCTATAGGACATTGAACTCTGCCTGGCGTAAGCTGTGGCCATCATGTGTCACAGAGAGGGAGTTTGAAGGTTTCCAACCAGAGGCGGGTCCAAGCACTGCTACCCCTGTAATTTCTGATGACACTGATGTCGTTGAGGAAATTGTTGTCATGGGCAGGAGTTTGGGGCTTGAGGTCGACAAGGATGATATTGATGAGCTTGTAGAAAGCCATTCTACCGAGTTGACTGTGGAGGAATTGTTGCACCTGCAACAACAACAGCAGCAGGATCTGATTGTGGAGCAGGAATCTTCAGAAGAGGATGAGGTAAGGGAGGATGTTCCAAGTTCTCTCATCAATGAAATTTGTTCCAAGTGGGCAGATGTGCAGGCTTTTGCTGAAAAATACCACCCAGAAATTGCAGTAGCAAACCGGGCAGTGCATATGTTTAATGATAGTGTCATGTATCATTTTCGAAGAATACTGCAGAGGAGGAAGAAACAATTAACAATAGACCAGTTTTTCACAAAAGAAAAGAAAGCTGCTACATCAAAGCCTGTTTCTCCTCCAAAGAAGAGACAAAGAAGAGAAGAAACCCCTGAAATAGATCTGCCCACCCTTTCATTGGAGAGAGAAACAACTCCTGAAGGAGAACTACCCCGCCACATCATGGAAGGGGACTCTCCTTCCAAGCAGTAACCTCCCCCTTCCATCCTCTCCACATCCATCCCTGTATGCCATCGAACCGCTGCTCAAAGGTATGTTCACTACAGTACAGAAAATGGTTTAAAATTGTTTTATTTTAGTACAGTAAATGGTTTAAAATTGTTTTATAGGATTTTCTGACCAATTTCATACACATTTAGATAATTATTGTTGTTTAGGTACACGTTTTATTAATATTTTGGGCCTGTTCGAGTGCTTGGGAACGGAATAGAATATATACCATTATTTCTTATGGGGAAAAAAAATTCGGTACTCGAACAAATCGGAGGTCGAACACGGATCTCGAACGGATTATGGTCGAGTACCGAGGTATCACTGTACACTCTCTCTCTATCGTAACGATAGAGCGCATGTTGAACGTCCTGAACGTCAACAACTGCGTAGCTTAAAAAACTAAACGTTAGTTCATCTTTGAAAACAGTACGAAGACTATCAAAGAAATTCTTTCATAAAACATTACATTTAAAAAGTTTTAAATTCTTTAAAGGCTAAATACGATATAACGGGCTCAACGTTGATTAACTTCGGTTCCAAGTTAGGACCGCCTACTATCAGGAAAGGTCGCATATAAACAAAACATTAAAATTTATTTTTATATGTTTATAATAAATGGAAAGTTAATCGAAGAGGCCTAAAAAAGGCGGAGAGATATAAAATATATAGATCTATAACGTGATAAGAAAAATTACTAAAAACCTAAACACACTTCCGTCTAAGGGAAGGGTCGGCCATTTAAAAGTGAAAGAGAGTCCATACTCTCTTTGTCACCATAATTAAATCTATCCAAAACGAGTTCAAGTTTTGAGATGAAGATAAAACACCTGCATAGCGAAAGCTCAAAACTAGAATAGTGTACTTCACCAAATAGTTGTGAAAACAAATCCAGTTAGCAACAGCGAATTAGTAGGTCTTGCCGGTAGCCCGACAGAGAGAAAATAGAGTTCTGTGTTTACATTGAGTACTGAGTACCTGCACGACAGATGGCGCTGTTGAAGTACACCCCCTACCTGCATAGCGATCACTGGCGGATTTTTTACGTAGAGTTTTCTGTCGAACAACAGAGTTGCAGCTTATATAATCACCGGCTAAGTTTAATATTGAAAAAAAAATAATAGATTGGTAAACTTTAAATTTACAAAAAAGGTTTGACTGAATTACAACACGAAACTGAGCTTTCATCTCGTGTTTAAATTAACATTTTACCACTAGTATTTTTAATTGAACCTTGGCATGAGACAAGTAGGGAATAGTGTTAGAAATGTATTAAAGTGGAACCTCTAGATACAATCTTAATTCGTTCCGGGACCTAGATCTAATGTTAGAGCAAATATTCCCACAAGAATACACTGTAATTTGTATAATTCGTTCTACAGCCCAAAAACCTATGATAACTCCTTAATAAATTACTACACATAATTACGCATAGCAATAATATAATTACATTGTATAAGAGAGATGGCCAATTACGAACTTTTAAGGTGGGCCTCACAGCTTCACCCTGCTGACCTCTTAGCTGATGGATTCTACCCCCTTCAATGTCCCTCCCACATGACCAGTGGAGGGAGACGACCTGCATTTACACTATCAGAAGTCTTTGGCTGGTGGCCGTGAAAAGTTTTAATGGATGGCTCCAAGAAGACTGAGATTGGGGCCAGAGTTTAACCTACAAGCCCTTGCTCTGCCCTTAAAATCAATCTAACTAGTCCCACCTAAATGATATGGATTTAAACAGGGTTCTTGTGTTTATTTTTCCTGTCGTCTATGTGTTAAAATCTTGTAAATAAAAGGAAAAATTGAAACTAACAATTTGTTATTGTTATACTCCATTTAAAGCAGAAAACCAGTAAATAAATTTTTGACTATTCCTCCATAGGAGATTCATGAGAGTTAACTACTGATTAAAATCACGTAAAACACCCCCATGGTCCTTCAAGCTTATACTGTAACTGCAAAATCCCCCGAGGTATAGCCGTACAGCGAACTAGGAGTTACTAGACAAAACGCATAAGTGATATGCAAGCACTTGTGTGCAGCCTAGACCCTTGATCAGAGAAAGAAATTATCCTCTCGGTCTATAAGACGTAGTCAGTCCTAAGGGTGTGTCGGCTCATTAGAAAGAACATTTTAGTCATACTGGGATTCTTTCAAATCTTGATTGATGAAAAGTATGGTGAAATTGAGATTTCCCCTAAAAGCCTTTGCAGCAGATTAGATTTTATGCTCCAGAAAGTACAGTGTATCAAGGAGTGGGTGGGAATTATGACCAAAGAGCATCTAAAGGTACCGAAAACCTTCACCTGGAATAAAAAAAAACTGCAGTTTGACAGCTGGTAAATGATTAATCACTGAAAAGGCAATATATAATTAAAAGGGTTGTAAAAAAATACAAACTTACTACAATCTTGCATAGATATCTGCATAGCATACGCAATCTGCTCCTCTTCAGTCATAGCTGAAAAGTCTGGGACAGGGGCAGCAGAACTTGTGGTTGTGGTTCCAGAGCCAGTGCTCCCAGTTGTGGCACTGCTGGGTTGGGTACCAGATCCATCTGCCATAGACATTGCAAGGGCTTGCTCCAACATCTCATCTTCAGACTGTCCACCCCCTGCTAAATAAAAAAATATCAATTAGAGAAAATACAAGATGTCCAACAGTTTCAAGTAATTCTGAAAAAAAATAATAGTATTAATTCAAAATTACCCGACAAAAGGTGCAGGCCTTTTTAACACTATTAACCTATACTGGCCATAAGCCATTAAAACTTGCCTTCAAAGAAATTAAAATCCCTATTACCCATGGTATCAAAAAAATAGTATTGGTCGTCCCCCCCCCACCAAAAGTAAAATGCCTGAACAAACTTGATTACATAGATGGATGATGAAAAACCATTATTAACCATTTCAAACAATGTAGGCCTAAGTGTTATCACATGCATGAGAGGTCCTGGATCTAAATTATGGTAAAAGCTTTTCAAAATAAGTCACAATAAAATGAGAAGTAGAGGGTTATATGAAATTCTAAATCATGAGATTGTTAGATTATGGATTACTGGAAAAAGCTAGCAGAATGTGCACAACTTTTAAAGATAAATACTATATATCAACACAGTAATGCAATATTAAGGTACAATAGGGTCCAAAAATATGCAAGAATTTGGTCGATCAACAACCCCGCATAAATGGAAAATCGCAAATTTCGAAACAAACAACTGACAGAAATAATCCACTAGGGCCATGGCAACCAGCAACTTGCCTATTCAAAAGTGTTTACTACCCATTTCCAATACTTTCTATGTACTATACTGTATTCTTTTATAATATTAAATTGTTCTTGTAAATAAATCAAACATTTAATATACTTTAAAGTTCTAATAGCTTGAAAAAGGTTAAAATTACAACCAGGATGAGTGTAAATACAGTATATTTCCCATTATAACACGACCTAAAATACGGACAAATTTTAATAAGTTTGTCATATCTATTGTATAAACCATCACTGTATAGAATAGCTTTTGTTGTATCATTGCAAATCCAAAATTATCAAAATAAAGGCAATATTATATCATGTGTTTCCTAAACATACCAAAAAGCACAATAAAAAACGACAACCATTGTTTTGTTTCCGTTTACCTCTGATCATAACGAAGAAACGAACGCATTCACACATCTGTATGTTGGTTAGTTTTTGCATCGACAGTTATCTTACCAAGTATTAATTATATGATGATATGTTATTTTCATTAGTAAAATAAATTTTTGAATATACTTACCCGGTGATCATATAGCTGTCAGCTCTGCTGCCCGACAGAAAAACCTAAGGACAAAATACGCCAGCGATCGCTATACAGGTGGGGGTGTACATCATCAGCCCCATCTGTCGAGCAGGTACTAAGTACTCCAATGTCAACAAAGAACCAATTTTCTCCTCGGTCCACTGGGTCTCTATTGGGGAGGAAGGGAGGGTCCTTTAATCTATGATCACCGGGTAAGTATATTCAAAAATTTATTTTACTAATGAAAATAACATTTTTCAATATTAAACTTACCCGGTGATCATATAGCTGATTCACACCCAGGGGGGTGGGTAGAGACCAGCAATATATGTTAACATTAAGAGCTAAGTATTTTGTATTTCATTTTAGCAGTTATTCAAAATAACAAACATAAAATTAATAAGTACCTGGTAAGGAAGTCGACTTGAACAATTACTCTGCCTTTTTAAGTACGTCTTCCTTACTGAGCCTCGCGATCCTCATAGGATGCTGAGCGACTCCTAGGAGCTGAAGTATGAAGGGTTGCAACCCATACTAAAGGACCTCATCAAAACCTCTAATCTAGGCGCTTCTCAAGAATAGAATTTGACCACCCGCCAAATCAACCAGGATGCGAAAGGCTTCTTAGCCTTCCGTACAACCCAAAAAACAACAATAAAAAAATTTCAAGAGAAAGATTAAAAAGGTTATGGGATTATGGGAATGTAGTGGTTGAGCCCTCACCCACTACTGCACTCGCTGCTACGAATGGTCCCAGGGTGTAGCAGTTCTCGTAAAGAGACTGGACATCTTTAAGGTAAAATGATGCGAACACTGACTTGCTTCTCCAATAGGTTGCATCCATTACACTCTGCAGAGATCTGTTTTGTTTGAAGGCCACTGAAGTTGCGACAGCTCTAACTTCATGTGTCCTTACCTTCAGCAAAGCAAGGTCTTCCTCATTCAGATGGGAATGAGCTTCTCGAATCAAAAGTCTGATATAATAAGAAACTGCATTCTTCGACATAGGTAAAGAAGGTTTCTTAATGGCGCACCATAAAGCTTCTGACTGTCCTCTTAATGGTTTGGTGCGTCTCAAATAGTACTTAAAGAGCTCTTACAGGGCATAGGACTCTTTCTTGTTCATTTTCAACCAAATTAGACAGGCTTGGAATATCGAACGATTTGGGCCAAGGACGAGAAGGAAGTTCGTTTTTGGCTAAAAAACCAAGCTGTAAGGAACATGTAGCCGTTTCAGATGTAAATCCAATGTTCCTGCTGAAGGCGTGTATCTCACTGACTCTTTTAGCTGTTGCCAAGCAGACGAGGAAAAGGGTCTTCAAAGTGAGATCTTTAAAAGAGGCTGATTGAAGTGGTTCGAACCTTTCTGACATAAGGAATCTTAGTACCACGTCTAAGTTCCAACCTGGTGTGGCCAACCGACTCTCCTTCGAGGTCTCAAAAGACTTAAGGAGGTCCTGTAGATCTTTGTTGTTGGAAAGATCTAAGCCTCTGTGACGGAAGACTGCTGCCAACATGCTTCTGTAACCCTTGATCGTGGGAGCTGAAAGAGATCTTTCCTTCCTTAGGTATAAAAGGAAGTCAGCTATCTGAGTTACAGAGGTACTGGTTGAGGATACTGAGACCGACTTGCACCAGCTTCGGAAGACTTCCCACTTCGACTGGTAGACTTTAAGAGTGGATGTCCTCCTTGCTCTAGCAATCGCTCTGGCTGCCTCCTTCGAAAAGCCTCTAGCTCTCGAGAGTCTTTCGATAGTCTGAAGGCAGTCAGACGAAGAGCGTGGAGGCTTGGGTGTAACTTCTTTACGTGCGGCTGACGCAGAAGGTCCACTCTTAGAGGAAGTGTTCTGGGAACGTCTACTAGCCATAGCAGTACCTCGGTAAACCATTCTCTCGCGGGCCAAAGGGGAGCAACCAACGTCAACCTTGTCCCTTCGTGAGAGGCGAACTTCTGCAGTACTCTGTTGACAATCTTGAACGGGGGGAATGCATAAAGGTCTAGATGGGACCAATCCAGAAGAAAGGCATCTATGTGAACTGCTGCTGGGTCTGGGATCGGTGAGCAATAAACTGGGAGCCTCTTGGTCATCGAGGTTGCAAACAGATCTATGGTAGGCTGACCCCACAAGGCCATAGTCTCTTGCATACATTCTTGTGAAGGGTCCACTCTGTTGGGATGATTTGACCCTTCCGGCTGAGGCGGTCTGCCGTGACATTCATGCTGCCTTGAATGAACCTCGTTACTAGCGAAATGTTTCGATCTCTTGACCAGGTGAGGAGGTCCCTTGCGATCTCGTACAACGTCCTCGAATGAGTCCCTCCTTGCTTGGAGATGTACGCCAAGGCTGTGGTGTTGTCGGAGTTCACCTCCACCACCTTGCCTAGAAGGAGGGACTTGAAGCTTCTCAAGGCCAGATGAACTGCCAGTAGCTCCTTGCAGTTGATGTGTAACGATCTTTGATCCGCATTCCACGTGCCCGAGCATTCCCGACCGTCCAATGTCGCACCCCAGCCCGTGTCCGATGCGTCCGAGAAGAGAATGTGGTTGGGGGTCTGAACAGCCAGTGGCAGACCCTCTCTGAGGAGAATGTTGTTCTTCCACCAAGTCAGTGCAGACTTCATCTTCTCGGAAATAGGAATCGAGACCGCTTCTAGCGTCTTGTCCTTTCTCCAGTGAACAGCTTGGTGAAATTGAAGGGGTCGGAGGTGGAGTCTCCCTAACGCGATGAACTGTTCCAGTGATGAAAGCGTCCCTATCAGACTCATCCACTGTCTGACTGAACATCGGTCCTTCTTCAGCATGTTCTGGATGCATTCTTGGGCTTGACTGATTCTGGGGGCCGACGGAAAAGCCCGAAAAGCTTGACTCTGAATCTCCATACCTAGGTACACTATAGTCTGAGATGGGACGAGTTGGGACTTTTCCATATTGACCAGGAGACCCAATTCCTTGGTCAGTTCCAGAGTCCATTTTAGATTCTCCAGACAGCGACGACTTGACGAAGCTCTTAAAAGCCAGTCGTCTAAATAGAGGGAGGCTCTGATGTCTGCTAAATGCAGGAATTTGGCAATATTCTTCATCAGTTTCGTAAAAACAAGAGGAGCCGTGCTTAGGCCAAAGCACAGGGCTTGAAACTGGTATACCCACCTTCCGAAAACGAACCTTAGAAAAGGTTGGGAATCTGGGTGGATGGGGACGTGAAAGTAAGCGTCCTTTAGGTCCAACGAGACCATCCAGCCTTCCTTCCTGACCGATGCTAGAACCGACTTTGTCGTCTCCATGGTGAACGTCTGCTTTGTGACAAAGACATTCAGGGCACTGACGTCTAGCACCGGCCTCCACCCGCCTGTCTTCTTCGCCACTAAGAAGAGACGGTTGTAGAAGCCCGGGGATTGATGGTCCCGGACTTTGACTACCGCTCCCTTTTGTAGTAAGAGAGACACCTCTTGCTGCAAAGCTAGTCTCTTGTCCTCCTCTCTGTACCTGGGAGAGAGGTCGATGGGAGTTGTTGCTAGAGGGGGCTTGCTCAAGAATGGAATCTTGTACCCCTCTCTGAGTAACTTCACAGATTGTGCGTCTGCGCCCCTGTTCTCCCAGGCCTGCCAGTAGTTCTTGAGCCTGGCTCCCACTGCTGTCTGAAGAAGGTGGCAGTCAGACTCTGCCTTTAAAGGACTTGGAACCCTTCTTCTTGCTCCCGCGTTGACCTTCGGCACGAGCACCTCCTCTGCTGGCGGCTCTGCCACGAAAGGGCGGAATGAATCTTGATGCTGGAGTGTCCAACCTGGGTCTAGGCACAGATGGCAAAGGGGTGGCTTTGCGTGCGGATGACGCAACCAGGTCATGAGTGTCTTTCTGGATCAAGGAGGCGGCAATCTCCTTGATCAACTCCTCAGGGAAGAGGCACTTCGAGAGAGGAGCAAACATAAGCTCCGACTTTTGACATGGGGTGACTCCAGCTGACAAGAAGGAGCAAAGGTGATCCCACTTCTTGAGGACCCCGGACACGAAAGAAGCCGCAAGCTCACTAGAACCATCCCGTATGGCTTTGTCCATGCAGGACATAATGAGCATGGAAGTTTCCTTATCAGAAGGGGGAGGTCTTCCTGCTCAACGCTCCCAAACACCAGTCCAAGAAGTTAAAGACTTCGAATGCACGGAAAACTCCTTTCATAAGATGGTCCATATCCGAAGGAGTCCAGCAAATCTTGGAGCGTCTCATAGCCAGCCTGCGGGGAGAGTCTACCAGACTTGAGAAGTCGCCCTGGGCAGAGGCAGGAACTCCCAAGCCGAGAACTTCTCCCGTGGCATACCAGACGCTAGATCTGGAAGCAAGCTTGGCCGGGGGAAACATGAAGGTTGTCTTCCCAAGTTGCTTTTTGGACTGCAACCACTCTCCCAGTACCCTTAAGGGGACCGTCCGCCATGTCCGCCATTTTTTTTCCTAATGATCCAAA
>NC_090751.1:60056619-60104119 GCF_036898095.1 Palaemon carinicauda
TTTGTATAAATGGCAGTGGTAAATAATTCGAGAGAGAGAGAGAGAGAGAGGAGAGAGAGAGAGAGAGAGAGAGAGAGAGAGAGAGAGAGAGAGAGAGAGACTGCGCACCTGTCTAACTCAGTCAGGCAGACGATGCCATAAGATGACGTCATCATTTAAAGACCGCTATTTTCATTGTTTGGAAAAATTATTGACTATTTGTTCTTTCTACAACCTTAGGTAACATTGGCCTTGCTATAATGTTCCCGAAGGCGTTGTGGAAACACAATGTACATACGAACTTCAAGTAAACATAGGCATACATTATAACTTCCATACATCTTTGGCAACTTTGGCTTCTGTTATTGTAGTAGACTTCGTTCATCTACACTCTACAAATGCCTTCCATTTCTGCCAGACGTACGATAGATCGAAATATAAGTGAAAAATCGCTATATATATGCAAAATTACACACAAAGACGATTTTGTCAAACTAAGTCATGCAGACGACACAGTAGGGATGACGTCATCATTTAAAAACCTCTACATCTTCGTTATTTGTAAAAATAATGGGTTGAAACTTCTGGAGAGCATGTACGATATGTTTCTCTATACAGAGAGACAATAAAACGATTTTTGAATTTTTCAAGTTGGTATGCCAAAATACCAACCCGGACGGTCCCCCTTAAAGCTCTCTTGGACGAGCGAGCGAGTACGAGCTTCGTAAAGGTAGGTGCTGCTGACTGCATGCCTAAAGCGAACTCAGAGGGAGGCGAGCGTGGTGCTGCAGACACAAACTGATCCGGATATAAATCCTTGAACAGCGCAAGCACTTTCCTAAAGTCTAAGGAGGGAGGCGTGGTCTTGGGTTCGTCGATGTCCGAGTGTTGGTCGTCAAGATGTGCAGCGTCGTCATCATCAGAGAGTCCATCGTCTGAATGTTGAGGAGGAAGCGGCAAAGGAGTAGGTAAAAGCTGGTCGGCTGAGTCCGGCAGCACGGGTGCATGCGTGGCTGCACTGGACCCAACATCATGGAACTGTTGGTCAGTCTGAGAACTGGCAACAACCATAGCTGAGTGGGGACGCAAAGCGTCTACTCCTGACTGTGGTCGGATAGCGGAGACCACCGTGGGTTGCGGAGGCTGACGCACCGCGTCAAAACACGGCAACTTAACTCCACCCTCCTGTTGTTGTGGTAGCACACGAACGTCAACGGAGGGTTCCGTGCGTCGGTGAACGTCAACATGCGTCTGGCAGGGTCGACTGCGCATGGGTGGTGGAGCTCTCACAACTGGAGTGCGGGAGCAGGTAGCCTCAGCGTCTGCTGGGCGCACAACCGTGGTTGGTTGTAGGCTAACGGGTGCAGCGTCAACCTTCTCCGCACGATACTCCTGCATGAAGGAAGCTAACTGAGTCTGCATAGACTGTAGCAAAGACCACTTAGGGTCTACAGCAGCTGGTGCGGCAACAGACGGAGTTACTGCCTGTTGCGGTACCACTTTGCCTCTCTTAGGAGGTGTGCAGTCGTCGGAGGACTGCAGCGAGTCCGAACTGACCCAGTGGCTACACCTGGGCCGTTGGACTTGCTCGGAAGGGACCTTGCGTTTAAGAGGCCGTGAGACCTTGGTCCATCGTTTCTGGCGTGAAACCTCTTCCGCAGACGAGGAATGAACGGGCTCACTCGTCTTCTTGTGGGTGGGACGATCTAGGCAAGATACGTCCGAAACCACGGAGGGAACGTCTGTCCGCTGATTAAAGCCTGTCGAACCCTTTGGTCGTACGACATTGCTTCTCCCCTGGGCTTGGGAGCTTGCAAGAGGTCCCGGACTGGGAGGACGACAGGCACGAACAGACGCACCCTCATGCGTAACACTGACACTTTTCACTGCACTAACACTCACTTCACTTCCCACTGCACTTTTACCTTTCAACTCCCTGACGTCAGCCATGAGTTGATTACTGTACGGTCATTCGCCAATGACTCGACTCTCTCACCCAGAGCCTGGATGGCACGCATCATATCTGCCATCGAAGGTTGATGAGAGCTAGCAGGGGGGTCGGGTGCAACCACTACAGGGGAAGGAATAGGTTGTGGGGCATGGGGAGAGGACAAATCAACTGAGCGAGACGAACTCCTCCTTACTCTATCTCTCTCTAGCCTACGTGCATATTTCAGGAATTCTTGAAAATCGAATTCCGAAAGCCCAACGCATTCCTCACATCGATCTTCCAATTGACAGGCTTTACCCCTACAATTGGAACAAATGGTGTGAGGATCGATAGAGGCCTTCGGAAGACGCCTTGAACAGTCCCTAGCGCTACACTTCCTGTACTTGGGGACTTGAGAAGGGTCAGACATCTTGAATTAGTCAAAGGGGGAATTCAAAATCTATCCAAGTCGTCAACAAATAATCCAAAATTCAATAAAAGAATGCAAGGAAGTATTGAAGATAACTTCTGCACAGCGATAGCTAATAACCAGAAATGAATACTTCACCAAATAACGTGAAAATCAATCCAGAAAACAAGAGCGTATTTAGTAGGTCTTGCCGGTGGCACGACAGAGAGAAAATTGATTCTTTGTTGACATTGGAGTACTTAGTACCTGCTCGACAGATGGCGCTGATGATGTACACCCCCACCTGTATAGCGATCGCTGGCGTATTTTGTCCTTAGGTTTTTCTGTCGGGCAGCAGAGCTGACAGCTATATGATCACCGGGTAAGTTTAATATTGAAAATTTGTTATTACCAATGTTGTTCTACTTAATTTTTCTTAGAACTTTGAAATAAATTAAATGAATGCCATTTATATAATGTTTTTTTTAAAGACGCCACCTGAAATGGAAACCTTCCATTTGTTTACTGCTCCATCTTCCATTATAATAAACAAACTAACGCATTAAACACGAATGATCAAAGTGATAACTAATGATATTAAAAGCTTTCAGTAAATATTATGTTATTTCAAATATTTTACTTATCGTATCCATATAAATTCCTACATACAAAGCAAAGCAGGAATTTTTTTTTTTTTTGCGTTTAATCAACAATAACAAACTGCCGCTAATGACAGAATGATAATTTACAATAATTCTAAATTGTTACAAAAGATAATTGTCCATTCCTAATTCCCATATCCAAAATACTTTTCCTAACTTTAGTTATAAGTTAACTTGTACCCACTTCAATTATGAAACCAACTGAAAAAAAAAAGTAAAAGAAGAAAGTACAAGGCCGGTTTTTAGAGTCGCTGAACAATTAAGTTACTGCTAAAACCTTTGATTAGACAGAGATAGTGTGAGATTGGAGAAAGTAAGGAAAATTGAATCATGACTGATTTTTAATATACACCCCTGTAACTGAAACTTTGCGAAGCAACAAAGAATTTATTTGTTAGAGAGAGAGAGAGAGAAAGTTTTAAATGTACTAAAAAAAAATATAATAGGTTATAACACATTGGTGTTCATGTAATATTGACTGTATAGATGGTTTGAATAAGTTAAGAAATGGTATAAACAATGCTTTGTTACTGTATTCGTACGCGCATATTATTGAGACCGGCAGCTCGACATCAGCTGATCTGATCACAGCAAAAAGTAAAACAAAAAGAAGTCAGCAATACTAGATTTTTAAAACACCCGAAATTTAAAAACAAAAGTACTGTACATGTTTTCTTAAAGTGCAATTAACTATTTGAAGAGTAGCACTTTTCTAGAATAAAATGATGTTGCCTAAAATATAGTGGTTTGCCAACGAAATCGGAAGCCGTATTTTAAGCTAAGATTAAAATGGATGTATACACGGTATAATTTTTTTGTTTCGTATTTAATTGACACTTTTGAAGAAGACCAATTTTGGTTTCTTCATCTATATGTAAGTATTGTATAACACGAGAGAGAGAGAGAGAGAGAGAGAGAGAGAGAGAGAGAGAGAGAGAGAGAGAGAGAGAGAGAGAGAATCAGCTGTTGTAATCGAATGCCGTGTTTTTGTTTCTTGTACCACCTGAAGCGGGGAATTGATCGCCAAAGCTAACAATAGACATGTTAATTTCATTCTTAAACTCAGGTTGCCATATGTGAACTAAGATTTTATCTCTGAGAGAGAGAGAGAGAGAGAGAGAGAGAGAGAGAGAGAGAGAGAGAGAGAGAGAGAGAGAAAAAAAATTTGAGGTTTTCTGGCATCAAATCCATCAATTTCTCTCTCTCTGAGAGAGAAAGAAAGGTTTTTATAATTATACCGTGTACTATACAAAACAAATCTTTGTAAAGCAATTCTAAAATGTTTAAAATATGACAAAATATTGCTGAATCGTTACCGAAGTTTAGGCTATTCACTGGCGATAAACGAACCCAGCCTATGTGTGAAAACCTTGAACACCCGAAGGGAAAAATAAAGCTTTTATATATACTGTACTAAACAAAAATAATGCTTTGATATACCATCATTAACACTACCATTAAAATTATCAAAGGTTAGAGAAAGATAAAGATTGCCGAGAACGTAAACACAATTCTGTTTACATTTTGTCAGCTGGACTCGCACAGTTAAAGTTGATTTCATTGTTGATGTGGAATTTTGTCCTTAAATAGGATATTTATTATGAAATTATGTTGATAAGATGTAAGGTTAATATCGTTTTGTAACATTTATCAAACACCGTATTTAAGGCTTCCAATATACTTAAAAAGACAATAGATTTTATATATTTTGTAGTGCTTGACTCGCAGACTTTTCTTTTTTAGAGAAAGTGGCACTTTACATTACATATGATTTTGTTATCCCAAAACTATCCATCCCATCCTTATCCTTCTTTTTAATTTTGGTTTCATCTCCTGGAAAATACTTACTGTCTGACCTAAGTATGTATATTCATTAACTATCTCTAGAGGTTCGTTCATAACCAATACTGTATTTTTTCTCTCTGCATTTCCATTGAACATTATTTCAGTCCTACATTTCTGCTTTTCTATTCAAATCTTCTATCATCTTTTGCAATTCCTCCTATAATTCACTAAACAGAACTATGTCATCAGGTATTCCTTATTAATGTTAATTCCTACATTTTGCCAATGAAAATCTTTAAAAACTTCTAGGCACGCTGTGAATAATTTAGGAGACGGGGATCTCCCTGTCTTGCTCCTTTTTCAATCAGAACTTTCTCACTATATGTAGTTCTAAGAGTGCTGTACTCCCCGTATAGAGATCTTCAAGTGTTCAAGATTCATCTATTCCTTTCCTTTGAAGGGTTTCCATTACTACTGAAGTTTTGACTGAATCAAAAGCTTTCTCATAGTCTATAAACACCATACCTAGTGGTTTGTCGTACTCTGTTGATTTTTCTATTAGCAGTTTCTATTTGGCCTAATATGATCTTTGTAAATATCTTATATATTACAGAGAGTAAACTTATTAGGCAGTAATTTTTCAGGTTTTTTGTGTCGTTTTTTGTGAATTGGTATAATGATAGTTTTTCCAACCTGTAGGTATAGAGCATTCTTGCAGAAATTTTGTTTAAAAACAAGCTAGTTTTACTATGATATCTCCTCCATTTATTATTAAATCACATGTTAGGCCATCTGCTGTTTGCCTCTTTTCATGCCTTTTAATGCCTTTACTTCTCTCACTGTTACTTTTGGTACCGGTTCAGGCATTTCCTTATTTCTATTATCAAATTTATTTCTTATTTCACTAAAGTATATCATTGTAAAGAAATCCTTCTCAATTTTTAACCCTCCGTCTCTTTTGTTGATATTTTCTTTTTCATCCATTAACCCTTTCACTGCGGAGAACGACTTTAGTTTACTTATATTCATAACCTTTCACTGCGGAGAACGACTTTACTCCACACCGCGTAAGAAATTTTAAGCTTAGCGCCTTTTGTTGACGATTTATCTGGCTTCTACTTGCTGCCATCTGTTGCCAATTTTATGAACTACACACTCTCTGAAGCTCTCGTCTTTCTTCTCCCATTTACTCTATGATTTTGGTAATTATTTTGTTATTTTTACGTTGTGTCAACATGAAATTATGATATGTATGCATGTTTTTTCAATATAAATCAATATTATTCATAGAGTTATCGTAATATCATGCTTTCCAAAGTTCGTTTAGCGTAAGTAAAAGTTTGTTTACATTAGAGCTCAACAGTTGCCATGACAACTACACACATGAAAACGTATTTCATAGTATTGGATGTTCAAAATGTGACAGATAATGGTGTTTTCAGAAATCAATATAGAAATTAACTAAATTAAATGAATAATAATCAAATAACAAACACATTCACGAGAAAAGAAGTTTCGTGTCTTATATCCGAAGCTTTGTTTACATTTGGCAGCTGACGTTCAGTCTGTTAGTTGCCTATCGGTCCCTTTATATTTTAACAGCATAATTTAGTGATACAAGTTGTTAATAAAGATATAATTTGTTAATAAAGGCTTGTTTTACAGTATCATAAATTTCATATATAGTTGTATATTATGGTATTATTATACTATTAGCAAAACATTCGATATGGCTCTGCTTTTAGCAGTCAGCTGACTTTGTCCTTTTAATTTTTCCCTTTAACTCTGGGTTGAAGAATTATTTTTATTTCTTTTCTTTTATATGGGTGATATGGCCTCTACTTCTCGCCAAGTAATTACATATGATGTGAAACTTCATTACAAAAAAAAAAGTGACAGAAATAGACAATCCATGTGTTCATGTGGACTACAATAAGTATATGAGGGAAGTTGATAATTTTGATCAGCTATGCTCAACATATGCTTACGAAAGAAAGAGTCAGAAATGGTACCAACCAATTTGGCATTTTATCATTGAAGCAGCATTAGTAGACTCAAACATACGCTACAACATTAAGAATCTCACTGCTACGATGAATAGAAAAAAAAAAATCAGGGAAAATTTATTAACACTACGTTAGAAGGGTATAAGCGGAGCAAAACTCAAAGAAAGGGTAGATTTTCAAATGCAATGGAATCTAGACTAACTGAAAGGCATTTTCCAGCTCAATATGTTGACAAAAACCACAAACCCCAATGTATTATATGCTCCTTGCCAAAGAATTGTTTGATGAAAGGTAAAGGCGAATATAAAAAAAACCAAACAATTTATTTTTGTGATCAAATTGTTGAAAAGCCCCCTCTTTGTATCATTCCATGTTTTGAGACATATAATACCCATAAAGTGTACAAAAAGCATGACTAATGTAGAGAATAAATGTATGAGTCAATGATAAATTGAGTGAAGGATTATTAGTGGAATTGATAAAATCATCTTTGGAAAAGAATTTTTCTGATTTTTCTTAATTTTTACCTATTTATCGAAGAATTTAAGGCATAAAGAGATAAACTCAGGTGAAAATATTGTTAAACCCTAAAAACAGAAAGGTTATAGAACACAAAAAACTTGTTTCATTAAATTTTGAGCATTTTGAATTTTTGGTGAAAATGTGCACAGAGCTAAGCAACATCCTATTTGAATATCCGCAGCGAAAGGGTTAAAGTGAACATCCGTTGGCGCTGTTCCAAGTCATCCTTTCATCAATTTGATACTTTTTCCAGTCGTTGGCATTAGACTCGGGTTAGGCCTAGTTTCTAGTACCAATATGCCAAAATATTTAATGGTTTGCTTTTAGTTACTATTATATAAGACAACCGATAATTTGGGGATGATTTTGGGGGGCTAAAAGGTCGACGTATACATTGAGATATGCAGCAGTTATATAGACTTGAGAAGTTTGCTACAGACTGTTTACAGAAGTGTTTTAATTACTGCAAACCCACAAGTACTATATGAATAATTGTAGAATTGCTTTAGTTCATATAATTATGTTTTTTATATATACCATTACTTTAAATACTGTAACTATTAATGAAGTAAAATGCTATTACATTATCATAAAAAAAACTAATAATTTGCAATATAGTTTACTACCTAAACTTAATAAATAATCTAATTTTCACCTCAAGATTTTCTTTTTTGAGTAAGACAGTTGAAAACGGTGAAAAGGAAAAAAATATAATTACAGTACTCTCAATAACTTTGTAGCAAATGCAAATGAAAGTTGGCAGCAATCATTCAAGTTCCTTAGGAGTATCTGGGAATTCCTGCCTAACCGACAAAGAATTTTGCGTAGTTCCCCCTATCTCAGTTACCTTTGTCGGGGCGCTCCAGAGCGGATGGATACTCGCCCTGAGGCGACCCGGGGTCAGCGCGCGAGAGTGCGCTACTAGGTCTGAGTCGTCAGTAAGGATATGTTTAAGTACTACTCGAACTCCTGTAAGATACTCGGGGTAGGATGTGGAATGTGGTTCTTTCCAGCCCATTCCAGTATTTGAGCTGTGAGGTTGCAGGCCTCCCTGCTTCTTTATGTATGCCACTACAGTGGCGTTGTCGCACATGAGGGCTACCAAGTTTCCTTGAAGTAGATGGGCGAACGTCGCGAGGGCATTTTGAACTGCCATGAGCTCGAGCAGATTAATGTGGGGGGTTTTCTCCTCTAGGGACCACTTTCCCTCTGCCGTTTCCTTGAGTAAATGTGGTCCCCACCCCTCCTTTGATGCGTCCGTGAAGAGCAACATCTCCGGAGGAGCGGACGCGAACGGTATCCCTTTTAGTGTGTTCTCCCTGTCAGACCACCAGAGGAGCATGTTCCTGGAGGCCAGGGTTATCCTGACTATGTTTTGCGGAGAGTCCCCCGGTGACCAGAGGTCCATCAGATTCCACTGGACTGGACTCAGCTTGAGCCTCCCCTGAGGGACCAACTTCTCCAATGAGACCAGATGTCCAACAAGTCTCTGCCAATCTTTGGCACTCATTGGTGTGTCTGTCAGAAATGGGCGAATGACTTGGTCCAAGTTGTTCAGCCTCTCCTGGGAGGGGAATGCCCTCGCTAACTGGGAGTCCAGGGCCATCCCTAGGTACGTCATCCTGGTGGTGAGAACTAACTGGGACTTCTCCAGGTTGATGGTGATCCCTAGATCCCTGCAGAACTGCAAAAGTTTCGGCCCCTGTTCCTTTAAGGCTGCCTCTGAGGCTGAAAGTAGCAACCAGTCGTCGAGGTATCTGATCAGCATGCCCTATTTGTGTGCCCAGACTGATACCAAGGTGAACACCCTCGTGAACACCTGAGGCGCCGTTGACAGGCCGAAGCAGAGGGTCTTGAACTGCAGGGATTGGGGTCCCCACTTCACTCTGAGGAACTTCCTGCTGGAGGGATGTACAGGGATTTAAAAATAGGCATCCTTGAGATCTAGAGAAATCATGAAATCCCCTTTTCTCAAGGGACGTCTTCTTGACAAACTTGTTCAGGGCAGAGAGGTTGATGACTGGCCTCCAACCTCCCATAGCTTTCTCTACCAGGAAGAGCCTGCTGTAGAATCCTGGGAATGATTCCTGGACGGGTTGCAGAGCTCCTTTGCTCAACATGGCTGACACCTCCTCCTGCAGGGCTGCTCTCTTCTCTGGATCTTTGGGTGCCAGCCATTCTGCCCGATGTTCGGGGATCAGAGGGGGGTGGTTCCGACAGGAAGGGAATCCTGTATCCCTCCCTGAGGACTGTCACGGACCAGGGGTCTGCCCCGTTGTCTCGCCATGCTTGCCAATATTGTTTGAGCATCCCCCCACCTGAGGCGTGAAAAGGTGTAGGGGGCCTCTCTCCCTATCTCCTGGGGAGACGGTTTGAGCGGCCTCTCCTTGAGCCAGAATACTTTTGCCTAAAGGAGGCCTGGGCTGGAGCACTGCCCCTGCAGGAGGGCCGTGGGGATTGGTGCCAGGAAGGGGAGGAGGCCTCCTGTCTAGCCGGTGGCGTAGGTGGGTAGGCCCCGTCTACCGATGTTCTTCTGTGGGAAGGACGTCTTGACGCCGACTGCCTGGGCTCCGACGAGTCCTTCAGTTTTCCCACTCTTTCCAATGTCTCCGCTACCGCCTGAAGGAGGAACACGGTCTCGCACCACACCGGTGCATTCCTTAAGAACTTTGCTTCCCGTTCGGAAAGTCTACGGGGGAGCCTGTTAAGGACTATGTCCCTCCTACTCAGGACTCAGTTTGACGTCTGGGTCAGTGACTGGAACATGAGGAACTTCATCGCTTTCCCCCCCCCCCCCAAACGGATAAGTTCTTGCAGTAGGGCTTGGTTCTCTGGTACTGAAAGGTCGTGAGCTAGTTGGAACCCTGCTAGGATGCACGCCCACCAGTCCAACCAGGAGGTCACGTTGACAATATCTCGGGAGGTGTCCTCCATCATGGCGGCCTCCACTTGTAAATAGACCACTGGGGCAGTAAGGCTCCTTTCATCCATATTGCCCTAGTTCAAGGTTGCGACGGCTTCTTCTAAAGTGCGGGGCCCTGAATGACGACCGTCCGGCACATAGAATTTCTTCTGGGTCCTTAGTCCAGGAAGGAGCTTGAAGGACCCTTGGTCTCTTAGGGAGTTCTTAGGCCCTGCAACATACCGGTCGCCGTGTTCCATGCCCAGGGCTACGTCGGGCGCTAGGGCTAGGGTCAAGGATGGCTTCTGCTGCACAGGATTCTCCACCATCCTGCCCAAACCCGAAAGCCAAGCTTGCTCTGATGAAGGTTGGGGCTCGTCCAGCCTGTGATGGTGTCATATTAGGGCTAGGACCTTCCTGTATGAGGACATTTCATCCGGGGAACACTCGCCGGTGTCCAACAATTCTTCTACCACCTGAACCTCTGTGTCGGTAGCATCTTCGAACACAGAGGGATCCGTGGGAGCGGACGTATCTCTTCCTTCCTGCCGAGTCGATAGAGCGGCTGTCTCCGTCACGCATGGAGCCGCCAGGGTGGGGGTAGACATCATGGGTCTACTCCCTCCCGGGGAGATCCGTGGAGAACTACTTTTCAGTTGTGCCAGCAGCTGTTTCCGTAACTTGGACGGAGCCGGTGCGACAAAGGGTTTGGGTGCCGTGCTGCTGAGTCTCATCTGCGGCTGCTTCCGCAGGCCGGATGGAGCGGGTGACTTGCCGGGCAAGGACAAGGGAAAGTGTGCCAACGGCTGCACCCGATGGGCGGACGGAGCCGAAGAGACACTGGGCAAGGACGCGGAAGCAGCTCCAGCGGCCACCGAGGCAGGCACTGGAGCGGCAGCCGCCCTGCCCGACCCACAAAGGGGAAAAGCTACTCTGACGTACTTCCTCCTGGAGGGATTTTTCTTCTTGCTCCTTTTCCTCGAGGTCTTAGCCTTCCTCCTCCTGGATCTCTTCCTCTTCCTTCTCGCCTCTCGGCCACTGGAATCCTCCAACGAGGACGAGCTATAGGACGAGGAACTGTCCAAAGAAGATGAAGAAGAGGAGGAGCTGTCAGAGTTCTCGGTGTCTTCCACTACCACTCTCGGGGCCCGTGATCTAGCTACCGGGGTGACGGGCTGTATGAAGTCCGACAGAAGGGTCACTGATTGCGCCGGGGTCGTGCAAAGTGCACCTTGAGAGGCAAACCAGCCCTCAAACTCCTCTTCTAGCTGCATGGGGACCTGAAGGGTGTCCTTGGCACCGTCCACACAATGGAGTCGGGGTCCGAAGAGCACGTGGTCCTCCTTTCTTTGTCGCGGCTGCCCCCGGAACCCGCTGTACCTGTAAAACACTGCCACGAGGGGGGGAGGGGGTAGGAACTTTTTTAGGCCTCCCCCACACCGGGTATTTACTGGAGACGGGTCCTGCGGGCACCAGAACCTTGTCCACGGCACACACTTCCGCCACACTAGCAGACCCTCCACTCGTCTGCGTAGGCCCCACACAGTCAGCATCCCCAATATCACACTCATGGGGAACAGCAATGAGCCGTTTCCCCACAACGGAATTACCTCGTCCCCTACTCTGGTTAGGGGAAGGGGAAAGAGAACCCCTCTCCAAAAGCGCTGAGGGCGACGTCAAGGGCAAGCTGATGTCCGCCTTCTTGGGAGACTGTTAGGGCGCCTTCTTCTTTTCCGTAGCAAATAAGGTCCACTGCAGCTCCAGCCAGGACTCACACTCATGACACGTGGATGCAGGGGAGCACTTATTACCTCTACACGAGGAGCACAGCGTGTGCGGGTCGACATCAGGCCTGGACAGCCAGGCCCCGCAAGACTTACCAGCTTTGGACCCGGGACAACGACACCGAGATTCCATACTGGAAAACCGGAAGCAAGCAACACAAGTAACACAAGGAAAGGATAGGGAACACAAAGGGAACACATGGTGCACAAAGGATGGGGAACACAATGGAACACGTGGTACACAAAGGCGGGTCGGACGGGATGTGAGAGAGAGCGGTGAAATGAGATCTACGCCATGACCAGACGCTTACTGACGACTCAGACCTAGCAGCGCACTCTCGCGCGCTGACCCCGGGTCGCCTCAGGGCGAGTATCCATCCGCCCCGGAGCGCCCCGACAAAGGTAACAGAGATAGGGGGAACTATGCAAAATTCTTGGTCGGTTAGGGAGGAGATCCCAGATACTCCTAAGAAAGTAGTTCGAGGTAAGTACTCCATGTTGGAACAAGTAAATTTTTAGGGGGAAATGTATATGGATCTAGGTTTATACTGTACACTGATACCAATTTCATAGCCCAGTATTGATCTTACCTCGTTCACTATAAATTGTGCATATCAAGAAAACAATTTGTACAGTTAACCACCAATTCTATTGAACAGTCAGCACTATTGAATGAAGATTCAACCCTTTTATTCAATTGTCAAGAGTGATCTTTAGAGAGTGTAGCCAGATAACAAAATATTAGTTCTTTGTTTTCTACAGAATCATGAGCCCGGAATTTCTCAATGACTTCAAAAGTGTTAAAAACAGTAAAAATAACATATAGTAGGTACTAGAATTATCAAGCTTAAAAATCACTAATTAACTAAAAATACAGTACACCACTAATTTATTGACAAATTTTTTACAGAATTTTTCTTCAATTTAGTTTCAGAGACATAACCATCAACACTCCTCATGATGACCTAACAAATATGTTGCATACAGTCCAACAAATAATCAATACCTGAGGCTGGAGGAGCTGGTCGAGGCGTTGGTGTAGATGCAGGAGGCTGAGGAGCAGCTTCTGTAGTGGCTGCACCTGTAGTTGTTGACTCCTGAGCTACACGTCGTTCCTCTTCTTGCTGGCGTTGACGTTGCTCTTCCATTGACACTCGAAGAGCCTGGAACAATCATGAATTAATTACACAGCATATAAGAGTTAAGTAAAAGACTTCATACTTCAAAAAGAGATTTACTGCTTACATTGCCAAATTATTAAAAAGTAATATACTTCGGCTGGCCCTCCTTATCGGCATGTACAGTATTGAATTCCAGTACCTATTGCATGAGGGAATCCGTGAATATTAAAAGATCCTAAGCTCTTAGGATGTTAAGAAGCCCGACTGCCCCATTAAAACATGTTAATTTGAAGTTTCTTCAAACCCTCATTTACTTTTTGTTTCTTGACTGATTTCTTTCATTTAAAAAAGCTACTTTCATATATATAAAAAATGATACTAGGATTTACCTTAAGTAAATAAATACATACCAAGATCAGAAAATGGCTGCGTACGGGACAGAGTGCGCTCGCGCGACTATACAAAAAGGACTTTTCCCAATAAATAAAAAAGTTGTTTGCTTTTAAAAAGCTATTTAAAACTTGAAATATAGATGATCTAGCCAAAAATGCAACAATCTGAATTTTCAACATTCCCATCAGAAGTCTTAGGTTACTCTTAAAATAAATTTATGCTTACAGTACTTCTAAATATACTACCGTAAATAATAAACAACAGCATTGCAGTGTACTGTAAAAATGGTATAGTCCTGTACAGTGCATCACAATTTCATAATAACAAAATATCTCTCCTTAAAGTTTATCCAAGGAATATCCGTACATGCACTGCATACCACTTTACAGTACACAATTACTGTATACTATGCAGTACACTGTACAGAGCTGTAGCAATAACGTAATACTGAGCAGTACATAATACAGTGTACAGAAGTTTTTCCCTCATAAGAGTTTGAAACCATGAGGAGCAAGTCCCTATGGGACTGGCCTCGTAAAGCTCAGTTACCTTTGTTGGGCTTCAAAGAGGCAAGATGTAGGTAATAACCCTGAAGAGATATAGCCTACAAGAGGTTTCAACCCACGAGGTACGGATCTGGAAGGGTTTGGTCTAATAGTTCCAAGAGTTTGTTGAGTCCAAAGGCATGATGTCGGCACTAACCCTTGAGAGTTTAAGCATACGAGACTCTTCAATGGAAGATGGCGACAGCAAGCAGCCGGCCCACTGCTAAGGAGACTCGTTTTGTACTCTGAAGGTACAGAGGGAAGGCAACCTCTCCTGCGGGCGAGAAGGCAACCAACCCCTGTTGCCACTGTAGGCAATTCTCCTCACAAGCGGGAAGATTGCTGAACAGTGGCTACATTATTTATTTCCTTATTTCCTTTCCTCAATGGGCTATCTTTCCCTATTAGAGCCCTTGGGCTTATAGCATCTTGCTTTTCCAACTAGGGTTGTAGCTTGGCTAGTAGTAGTAATAATAATAATAATAATAATAATAATAATAGTGGAGGGTAACTCTCCCTCGGATGGGAAAGTTGCCCAACAACTGGTGGAGGTTAACTTTCCCTCGGAAGGGAAAGTTGTTCAGCACCTGGAGGCAGACCTCCGGGCAGTGCTCTCTGCTTCCTGTCAATGAGCTGAGCTCAATTTGAAAGTCAGCCAGTTTTTGGGTTACCCTCGTACCCCAGCATTAAGAGAAAAGAAGGAAAAAATCCTGAATGTTAACTCCAAGGAGCCCCAGTTGAAACTGCTTTCGTTCAAGCAGCCATCGGTCACCCTCGTATTCCGGCATTAACAGAATCGAGGGAAAAAACTCGTCTGGTAACTTCAACGACCACCAGTTGAAACAGCTTTCGTTCAAGCAGTTTCAGGGCCACCCTCATACTCTGGCATTAGGTCAACGTTGAAACTGCTTCCATTCAAGCAGTTTCTAGGTCACCCTGGTCTTCAAGCATTTGAGGGAGCTAGGGAGAAACCCTGATCGGTAACTCCGAGGAGCACCAGTTGCCCTCGTACTCCAGCATAAGGAGGAGCGAGGGGTGGCGCCAAGGGCCATGAGAAAACTGTTGGTGCATTACCTCCAGATTCTCAGAAAGGATAACTGTGGTTAATCTGTAACTGCAGACTCTCGACGAACCATTCGTTAGCGGAGAAACCCGAAAGCCCAAAGGAAGGCAGGAGATCGAAAGAGACTCCCCGGGTGGGGGACACCACTCTTACTTGACCGTCTTCCAGAGGAGAACGAGTGAGCAGAAAGGAGGGATCGCTGAAAGGAAGTCGGAATTTTCTCACCTTTGAGGAAGACCCCGAAGGAGATGAATACCTTTAGACTTCCTCTTTTTTCCCCTACCAATCTCACCCACTCACTGGAAGGATAGTGACTCCCGACACTCGATACCAGGAATGTCCTACAAGAAGAGATACTGCATGCAGGACGAAGGGAATGGGGAACCGCCTCAGAAGCCAAAAGGTGACGAATTGGCGACCTTCAGGGCTGGGTATGCCCGGAAGACGGGAACCCCAAACCCAATGACTTCAGAACAAGGAAAGTAATAAAAGCCAGTTTGTTAACGTGAGAGACCAGAACGTCCGCAAAAGTGGGGATAGAACACAGACGAGTGTGAGCGGGGCAATCTGATTCACAAACAAAATTCACAGATGGTATATTCCAGCCCTCTCCTGCATGGTAACATCACAGAGAGACTGCCCTCATCTTAACAGTATGGGCCACAGAACTGTGTACTTTATGAATGGAAGAATTAAGAGTTTGGCCTAGATGCAAAATATTGTACAAATGATGATGCTAAACTTTCAATGGACTTTCAATCAACAGCTAATTCTATCAATCCATTGATCTAATTGGAGTCTTGTGACTTGTACCCTTTTTTAACACTGAATTTCAGCAACAACATCGCTTTCCAGCATAGCCAGTACCACACCCTAACCCCCTACAAACTAGCGGAGGGTAGTGATACCTCATTAAAAGTCTTATGGCGAGTTACCAGCTTCACCGAAAGTATATGGTTTGTATCTAGTGACATAACAAATACATAGTCGTACTATACTTTTCTCGATATTTACCACTTTCATAAACATAAAAATAAATCTTAAATATGCAACTTACAAGAGCAAGCTCAGGATCCTCATTTGGATCAACACCAAAGTCAAATCCTCCACCTGTTGCAAAACTGGCTGCTGGTCCTCCATCCTCTCCCTGAAATACAACAAATTTACAGTTGAGCTAAAATTTGTTTACATAAACAGTCTTAATTGCTAGAAACACTGTAAACTCATGTCTGTTAAACTGGATTCATAAAATTCAACTAAAGGCAATATCTGAAAACTTGTCACAATTAAATTTATCATTTACACATCTAAAAATAAATAGGATTAAAAAATCTTAAATAAATAGGATTAAAAAATCTTATTATTCCATTCCGAACATTTATTTTCTGTAGACATCAAACCATACATCAACATCGACTTTCTCTCCTAAAGTACTAGGGATAGATTTACAACTAAGGTGGTATTTCCAAGTTTATATATCTCGAGAAGTACACCAATATGTATCTAACTATCACTGAAGTAATGTCATAATGAGTAAACACTTTATGCTGATACCTCCCAATACTTGTGTGTAATGCAGGTATAACCAATTGTTATAATTACCTCGGCCCTGTGCTTGTTATAAAAACCCATAATCCAGATGCTATGTTAACCTTGACATATCTATATCATTGTCAAAAAAGGAGGGGAAACAACTATATCTATCAATGGAAACTACATGTGAAACCTTTGTATAAAAATTCCTTTGGTTCAACTGATGTAAGTTTCATTCCAGAAATTACATGAAGCCATAAATCTGAAGCTTCATGGAATGAATCATAAGGTAAATATAAAACAAATGAAACGCACCATTGGGCTGAAGTATTTGATTTCATATACTTGAAGCAAGAATGTAATACTATTTAAAAATTGAACAGATGACTTGTTTGACCCATGGGTACCTATCTGATGAATAGCCTACATGACCCTATTAAAAATGCATGGAATGCATATAACTTGCAACTAAACCAATTCTAATCATATAATTTCTAACTAGCAAAGAACAAAGTCTTGAAAAAAATAATTTTCAACTACATCAGAATCTTCCTTTTAAAATTATCAATCACTAATTCTAATGTGAAACCGTGCTAGGCAGTATAACCGTACTAGGCGGTATGACCATGCTAGGTGGTATGACCGTGCTAAGCGGTATCTTAGCCATCCATGTTTGCCAACGGTTATACTCATATAAGCGGATGAGCAACTTGGAGGAGTAATAAGAGCTTTGGGTGTGGAGGAAATGGCCCCCTAAATCTTGAAGAAGTCACTAGCCGCATGGCGACGGATGGAGTTTAAGGGGATGGACAAACTATCTCTTTGGCTTTTACTCCTGATGCCTAGCAGTTCATCTTACTAGAATTAGTATGGACTGGCAGGGGTCACTGGCTGAAGTTAGATAGGCACTGTGCATCACAAAGAACTGGCAATCCTTTGATGTATATAGCGAATGAATAGTCTATGGATTTAGTTAGTCATGGATAAGAAGGTGGAAAAATGGCCCAGAGTCCCGGGCGTATGGGGTGCTAAGAAACTACCGGTTTATAAATACTAGAGAAAAATTGGAAATAGGTAATTGGAATGTTAGACCCATGAATCAGATTGGGAAGTTACAGCAAGTGAAGAGTGAATTTATGAAATATAGTTTTGATATCTTGGCCCTAAGTGAAACACATTGTAAGGGGATTGGTAAGGAAACTTTAGACCAAGGCAATGTATATATCTACTCAGGAAGATCAGATGGAGTTGGAAGAGGAGTAGGAATGATGATAACACCAAGAGCAGAAAAGGCATTAACTGAGTGGAGAGCTCTAAACTGTAACTAGCAAAGTTCAAATCAAAGCAATGCAACATCAGTATTATACTGTAGTTTGCTATCCCCCAACAAATAATTCCCCTGAAGAAAGGAAAGATGAATACTATGAAGAACTGCAGTGTAATAGATGAGATCCCAGCGAGATATGAAAATTGTGATCGGCGACTTCAATGCTAAAGTTGGAAGGAATAATCAATGGATAGACAATGTGATGGGTGTCAAGGGTCTTGGCGAAGTTGTAAATGAAAATGGAGCGTATTTATAAGTTTCTGTTCTTTTTCAACAGAAGAACATCCACAAGTATACATGGACTTCACCGTGTGACAATTACAAAACTCAAATGGATCACATAGCCATTAATTAAGAGAGGAGGAGGACTAATGTAAGAAGCTAGTGAGGTGCAGACATTGGTAGTGATCACCAGTTCCTCATTGCCACACTGAAATTAAAACTGAAAGCACCCGACAGAAAAGTAGATAGAATATATAGGTTTGATACAACTAAATTTCTAGAAGAACACCACAAAGAAACATTTTCAATTGAATGTAGGAATCGATTTGCAGTCTTAGAGACTTTTAAGAGACGAAGAGTAGACAATTAATGAAGAATGGTGTGATATTAAGAACATTTATCATTCATTTAGTAGTGAAGTCTTGGGACACGCAGTTACAAGGAGAAAGCCATGGATATCAAATGATACTTGGGATACTATTTTTGAAGAAATAATGAAAATTACAAGGTAGAGCAAGCTAAGTATTCCAGTATTGATAGTGAGGTGAAAAGAAAAGCTAGGAAAGACTGGAGAGAATATTTACAGTAAAGCAGATGAGGCTGACAAAGCTATGAATTCAGGAAGTGGCTATGGTATAAGAATTTCTCAGAGAATTAAAAACGAAATCTCTACTGGGGCAAACAAGAAGCAGCATATACCCCTCAAAAAGAGAGAATGAATGAATGAATGATTTGATGTTCTCTGGCATCCTGACATCCCAAAAAGAGAGGTGTCTGTTATAACAATATAAGATGAAGAAAGGCAATGTTGGATGGAACACTTTTGAGGTAATGAATAGGAGATATGAAGGGAATGATTTGTTTGATATACCTGAAACTGAGGAAGGCCTTGTACTGCCCATGAATGAATTCACTGTGTTTGAAGTTGAAGCTATCCTCAAAACACTAAAGAGATGGAAAGCCCCTGGATAGGATGGAATAACTGCCAAGATGATACTGGCCGAAAATAAAGCGACTCCCACACTACTTACAAGATCATTTTGTACAATGTGGCATGAAGAGGAAAAACCTGATACAGTAAATGGGAATTAGGAGTATTGGTGAAAATGGCAAAAAAAAAGGAGACCTGACTGACTGCAATAATTACAGAGGCATAACACTTACGTAAGTTGTTATGGAAACATATAGATTGCTTATTCTAAAGAGACTGGAGAGAAAGATTGATGAAAAGCTGAGAGATGAGCAAACAGGATTTAGGAAAGGTAAAGTTGCACTGACCAAATTTTCATTTTAAGACATGCTGTACAGCAATGCATAGAATATAGAAATCTACTTTTAATAGCATTTGCGGACTACGAAAAAGCCTTTGATAGTGTGCACTGGCCAATTTTATGGAGTCCTGCATTATTATGGAATTCCTCTTAAACATGTAAATTTGATTAAGTCTGTTCATGAGCATAGCAAGTGCAAAGTTAATGTTAATGGAGTCTTATCAAATGAATTTCCAGTGAACAGCAGAGTATTCCAAGAAAATGTGTTGTCACCTATATTGTTTATCCTCCTCATGGATTTTGTAATGAGTAGAACAGATGGAGATAGTGGAGAAAGATTGGACTGGATTGGTGATAGGAATTTAGCAGACCTAGAGTATGCTGATGATGCTGTCCTTGTTAGCAAAACACCACAGGATTTGCAATGCTTGCTTACCAGAATGCATAAAATATCACACGAGGTTGAGCTCAAGATAAATAGAGGAAAGACAGAGATGATGAGAACGGAGTATGCAATGGAAGATGAAATATCATTAGAAGCAGACAGGATTAATGAGGTAGAATCATTTAAGTATTTAGGAACTATGATCTTCAATACAGGGTCTTTAGAAATGACAAATTTGAAGATAATTTGTATTTTTCCTAACGATACAAACCTTAGCTATTTAATAGGGATATTACTTTCGGTGTAGCTGAAATGACGAGCCATTAATTCTTAACGAGGGTTTACTACCCACACCGCTTGTTAGTGGGGTAGGGGAGGGTAGCTTGCTACCCCGCCCACTCACACACACACACCTGTGCTTCAGCTCACTTTGCTTGGAGGTAGGATTTCAAGGGGGATAGGGCTGGCAGGCAAGTTTGGTTAAATAGCCAAGGTTTGTATAGTTAGGAAAAATCACAAATTTTCAAGCAATTTGTATTTTTCCTAACAGTACTTACCTCGAACTACTTTCTTAGGAATATCTGGGATCTCCTCCCAACCGACCAGAGTTTTGTGTAGTCTACCCTATACCCCTTTTCTATGAGGGGTAACCTCAGACGGAGTGATACGCGCCCTGAGGCTAACCCTGGGTCAGAGAGCATGCTTGCTAAGGTCTCGACCTCCAGTAAGTTCTTGGTAGTTTTAGGTCTCTAAGAATTCCATAAGGCACTCGGGGAAGGAAGGGCGGGCCATTACCCGAAAGTAGTTCGAGGTAAGTACTGCTAGGAAAAATACAAATTACTTAAAAATTTGTGATTTGTTCCAACACGGAGTACTTACCTCGAACTACTTTCTTAGGAGACTTATACTTTAGGAGGTGGGAGTGGCCTTAACGCTCCGAGACCGTGCTGAGATATATCCAAAGACCTAAATAGGAGGCTAGGTCTTGATGACCTCAAGGAAAAACGAGAATAGGGGAAACTACACAAAAAAACTCATCTTAGTGTCTAAGTAACTCACCTCTGCAAGAAATCCTAGGAGCCATGTCCTTCCAAAGTAGGGGTCCTTGTATCCCGGCTCAGAGTCCTATCTGAGACTATTTTAGGCGGAAAAAGGGGGGGAAGAACAAGGGGGGTAAGGAACGAATCTGTGTCTCTTGTACTTTCTACCCGTGGTTGTCACTGGGGCCAGACCTTTAAACCGTTTGGAGCGCAGACACGATGGTACCTATCGAGAAACCGTCCTGGGATTTTCTTGAATAGTCCTTCAAGTAATGAGCAGTGAAGATACACTGGTTAGCCCAGGTGCCCGCTCTCATGATTTGGCCCACTGCCATATTCTTCTCGAACACTAACGTGGTGCTCAGACCCCTAATGTCGTGGGGTCTGGGCTTCCCTGACAGGGGGATACCTGCCTTACTGTAGGCCCTGATGATCACCTGCCTCAACCAGAAGGAGATAGTGTTCTTCGAGACTGGCTTCTTCACCAGGCCCGTGGACACAAACAGACTTTTGATCTCGGGCCGAAGTCTGGCTGTCCTCTCTAAGTATTAACTTACGGCCCTGACAGGGCACAGACGCAAGTCCTTCGAGTTGTCCGAGCGAGGAATTGCTGGTATTGAGAGCCCCTCAAACCTGGGATCCCACACGGCAGGATTCTGGGTCTTCGCAACAAAGGAGGGAACGAACCTTAAGGTGAGCTCCCGCCAGCCCTTCGAGTGAGAGACCTCGTAGGACAGTCCATGTATCTCCCCTACTCGTTTCGCCGAAGCTAATGCCAATAGGAAAACCGTCTTGAGGGTGAGATCCTTATCCACGATGTCCTTTAGGGGTTCGAAGGGAGGCTCTGACAACATCTTCAGGACACTGCCCACGTCCCACTGTGGCACCCGAACGGCTTGCGGGGGACACGATTGTTCGAAACTCTTAATGAGCATCGATAGATGTCTGGAGGATCCTAGGTCGATACCCTTCAGGAGGAAGACTTGACACAGAGCAGCCCGTACTCCTTTGATGGCCGGGATGGACATGTTTGCCACGTCCCTGAGATAAACCAGGAAGTCCGCTATCTCCGGGATGGAGGCCCTCAGGGGCCTGATGTTCTTAGAGGCGCACCACTTAGTAAAGATGGCCCACTTTGCTTGGTAGACTGCTGCTGAGGATCGTCTCAGGTAGCCTGACATCCTCGCTGCCGTCCCCGACGAATAGCCTTCCTTCCTCAGGAGACGCTCGATAACCTCCACTCATAAAGCCGGAGGGACCGAGGGTTCTCGTGAAGCCTTTGGAAATGTGGTTGCCGAAGAAGGTCTGGCCTGTCTGGAAGAGGCCAAGGTGGAAGACGTGCCAGTTCTTTTAGATCCACGAACCATTCTCTCTCCGGCCACCAGGGCGCTACCAAAGTCATCCACAGGTTGTCCGCCCTTCTTACTCTGTTGAGGACCTGTCTTTGCATCCCGAAGGGGGGAAGGCGTAAACGTCGAGGTTGTCCCAGGGATGTTGGAAGGCGTCCTCAAACGCCGCGCTTGGGTCTGGGACAGGAGAACAAAACACGGGGAGCTGAGCGTTCAACCTCGTTGCGAAGAGATCCATCACCGGCGACCCCCTTTTCAGAATGATGGTTCTGGCTACTTCTGGGTGCAGGGCCATTCGGAACCCACTACTTGTCCCATCCTGCTGAGGCCGTCGGCCAGGACATTCCTTTTCCCCGGAATGAACCTTGCTGAGATCCTGATCTGTTCTACTTCGGCCCATTCCAGCAGTTCCAACGTGAGGACGCACAACTCCTTCGATCTTAGTCCTCCTTGTTTCTTTATATAGTCTACTACCGTGGCGTTGTCGCACATCAACGCCACGGTATTCCCCAGGAGTAGATGGACGAACTCCAGGCACGCCCTCCATACTGCCCTCATCTCTAACACGTTTATGTGCTGGGCTTTCTCCTCGCTCATCCAGGTCCCTCTTGCTGACCTTCCGAGCAGATGTGCACCCCACCCCTCCTTTACCGCGTTCGTGAACAGGAGCATCTCCGGAGGGTCGTCTGCGAAGGGCACTCCCTTGAGGGTGTTCGACCTGCCGCACCACCACTCTAGGACTTCCTTCGTCTCCGGTAGCACCGGGATCACCTTGTGGGGGGAGTCCCTCTGGTTCCAGTTCTCCTTCAGATTCCACTGGACCTCTCTGAGCTTCAGCCTGCCCTGGGGGAACAGTTTCTCTAATGACACAAGGTGTCCTATCAGACTCTGCCAGTCCTTCGCTCTCCTGGGCTGGTCCGACAGGAAGGGGAGGAGGATTTGGTCTAGGTTGTCTAATCTCTCCGCGGAGGGGAAGGCTCTCGCCAACCGGGAGTCCAGAACCATTCCGAGGTAGGTCATCCTGGTGGAGGGTATTAACTGGGACTTCTTCAGGTTGATGATGATACCCAGGACGTTGCAGAAGCTTTGCGCATTGTTCCCTCAGTACTTCCTCTGAGGCTGAAAGTAACAGCCAGTCGTCTAGGTACCGAATCAGGCGAATGCCCTGTTCGTGTGCCCAGGCTGAGACCGTTATGAAGACCCTCGTGAAGACCTGAGGGGCTGTGGACAGCCCGAAGCAGAGGGTCCTCAACTGCAACGCCTGGGTGCCCCATTTCACCCGTAGGTACTTCCTGCTGGATGGATGAATTGGAATTTAGAAGTAGGCGTCCTTGAGGTCTACTGACATCATGAAGTCCCCTTCCCTCAAGGACGCTAAGACCGACTTCGGAGTGTCCATCTCGAAGTCGGTCTTGCACACGAATTTGTTGAGGGCTGAGAGGTCTATGACTGGTCTCCAGCCCCCTGTCGCCTTCTCCACCAGGAACAGCCTGCTGTAGAACCCCGGACCAGGGTCCTTGACTGGTTCCATCGATCCTTTTGCCAACATCGCTGAGACTTCTTCCTGTAGGGCTGTCTTTTTCAAGGGGTCCTTGGGGGCTAGCCACCCTGCCTGCTGATCTGGTATCAGAGGTGGGGGTTCCGCTAGGAGGGGTAACCTGTACCCTTCCTTCAGGACTGCCACTGTCCACGGGTCTGCTCCGTGGACTTTCCATGCTTGTCAAGAGTGTTTGAGGCATCCCCCCATCTAGAGGCGCGGCCTGAACGCCCTCTTCTGGACATTGCGTATGCAGGCCTATAGGAGGATTGAGTTGAGGCTGCTCCCCTACGGGAGGGGTGAGAGGACTGTGACCAGGCCGTAGTAGGGGTGTTTCTCGTGGTCTGGCTAGGAGTAGGCCGAGATGACGGAGGAACATCGGAGGACGTCCTTCTGTGCGTGGGCCTCCTCACTGGGGGAGGTCTGGGCTCACCCTGGTCCTAGAGTTTTCTGACCCTTTTAATCGACTCTTCAGCTGCCTTCAGGGGGGAAAATCGAGTCATCCCACAGGGTTAGGCTTCTCAGGGACCTTGCCTCTATGTCGGGGAGCCCTTGTTAAGGACCGTGTCCCTCCTCCGTAGGACCCAGTTGGCGGCCTGTGCTAGTGACTGATATGAGAGAAACTTCAGGGCCTTAACCCCCGAACTAATCAGCTCCCTGAGCAAGGCCTGATTTTCAGGGACCGTGAGGTCGTACGATGCCTGGACGCCCACCAGGGTAGAAGCCCACCAATCCAGCCAGGAGGAGACGTTCACCAGGTCCTCCGCAATATCCTCCATCATGGTAGCTTCCGCATGGGAGAAAGAGATTGGTGCTGACGAGGCTCTCTCTTCTGCAGCTCCTTGTCCCAAAACGGCAAGTGCAGGCTCCAGGGTACATGCGCCTGCACGGTGGCCCTCCGGAAGGTAGAACTTGCTCTGGGACTTCAGGCCCTGTAGTAGTTTGGGGGAACTCTGGTTCTTGGGAGCCTTGGCGTGGTTGGCCACAATTTTGTCCACGTGGGCTCTACCTAGTTTCACATCCCTGGCTAGTGGCAGGGCCAGGGAGGGTCTCTGCTGGACGGGGGCATCCACCAGCCTCTTGAGACTGGACCGCCAGAACTCTTCGGAGGAGGGCTCGGGCTCGTCTAGCCTGTGGTGTCTCCGGATGAGGCCTATCACTCTGCGATAGGCTGATACTTCCGCTGCAGAGCCCTCCCCCTGGTCGTCCTATCCCTCCGCAGGATGAACTGCTGCATGCGACGGGGCATCTCCGTCGGAGGCTTCCGTACGGGGAGAAGCCAACGCCTTGGTCCTCTCCATCTCCTGGGGTTCTGGTTGAAGGACGGGCATAACCGTCGAGACGGAGGCCTCCGTCCTCGGTCTATCCTTCCTCATGGAGGACCACGTGTCTGTGGGTCTACTCGATGAGGGGAGCCAACCTTCACTATCCTGGCGGCTCAGGGATGTCCTGGAGGTTTGGACGCGGCTGCCAGACCAAAGGGGCGACTCTCCGCTGGGTGGATGGAGCAGGAACCTTCGCGGACTTAGCCTGTCTGCTGGGACCTGGAACGACGACTCCCTCCGTCGGTCGAATCTGCTGCTGAAGGAGTACCTCTCCGGCGAACGGCCTCTAGGGCGCCAACCTGAAGAGCCTGGGACCGCTGCTAACTCCAACAGTCTGCCGCGAGGTATAACCACCCATTCCTCGTCTGGGGAGCCACTTCTCCTCCATTTCCTCCTGGGGGATCCGGAACGTCTTCTACCGTGGCGAGACCGAGGGCGGGAGCGCGAGCGGGAATGCCTCCTGCGGGACTTCTCTCGATGCCTTCTGTGTTTCCTACGGGCTTCGTCCTCCGAGGAGCAGGAAAAAGCCTCGACTGACGAACCCGACGATTTGTAGGCCCGTTTAGGAGGGGCCGATTCACGCGAAGACGTAGGAGGGATCCCGCGACGCTCGACCGTCGGCGGAACCTATAGAAAGACGTCCGGAAACGTAGCGGATGGCGCTGAAGGGGAGCGCGGACGCTCTTCAGTGGGGGACCAGGAACTGAAGCCCTCTTCCATCCTCAGAGGGGCCCTGAAGGGTGTCTTCGGGGCCACCCATGCGAGGGGGTCCTCTGTCGGCAAGTGTTCCTTCTCCGCGGTACCTTCGGCTGTAGAAGTTCCTGAAAAACAAGACCAGGAGGCTGGAGAAGAATTAGGGACATTTTTCCCCCCCATAGGGTCATCAGAGGAGACGGGCCCTGCTTGCACCAGGACTCCGTCCCCAACACACACTCCCGACCCTCCCTCAGGCCCCACACTTGCCTGTTAAGATGCCACCACCCCACTATCTTGCAGCTTAGACTCTTGGGGAAGGGCCACAGGCCTCTTCCCCGCAACGAACTTACCTCATCCCCTACTCTGGGTAGGGGAGGGTGGCAGGGAAGCTCGGCCCGACGACACGCCCGGCAAAGGAAGGGGAGAAGCGACGTTCGACTTCCTAGGCGACTTCTTCGTCGCCTTCTTCTCTTTGATGCCATAACGCACCCATTGCACCTCGTTCCAGGACACGCACTCGGGACACGTGGCGGTAGGGGAACACACACTGCCCCTACACGACGAACACAAGGAGTGCGGGTCTACTTCCGGTTTCGATAGAAACGCTCCACACGATTTACCGGCCATAGGCCCAGGACAACGGCGGGGGTGCTCCATAACGCAGTAGGAAGCACTACGAGACACAAGAACGCACAGGGAAAGCAAAGGGAAAAGCACAAAGGGGTCGGGGACACAAAGAGTCAGACTCGGATTAAGGAGAGCGGCGAGATGATATCGCGACGCGACCAGAGAATTTACTGGAGGTCGAGACCTGAGCAAGCATGCTCTCTGACCCAGGGTTAGCCTCAGGGTGCGTATCACTCCACCTGAGATTACCCCTCATAGAAAATGGGTATAGGGTAAACTACACAAAACTCTGGTCGGTTGGGAGGAGATCCCAGATACTCCTAAGAAAGTAGTTCGAGGTAAGTACTTTGTGTTGGAACAAATACAAATTATCTACAAATTTTTCATTTGTTACGTAACTGGAATACAAACCACGCTATTTAATTGGGGTGACTCACCCATTAGGAAGGGTGGACGTCCCAGCCATACTGGCTATTTGGCTTTCCCGGGGGCTCCTTATCTGAGTGTGTTAGCACTCAAGAAATACGGAGTCCCTGCACCTCGCTAAAACCTTGCTACGCAAGGTCTGCAGCCTACGCAAGCTGTGTGTGAAGGTATGAAGAAGTGTGACTCGTCCTAGAAAGTTGTTCTGAAGTTCTTTGGATCGAAACTTGTAGACTAGGACTTTCCCAATACAGTACCACCTCGTCAGGGTATGGGGAGGTAACAGTATTGATATTATTACTAGGAACACAAGGAAGCATGGTTTACCTGCAGTGGTTTGAGGTCAGCTATGCAGAGAACCCAGGATGCTGCTTTCCCCAAGAGAGGAGATGATGAAGAAAAGAATAAGGGCCAGTCAAACCTTTTCATTCATGCAGACTACAGGTAACAATGCCCTCAACCTTCTGCTACTTGTCCAATAAGGAGCTTGAGGTTTCAAACTAGTTGTTGTGCAGCCACCACAGGACTGATAGAGAAAATATCGAGTCTCCTGTGGGTCACATCTTGCAGGTAGTGGGATGTGAACATTGTCTGCCGTTTCCACACCCCAGCTTGAAGAACCTGCGTCACTGAAAAATTTCTTTTCAAGGCCAGGGATGTAGCTATGCCCCTGACATCATGTGCTCTGGGGCGACGTGACGGGAGAGGGTCTGGATTCAGTGCCACGTCAATGACCCTGCGAATCCATGCAGAGATGGTGTTCTTGGTGAACTTCCTCTTATTCCTTCCTGTGCTGACAAATAGAGCTGGCAAACGAGGACGGGCTGCAGCCTTTCTCTTGAGGTACAACCTCAAGCTCCTTACTGGGCATAGTGAGATGGTCTGGTTCATCTGTTACAGTACGGAGACTAGAAATCCGGAAGGAGTCGAATCGAGGATCCGCTACTCCCGGGTTCTGAGTCTTGGCAATGAACTCAGGGACGAAGCTGAATATTACCTCCCCCTTTCCCCTTGAATGGGCGATGTCATACGAGAGACCATGAAGTTCACTGACTCGCTTGGCCGAGGCCAAAGCTAGCAGGAACACCGTCTTCCAAGTTAGGTGGGGATCTGATGCCTGGCGTAATGGTTCATAGGGAGGTCTCTTAAGAGACCTGAGAACTCGAACCACGTTCCATTGGGAAGGTCTCACTTCCGACTGAGGGCATGTAAGTTCATAACTAAGTATGAGCAGAGAAAGTTCTAGCGATGAAGAAATGTCCATTCCTTTCAGCCTGAAGGCAAGGCTTAAGGCTGAGCGATAGCCTTTCACTGCCGAGACTGATAGGCGCATTTCTTCACCCAAATACACGAGGAACACCGCTATTGCTGGAATAGTGGCATCGAGTGGAGAGATACCCCTTCCACGACACCAACCACAGAAGACCTTCCAGTTTGCCTGGTAGACTGCTGCTGATGACTTCTGCAGGTGTCTAGACATCCTGATCGCAACTTGTTGCGAAAATCCTCCCTCAGAGAGGAGATGCTGGATAGTCTCTAGGCGTGAAGTCGTAGTGAAGCTACGGCTTTGTGGAAGATGTTGGCGTGTGGCTGTTTGAGTAGATTGTGTCGTGGAGGGAGTTCTCTTGGCGGCTCCGTTAGGAGTTGTAGAAGGTCCGGGAACCACTCTGCGTGATGTCATAGCGGAGCTATGAGGGTCATTGAAAGATTGACCGATGTTCTGGTCTTGTTGAGTACCATCCTCATCAGACAGAACGGGGGAAAGGCGTAAACGTCGATGTTGTCCCACCGTTGTTGGAAAGCATCTTGCCAGAGAGCCTTGGGGTCTGGGACTGGGGAACAGTACAGCGGGAGCCTGAAATTCAGGGCCGTTGCGAAGAGGTCCACAGTCGGAGAACCCCACAAAGTCAGGACTTTGTTGGCTACTAGATGATCCAAAGACCACTTGGTACTCACTATCTGAGATGCTCTGCTCAGGTTGTCGGCGAGCACATTCATTCTGCCCGGAATGAAGCGTGCCGATAGTGGTATCGAGTGGATTTCGGCCCATCTCAGTATCTCCACTGCTAGATGGGATAGTTGCTGCAAAAAAGTACCTCCTTGCTTGTGGTGGTGGTGTCGCTCATCACCACCACAGTGACACTTGTCAGGTACTGTTGGAACTGTTGAAGGGGTAAAAAGACAGCCTTCATCTCTAAGAGATTTATGTGGAGGTACTTTTCTGACTCTAACCAGAGGCCTGAAGTCGTGTGGTGCAGCACGTGGGGACCCCACCCTTTTTTTGAAGCGCCTGAAAACAGGATCTAATCCGAGGGGAAGACGAGAAGATCCACTCCTTTTCGTATGTTCTCGTCTGCCACCCACCACTGGGGGTCCGCTAGTTCCGCAGGTCCCATGGGGATCTGGATGTCCAGGAAGTCGTAAGCTTGATTCCACCAGGACTTGAGTCGCCACTGGAGGGATCTCATCCTGAGGCGACCATTGGGAACTAGAGGGGCCAGCAATGAAAGGTGACCAAGGAGACTTAACCACGATTGGGCTGGAAGTTCTTCTCGTCTGAGAAAAGGTCTTGCGACCTTCCTCAGCCTTGCTATCCAGTCATCTGATGGGAAGGCTTTGTGGAGAGTGGTGTCTATAATCATGCCTAAGTATACCAGTCTTTGAGTGGGAAGCAGGGAAAACTTCTCGAGATTTACCATGATCCCCAGACCTTGGCAAAGTCTCAGAAGTTTGTCTTGGTGTTGAAGACGGGTTGACACTGAGTCTGCTAGGATTAACAAGTCGTCCACATAACGGAGGAGACGGATGCCAATCCTGTGTGCCCAAGATGATACTAGGGTGAACACTCTGGTGAAGACTTGTGGTGCTGTGGAAAGACCGAAGCACAGCACCTTGAACTGGTATTTTCTGTTGTCCAGGCTGAATCTTTAGTACTTCCTTGAAGACGGATGGACTAGGATCTGGAAGTACGCGTCCTTTAGGTCTAGTGTGCACATGAAGTCTTGCGGTCTTAATGCTAGTCTGACCGTGTCTGCCGTCTCCATGCTGAACAGTTTGTTTGACAAACTTGTTCAGAGCTGAGAGGTCGATGACTGGTCTCTAGACGCCTTCTTTACAATAAAGAGTCGACTGAAGAAGCCTGTGGATCCGTCAAGGACCTCTTGGAGAGCGCCCTTCTTCAACAGGGTCTGGACTTCTGCCCGAAGGGCTTGCACCCTTTCCGATCCCATGGCAAGGGAGTTCAATGCCACTGGATTCGTCATCAGGAATCGGCCCCGAGTTGCTTCCACCTATTTGAGCAACTTTTTAGGCATCCCCCCACTGGTGGAAATGCAGGGGGACTGCCTATCCTAGCGTTTGCGGCCTCGAATGCTCCCTTCCCTGGGCGACTTTTTGCCTTTCTTTCTTTGACAGGAAAGGGCTTAGACACCATCGTCTTCGCTCCTGTTGTCGTCGTCGAGGTCTTGGCTGTGGTGCTGGAGGCTTATAGGGCTTGGATGTTAAAGCCCTATGAAGGAGGGAGTCTTGATGAGACTTCCTCCACCTCTCAGTGGCAAGTTCCACATCCTGAGGCTCGAAAAGAACAGACCCTCCATGGAGGAATGTCTGAGCCTATTGATCTCGGCGCTAGGGACCTTCTGATGAAATCTCTCAGCTACTGCATCCCGACGTTTCAGGATGTTATTTGCCTACAAATTCGAGACTTGGTGGGCCAGAAACTCGATCGTGCGAGTACCTGAGAGAAGGAAGGTCTCCATAGCTTTCCTGGTACGTTCCTTAGAGAAATCCTCAGAGCGTATCAGGATACCTAAGGTTCCCAACCAGATATCGAGCCACAAGGTAGCTTGCAGAGTACAGCGCAGGTGGGTGCTGGCGCATAGGAGATCGTTGGCGCATGTGTGCATGAGGGCGCGCATGGTGCTTGGTGGAGCTATGCTCTTGTTGGAGCGTATGCGCGTGTTAACGCGTACACTCTTGATGCCCTGTATTAGAGTAAGAAGGAAGATCAGCTCGTAGTGATGGGGCCTGACGAGCTACTAATGAGCGCTTGTCAGGTTTCGTGGGCGCGTAGCGCGTGGTTGTTGGCGCGCAATAGTACATTCAGTTGGAGCCTTGTTAGGCCCATTCAGGAATGGCAACGGCAAGTCGGCAGGCCTGTCGGGTGGAAGGTCAACGTATCCTTTAAAAGGACGACCTTCCACCGAAGGAGATCGCAAACGATCTGCAGAGAGGTCCAAGACCAATGCAAGTGCAGTGAAGGTTGATCGGTCTAAAGGCTCCTCTGCTAGGGACTGCATGGAAGACGTTGAACCAAAGAGGCGCCTCCTCACCACAGGTGATGGAAGGCCTCCATGACGAAGAGGAAGGCGAGCCTTCCAACGGATGTGCCTTCTGGGGGCCGTTGGATCAGCAAGCTGACCTTCAGCAGTCCTCCGAAGAGGAGTCTCTGTAAGTGAACTCCCCCGGGGGGAAGAAACACTAGCAGGAGAGACTGACGATGGACTTAGTTTCCCCACACGTAGGTTGATCAGGAACGGGAGAAACTAAGCCGTCAGCTACCGTAGAGTCTGGAGTGGAAGAGGAGATGGGTGAAACCGCATTGGATACCTCTGACACCACAGCGTCTGATAGTGACGACGATTGCTTGACAGCAGCACCTAATCAGATGTAGTTAAGCAAAACCTCCTTGGAGGGCGAACCCGTAAGCCCCAAGGAGGACCAAAGCTGAAACAAAGAGGTTAGTGGCATGTCCTCCCCTGGGGGGGGAAAGATGGAGCTGCTTCCCTAGGGGAAGCAACGTCATCTCTCGAGACCCGAGGTTGGTTAACAATAAATCGGTCTACGCTAACACTCGACGGTCTCTCGAAAGAGACTGACCGAGTGGGAGCTTCGGAGGAGGTTTGGGCAACAGAAGAAGGGGCTTTGGGTTTTTCTCCCTTCGAAGCAACCTTCGAAGGAGAAATATCCCGTTTGGACTTCTTCCGTCTTCGCGAAAACCTCTCCCACTGGGAGGCAGACCACTCCCTACACTCACTACACTTGTTGACCACTACAAGAAGGACAAAGGGCGTGAGGATCAGTCTCAACTGCCGACATGAACGTTCCACAGGGGGGTGTCGGGAAAACCAGGCCAGAGGCGTATGATCGCAGAGGCCAGCTTCACATACACAGAAACTAGAAAAAGAAAGAACAAAAGCAATTAAATGGCTGCCAATATGACGGCGAGGATGAGAGTGGACACGTTCGCCCACCATCCGAGCCGAGGTGTGCGAGAGGGGGGGTAGCAAGCTACCCTCCCTACACCCCCTAACTAGCAGTGCGGGTAGTAAACCCTCATAAAAAAAATTAATGGCTCGTCATTTAAAGCTACGCTGAAAGTAATACCCCTACTAAATAGCGTGGTTTGTATTCCAGTTACGGAACAAATTGAAATTACTGTACAGTAATTAAATCAAATTTGAATAAAAAATTGACAAGAGATATTAAAAACATAAACCTGTAAAAGGCAAAATACAATGTAATATTCTAACCTGTACAATTGGAGAAGATAACAAAGCATCTGCTAAGTGGGGTGAGGGTGGAACAGTCACCAAATGAGAGCCAGAACCTTCACGCCCATTTATAGTGCTAACCATTGCTTCTAGTAATGGTTGGTTGCAGTCCTGAAATTATTTAAACAAGATAAATGGGATGTTAATAGATGCAGAGTTTTCAACATATTTTACAGAGCTGCAATTTGAATATTCCCACATAAATATCTAAACATATCTGCATAAAAAACTCACCGTTTCACCAAAATTCACGATATCAATATTAACTTTCTCTTTTTTCAGACGTTTTGCTACCTTGACAATATCTTTCTCCTCAGCTTCTACTGGGCTTCCAACAAATGCTACAATACGCATCTTGTGATTCTTACTCTGCCGATGCTTCAGCGCTAGCTGTAATGAAAAACCAAATTTTATCTTTACCAGTACATACTGTCAGATATTGTATAAATGAAAAACTTACAATCTACCATGATCTTAGTTACGGAAATTTATTTCCCAACTAAGTTCCAAATTTAAAAAGCACATTGCTTGACAATAAACCACCAGTCTCACAATTTCACTTCATGGTATCTATTTGCTTGATCTGCCATAAGACAATTACAGACCTGTAATATGAAGCTGAAAAATAATGATACTGAGCAGTAATATGAAACAAATCATGAATCGTTTTACAAAGATATGTATACAGTGTACCCTCACTTAAGTTACAATACTTACATGAGCTATACGAATTCCTGTTAAAAGATTGATAGTACCGTTGGGCATCACTTTGTGAAGTGACGTTAATATCTTTCCTACATCAGTTGTTAAGGTTGCAAGGACCTCCGTACTGTAAAAGAAAAAAAAAAATTAAATGAATGAAATTCCTCAAGCTTATAGCACAGCAACAGCATAACCTTCACTACCTCAGAAAATAACACAGTACTTCATTAGACTTTTTTACTCCTAACAATTATTTTCTTCAAAGCAAGTTCTAGAGTTTCAAGTTAATTTTTAAATACTGTATCTTAGGACTAATCACATGCTTTTGCCACCAAAAAGATTGAAAAAATTCAAATATTGTACATGGTAGTAAATTCTCCTACCTAAAAAAAAAAATATTCACATAAAAATGACAAATTCGTAGATAATTTGTATTTTTCCTAACTATACAAACCTTAGCTATTTAAAGTGGGTAATTACTTTCGGCGTAGCTGAAAGGACGAGCCATTAAAATTCAACGAGGGTTTACTACCCCACCGCTAGTTAGCGGGGGGTAGGGAGGGTAGTTAGCTACCCTCCCCCCTCACACACCTGTGTTGTAAGCTCACATTGCTTAGAGGTAAGACTTCATGGGGGACAGGGCTGGCGGGCAAGTTTGATTAAATAGCTAAGGTTTGTATAGTTGGGAAAAATACAAATTATCTACGAATTTGTCATTTGTTCCGTAACTGGAATACAAACCACGCTATCTAAAGTGGGTGACTTAACCCTTAGGAAGGGTGGAATAAGTCCCAGCCATACTGGCTTTTGGCTTTGCCCGGGGACTCATTATCTGAGTGTGTCAGCACTCTACAATAAAGAGTCCCTGCACCTCGCTCACACCTTGCTATGCAAGGGCTGCGGCCTACGTAAGCTGTGTGTGAAGGAAAAAAGTGTGACTCGTCCTAGGAAGTTGACCTGAAGTTCTTTAGATGGAAACTTTAGGCTAGGACTCTCCCAATACCACCTCGTCAGGGTATGGGGACGCAACAGTATTACCTTAATACTAGGAACACAAGGGAACATGGTTTACCTGCAGTGGTTTGAGGTCAGCTGTGCAGAGAACCCAGGATGCTGCTTTCCCCAAGAGAGGGGAGGATGAAGAAAAGAATAAGGGCCAGACATACCTTTTCTTTCATGCAGACTAAAACCGAGTAACAATGCCCTCAACCCTCTGCTACTTGTCCATTAAGGAGCCTGAGATTTAAACCAGCTGTTGTGCAGCCCCCACAGGGCCGATAGAGAACGTATCGAGCCTCCTGTGGGTCACGTCTTGCAGGTAGTGAACTGTGAAGGTCGTTTGACGCTTTCACACCCCTGCTTGTAGAACCTGCGTCACTGAGAAGTTTTTCTTGAAGGCCAGGGAGATAGCTACTCCCCTGACATCATGACTTCTAGGACGACGCAGGATTCAGGGACAGATGGATTGCCTTTTGAATCCATGCTGAGATGGTGTTCTTGGTAACCCTCCTCTTCGATCTCCCAGTGCTAACAAACAAAGCCCGCACTTGGGGACAAACTGCAGCTGTTCTCTTCAGGTATAGCCTCAGACTCCTTACTGGGCACAGTAGGAGATGGTCTGGGTCATCTGTTACGGAACGAAGACTCAAAATCCAGGAGTCGTCGAAGCGAGGGTCCGGCACTCCCGGATTCTGAGTCTTAGCAATAAACTCAGGGACGAAGCTGAACGTTACTTCCCCCTTTCCCCTTGAATGGGCGATGTCATACGAGAGACCATGAAGTTCGCTAACTCGCTTGGCTGACGCCAAAGCTAGTAGGAACACTGTCTTCCAAGTCAGGTGGCGATCAGAAGCCTGGCGTAATGGTTCGTAGGGAGGTCTCTTAAGAGACCTGAGAACTCGAGCCACATTCCATGGAGGAGGTCTCACTTCTGACTGAGGGCAGGTAAGTTCATAACTAAGTATGAGTAGGGAAAGTTCTAGCGAAGAAGAAATGTCCACTCCTTTGAGCCTGAAGCCTAGACTTAAGGCTGAGCGATAGCCTTTCACTGCCGAGACTGAAAGGCGCATTTCTTCTCGCAAATACACGAAGAACTCCGCTATTGCTGGAATAGTGGCATCGAGTGGAGAGATACCCCTTCCACGACACCAACCACAGAAAACTCTCCACTTTGCCTGGTAGACCCCTGCGGATGACTTTCACAGGTGTCCAGACATCCTTTCCGCAACTTGTTGCGAAAATCCTCTCTCTGCGAGGATATGCTGGATAGTCTCCAGGCATGAAGCCAAAGCGAAGCTATGGCTTTGTGAAAGATGTTGGCGTGTGGTTGTTTGAGTAGCTCGTGTCGCGGAGGGAGTTCTCCGTAAGGAGTTGCAGAAGGTCCGGGAACCATTCGGCGTGATGCCACAGCGGAGCTATGAGAGTCATCGAGAGGTTGACCGATAGTCTAGTCTTGTTGAGTACAGTGAACCCTCGTTTATCGCGGTAGATAGGTTCCAGACACGGCCACGATAGGTGAAAATCCGCGAAGTAGTGACATCATATTTACCTATTTATTTAACATGTATATTCGGACTTTTAAAACCTTCACTTGTACGTAGTACTGTTAACAAACCACCCTTTAATGTACAGAACACTTAATGCATGTACTACAGCACCCTAAACTAAAACAGGCACAAATATTAAAGGCGATTTTATATCATGCGTTTCCTAAACACCTAAAAAGCACGATAAAAAATGGCAACCAATGTTTTGTTTACGTTCATCTCTGATCATAATGAAGAAACAAACTCATTTAGTGTACACATATATGTATAGGTTAGTTTTTGCATCGATTATATTGATTATACAGTATGTTGATATTTTTATTACCAATGTTTTACGTACTTAATTTTTCTTAGGACTTCCAAATGAAATGTTTTTCTTTATGACGCCGCCTGAAACGACGGCGTCATAAAGTACTGTACGCTCAGTAAACAACCACGCTCAGAACAAAGAAGGCATTTAACGCGCATGATGAAAGTGATAAATAATGATATTTAAAGTACAGTAAAAGCATTTACAAAATCAAAAATTTTAAACAATTTTTATTTTTCCTAACATACTCACCGAGAACTACTTTCTATAGGAGAGTCACTTGACCTCTCAATCTCGACCAAGATTTTCCCGCGTTACCCCCCTATCTCGCTCCATATAGTTTCTACCCCCGCCGCCAGGATACGCCCTGAGGGCAGGATTAGGGCAGGTCACTGCCTTCCCGGGTCAGCATCCTCATTAAGTTCGACGTTTAGCTTAACTCGGCAATGGAAGAATGGCACTCGGGGACGGACAGGAGGGCCATTACCCGAAAGTAGTTCTCGGTGAGTATGTTAGGAAAAATAAAAATTGTTTAAAATTTTTGATTTGTTCCGACACAATATACTCAGCGAGAACTACTTTCTATAGGAGACTTACACCTTAGGAGGCGGGAGAGCCATTCTGCCACTTGGTCTGGCACATAGTGCCTGGAGGGCTAAGGAATGCGGGGGTTACAGAGAGCGGATAGAGGGTAACTGCGGAAACCTTACGCTTATTATTTTAAGACTCACCTCTTAACATCTTCTCTACTGAATCTTCTCCTGAAGAAGTAGGGACGAGTCTATTCACCGTTGGGGACGTCTTCTAGCCTGTCGCTACACAGCTTGAAGGGCGGCGATGACTGTCCCAATGGAGAATCCATCCAAAGACTTTCTTGCATAGTCTTTGAGATAGTGGGCAGTGAAGGTCGACTGGTGCGACCAAGTAGGATCTGCCCCACTGCCCTGTTTCTCTCAAAGGCCAAGGAAGTGCTTAGGCCTCTGATGTCATGGGGGCGGGGAGTGCCTGGTACTGCCACCTTGTCCTCATCATAAGTCCTAGTGATGACTTGTCTCAGCCAGAAGGAAATAGTGTTCTTGGAGACTTGCTTCTTATTAACACCTGAGGAGACGAAGAGGTTCTTGGCACCTGGGCGGAGATGAGCCGTCCTTTCCAGGTACTTCCTGAGCGTCCTGACTGGGCATAACTTCAGGTCTTCCGTATTGCCTGTCTTGGGGATGGCCGGAATTGAGAAACCTTCAAACCTCGGGTCCCAGACTGCTGGGTTCTGAGTCTTTGCTACAAAGGAGGGTACGAACTTGAAGGATACCTCCCTCCACCCTTTGGAGTGTGCCACGTCGTAGGACAGACCATGGATCTCACCTACTCTCTTAGCTGAAGCCAAGGCTAGCAAGAAGACTGTCTTGAGGGTGAGGTCTTTGTCCCCGATATCTTTGAGGGGTTCAAAGGAGGACGACACAGCATTTTCAGAACCTTGGCCAGGTCCCATCTGGGCACTCTCCTGGCTTGAGGAGGACAGGACTGCTCGAAACTTCTAATCAGCATCGCTATGTGTCTCGAGGTCCCCAGGTCGATGCCTTTCAGGAGAAAGACTTGGCCTAAGGCTGCTCGTACTCCTTTAATAGCTGGGATTGACATCCCTATTTTATCCCTAAGGTACACGAGAAAGTCAGCTATGTCAGGGACCGAGGCTTTAAGAGGTCTTATGTTTTGCCGCGCACCACTTCGTAAAGGCGGCCCACTTCGCCTGGTAGACCACGGTAGAGGATTTTCTTAGGTATAGGGACATCCTCTTAGCTGTGGAGGAGGAGTACCCCTCCTTCTTCAGGAGCCGCTCGATAGTCTCCAGGCGTGAAGGCGAAGAGAGAGAGGGTTGTCGTGGAACTTGAGGAAGTGAGGCTGACTCAGCAGATCTGGCCTGGGGGGCAGAGGCCAAGGCGGATGGCTTGCCAGGTCTTTTAGATCCGCGAACCACTCTCTCTCCGGCCACCAGGGCGCTACCAAAGTCATCCTTAGGTTTTGGGAGGCTCTTACTCTGTTGAGCACCTGCCTTAACAGCGTGAAGGGGGGAAAGGCATATACGTCCAGGTTGTCTCACTTGTGCTGGAAGGCGTCTTCTAGGGCTGCTCCTTCGTCTGGTACTGGGGAGCAATAGACCGGTAGCTTGGCGTTGAGCTTTGTTGCGAAGAGGTCCATCACCGGGGAGCCCCAGCGTTGAAGGATGAGTCTGGCCACTTCCGGGTGTAGGGACCACTCCGTCCCTACTATCTGACCCATTCTGCTGAGGCCGTCGGCTAGCACGTTTCTTTTCCCGGGGATGAACCTTGCTAGAAGTATCACCTGGTGCTCGTCCGCCCAATGCAGGATGTTTATGGTGAGGTCGCACAGTTCTTTCGACTTCATGCCACCTTGCTTCTTTATGTAGGCTACCACCGTGGCGTTGTCGCACATTAGGGCCACGGTGTTTCCCTTCAACCGACTTGCAAAGTGCAGACATGCCTTCTGTACTGCTTTTAGCTCCAGGACGTTGATGTGGAGATGCCTTTCGGTCTCCGACCAGGTACCGCTTGCTGTTTTCTCCCGCAGGTGGGCTCCCCACCCTAGGCTGGAGGCGTCTGTGAACAGGAGAAACTCGGGGGGACAGGACCCGAGGGGCATCCCCTTGAGGGAGTTCGACTGGCATCGCCACCATTCTAAGGCTGCTCTCGTGTCCGGAAGGACCGGAATCAACGCTTTCTGAGAGCTTGTCTGGGACCATAGGACCTTGAGGTTCCATTGTACGGGTCTGAGCCGTATCTTCCCTTGGGGAACCAGTTTCTCTAATGAGACCAGGTGACCTATCAGCCTCTGCCAGTCTTTCACCCTCCTGGAAAGCTCCGACAGGAACGGCTGAATGATATTGATGAGGTTCTGTATCCTGTCTTCCGAGGGGAAGGACTTCCCCTGCACGGTGTCCAACGTCATACCCAAGTACCCCATTCTGTTGGATGGAGTTAGGTTCGATTTTTCCAGGTTGATAATGATTCCCAGACTCCTGCAGAATTGGAGGAGGTCCTTCCCTTGCTCTTCCAAGAGGGCCTTTGAGCTGGAAAGGAGCAACCAGTCGTCCAGGTATCTGATGAGACGGATACCTCGTTCATGAGCCCATACTGAGACCGTCGCGAAGACCCTCGTGAACACTTGAGGGGCCGTCGACAGGCCGAAGCAGAGGGTCCTGAACTGCAGGATCTGGGAGCCCCATTTTACCCGGAGGAACTTCCGACTCGACGGGTGGACCGGGATCTGGAAGTACGCGTCCTTGAGGTCGATCGTCATCATAAAATCCTTCTCCCTCAAGGACATCAGGACGGATTTTGGGGTGTCCATCTTGAAGTTCGTCTTCTTGACGAACTTGTTGAGGACCGACAGGTCTATCACTGGTCTCCACCCCCCCGTTGCTTTCTCCACCAGGAACAGGCGGCTGTAGAAGCCTGGCCCTGGGAGAAGGACTTCTTCCATGGCTCCCTTCTCTAACATGGAGGAAACTTCTTTTTGCAGGGTGGCCCTTTTCAACGGGTCCCTGGGAGCCAACCATTCTGTCTGGGTGGCTGGAATAAGAGGGGGTGGATCCGCTATGAAGGGGACCCTGTAGCCTTCTTTCAGGAAGGACACCGTCCAAGCATCCGCCCGATGCGTTTTCCATGCTTGCCAATGAGGTCTGAGGCATCCCCCAACCCGAGGCTTGGGCGGGAGTAGGGGGCCTCTCCCTCTACCTTCTCCTAGAGGGGCGGCCTGATCTGCCTCTCTTCGAGGCGGAGTAACCTGACCTGAAGGAGCTGGCAGAAGCTGGAGCTCCCCTGCGGGAGGGCTGAGGGGTTGTTGTCCAGGAGGAGGAGGGGGCGTCCCTCCTCGAAGAGCTGGGGGTGGCCTGAGGAGTCACGGCACTATCCGAGACTGATCTCCTGTAAGGAGGCCTCCTGGAGGATGTTTGTCTGGGGGCGTTGGTCTCTCTCCTCTTGGACACCTTCTCCATTAGCACTTCTAGCTCCTTCAACGGAAACAGCGACTCACCTCCTAGGGGTAGGCTACGAACCATTCGGGCCTCTCTGTCCGGGATTTTCCTTGCCAACTTAGAAAGCACTGTGTCCCGTTTTCTAAGGACCCAGTTGGCCGTCAAGGAGAGTGCTTGGTAAGCCATAAACTTGAGGGCTTTCCCCCCGGAGGTGAGAAGGTCCGTCAGGAGACCTTGTTGCTCAGGATCGTCGGGGTCTGTGGAGGCTCGTACGTTCACCAACGTGGAGGCCCACCAGTCCAGCCATGAGGAGACGTTCACAAGATCCCTTGACATCTCCTCCATCATGGCGGCTTCAGTGGGTGAGAAGGACACAGGGGCTGAAGAGGCCCTTTCGTCCGAGCCGCCTTGTCCCAGGATGTCCAAGGCTGGGTCCACCCTACAGGGACCTGGGCGCCGTCCTTCCGGAATATAAACCTTGCCCTGTGGTTTGAGACCTTGGAGGAGTTTGGAGGCACTCTGGGACTTGGGGGCCTCCGCACTGCTGGCCACCAAGTTATCAATGTATTATTGTCCCAGTACTAGGTCTGGGGCGAGAGGAAGGGCCAGGGAGGACTTCGGCAGGGCGTCACGGTGAGTGTATCTCAGGAGGCTCGACCTCCAGGCATTCACCTTAGGCGCCGAGGGTTCTGGAATCCCATGGAGCCTCCTGATGAGACCTACCACCCTTCTGTAGGCGGAGTCCTCCGACGGGGAAGCCTCGCCTCCGTCGGCCGAGGCCTCGGCTTGGCGTGGGGGCGCCGTGCTTGGACGGAAGACAAGGCATTCTCCTCTTGGTTCCAGGGAGGTCGACCCGTAACCGTAGGGCGCTCCGTACGCGGGTGGGTCTCGCCGTAGGGCGGGAGTCACCGGCTCCGGGAGGACCTTCGACTGCCCCAAGGCTCTGGAAGAGGAGGACACGGTCCCGGTGGGATGACCCGACCACGGGAACCGGTCCTTCCTGCTCGACGACCGCCCCAGCTGGGCTGGTTCGGTCGGGCTGCCTTCTCGGAAGCGCGTTTCCCCCCGCTGGGCGGGGTGAACCGGAGGCCCGGAGGCCTCGAGGACTTGTGCCTAAGAGCGAGGTCCTTCCTGTGTGGCAGGTCGAGCGGTTCTAGGCTGTGCGTAGGTAGCGACAACCTAGAGGCTCGTTCACTGGACCGAGAGTCTGGAGAGCGGTGCCTTCTGGACTCTCCTGAAGGGACGTAGACCCATTCGCCGCCGGGAGAGACATCCCTCCTGTACTTACAGGAGTGAGAGCGGGGGCGCTTCCTGCTATGCCGCGACCTCGACCTGGAGCGGGAACGATCGCTTTCGGCCCGCTCTCTCTTCCGGTGTCGTTTCTCCCTGAGTTCTCCTCCGGAGGATGAATCTGCCTCCGAAGAGTCTGAGGGCGCCACGTTCCTCGCGTAACGGCTGCTCAAGTGATGCGCGGGGGAAGCTCTTCGCCGTCGATCGTCCGAGACAGGATGTTGAAGGAAGTCCTCGGGAACTGCTGTAGAGATCGAGGGCACTGAGTCTACTCTATCCCTGCTAGGAGGCCAGGGGCCCAGGGACACGTCCATCCTTAGCGGTGACCTCCCCAGAGTCTTCAGCAATTTCCACCCGAAGGCATCGCTACTCGGGCGGCGAACTCTAGCGTGGTTGTCCTCTGGAGGGGGAGAACCCGACGCACCGGCCCACGAGGGCGGGGGGGATTCCGAAATAGCAACACTGCCCCACACTGGGTCTTCTGAGGAAGCGTGATCCCCTGCCACGTGGCCCGATTCCCCCGAAGCACTAGCGGCCCTTCCGTTCTCTCCAGAGGGGCCAGCCCTTGGTTCCTCCCTCACACTGGGTTCACCGGGGAGAACACTATGGCTAACTATAACACTGGGGGCTTGTTGCCCACTCCTCTGCGAAGGAGACGGAGAGGCCGAGGCTTCGTCGGACCGATCACTGACCGACGGTAAAGAGGACACGCCACTCACTTTCTTGGGGGAACGCTTAGACGACTTCTTCTTCTTGGTACTATACCGTACCCACTGTATGCCGTCCCAACTTACGCACTCCGGACACGTGTCCGAGGAGGAGCAAACTTTACCCCTGCACGTGGAACAAAGGGAATGAGGGTCCACTTCTGGCTTAGAGAGGAAAGCCCCACACGACTTTCCGGCTCTAGGACCAGGGCAACGACGCACATGCTCCATCGTTCGCACACGAAGGGCCAAACTATTGAGTTACAAGAACACTGGATATACGCAAGGGGGGATGTACTGAAAACACTTTGCGAAAACGCACTACGCAGAAAAAACACAAGTCCCCACACTGGAAACACGTGGAATCACAACGCGCCAAAGGATCGAGAGTTAAGCGAGAGGGTGAGATGTTTCACATCTCACGACCAAGAACTTAATGAGGATGCTGACCCGGGAAGGCAGTGACCTGCCCTAATCCTGCCCTCAGGGCGTATCCTGGCGGCGGGGGTAGAAACTATATGGAGCGAGATAGGGGGGTAACGCGGGAAAATCTTGGTCGAGATTGAGAGGTCAAGTGACTCTCCTATAGAAAGTAGTTCTCGCTGAGTATATTGTGTCGGAACAAATATGTTATTAGTACAAATATAATTTACCCTATCTATATAAAATCATACAGTACATACTGTACGTAGCAAAGCAGGAAAACAATTTACGAGAGAGAGAGAGAGAGAGAGAGAGAGAGAGAGAGAGAGAGAGAGAGAGAGAGAGAGAGAGAGAGAGAGAGAGAGAGAGAGAAAGAGAGATTGATTTACGTACGTACAAATGTAAATTTTAAACAAAAAAAATATGATAGGTTACAACATGTAGACTTTAAAAACCTTCCCTTTAACTTAATGCATACAGTACTAAACTATAAAACAGGCACAAATATTATAATGTGAGAATATTAAAGTAAAAAATAAAGATTGTTACTGTACTCACCACGAAAGAAGTTCAAGAAAAACTTGAATGATGATGGCGATGAATTTGCTGCACAGTAGAAATGATGATGATGAAGCTGATGATGTGTTCTACTGTGCAGCCAGGTAGTATTTTACGTCTCTTCAGACGGAGGTGTCTTTTCCTGGGACACCTCTTCAACTTCTTCCTGGGAAACTTCTTCAATTTCTTCCGAAGGCGTACTAGCAGGAGGAACTGGCTCTTTTTTGCGAGGCTGGAAGAACATTGTGATCGGAAGTTGTTGCCGCTGCTTCTTTTTTCGATCTAAGAGCATCTTGTAGGGAGTCATTATGTCATCAACCTTGTTGCAGAATTGCATAGACCGAACCATATCCTCGTCCCACTCTTGCAACATTTCTTTCAACTCCTTCGCATGGTTGCAGGCCTTGGCAAGCCGTTCTAATGTTAAGCCCGTTTCTTCGATATTTTCTTGGGTCTCTTCCTGGGTTTCACTCTCTTCTTCGCTTGCCGATTTCGTCAGGTCTTCGAGGTCTGCGTCAGTTAGGGGCTGGGAATGGCAGTCCAAAAACTCGTCGACGTCTTCAGTCGTCATGTCGCCAAACCCGACACCTCCAATTATGGCAGCCAACTGCACAGATTTGCGTATCACAGAGTATTGGATTTCAGCAGGTGTAAATCCCTCGTCGTCGTAAACAATCTGGGGCCACAACTTCTTCCAGCTCGCATTCACGGTTGCAGGTTTCATCTCTTGCAGTGCCTTCTGAATATTCTGCAGGCACGTGGCTATGGTGTACTGCCGCCAGTACGCCTTCAAGTTAAAATCTTCATCCTCATCATCTTAGGCAGCATCCACACACGCAACGAGGTCCGCCAAGGTATTCTTCGTGTAGAGGGCCTTGAACGCCCTGATAACCCCCTGGTCCATCGGTTGAATTAATGACGTGGTGTTGGGTGGCAGGAACTCAACCTGAATGCCCTCATGCGACAGGTCAGTTGCGTGTCCACCAGCGTTATCCATAAGGAGAAGGATCTTGAATGGCAAGCCCTTCTCTAAGAGATATTTGCTGACTTGCGGGATAAAACACTGAAGGAACCAGTTGGAGGTCAGCATCTTCGTAATCCGTGTTTTTTTATTATGCATCCAGTACACGGGAAGGAGATTCTTATTTTTATTTTTCAAAGCGCGAGGATTTTTCGACTTATAAATAAGCCCCGGCTTTAGCAAAAATCCAACAGCATTGCCACACATCACGAGGGTAACGCGATCCTTGAATGCTTTAAAGCCAGAGGCTTTGGCTTCCTCTTTGAACAAGAAAGTTCGCGACGGCATTCTCTTCCAAAACAAGCCGGTCTCATCCATATTAAACACTTGTTCCGGCTTGTATACACCTTCGGCGATAATATTCTTGAATGTCTGGTTCGCATAAGTTTCAGCAGCGGCATTGTCAGCCGAAGCAGCCTCGCCATGCAGGGAAACGCTTTTCAGGGCGAAGCGTTTCTGAAACTTCGCGAACCATCCTTTGCTGGCGGAAAAACGTTGTTTCTGAGGCTGGGAATCAGTGGATGTCCCTGGTTGAGGATCATCTGCATCATCATCTTCTTCAGCATGGTTGCCGTCGTCGTCTTGAGGTTCCTTTGCAGCAAAATTCTCATACAAGCTCAAAGCCTTTGTTCGGATGGTGTTCGTATCCAAGGCTATGTTCTTCTTCCGGCAGTCAGCAATCCACACAGATAAAGCACCTTCCATGCGTACGATCGTTTTATTACGCGTTGTAACGACTCGCTTCGCTGATCTGCTAAAGGTGATTGCAGCCGTCTTTCTAATGTTTGCCTCGTCCTTCTTGATATAGCGAACAGTAGATTCGTTGATTCTAAAATGGCGCGCCGCGGCCGCGTAACTTCTACCGTCTTTTAACATATCGAGAAGCGTAACCTTCTCAGCAATCGTCATCATCCTTCGGTGGCGTTTAGGCTCACTACCAGCCTTAGTAGAAGCAGAACGCTTGGGAGGCATTGTACAGTAGGATTTGACAAAAAGTTAAACTTAAAAAGGTCGCACACAGCACAGATTAAACTTCACAAACTTAGGAACGTCTACTCAGCGATACGCGGTAAGAGAAAGTGGACGACCCGGGCCCGCGAGAACCTAGATGCTGGAAGCTGGAGATGCGGGCAAAACACCAATCACAGGCTAGATAACAAAACTTGAGTTCTGATTCGTCATCTATCAGTACTTGAACCAATCACAACCCGTCTTACAGTATATGATGCGTAGGTTACCAACTCAAAGTACAAGATACCCCGCGCATACCGTACGTACAGTATTAATAATAATAATAATAAATAATGATAATAATACAGTACAGTACTGTAATAATAATAATAATAATGATAATAATAATAACAATCATAATTTTATTAACAACAACAACAACAATAATAATAATAACAATAATAATAATAGCTTTACGTATGCTATTTTATTCTTTTGTAGGATGTGTGTGTGTGTGTCTGTCTCTCTCTCTCTCTCTCGTACGCTTATTCGAAATGTGATTTTTGCAACAAAGAATATTATTGGATGCAGTACTACGTACGTATACATACAAAAGATTCATGGAAAAGAAGCACATCCATTACATTTGTAGTACAGTAGTAGCCATCAGCAGCCTTACACCATTCTAATATTGTATGACTGCATCTGTTTTGCGTTTCATGTTCGATTTAATTTTACTACGTACTGTATACAGTACTGAATTATCGTATGATAATAATACAGTAATAATAATAATAATTTTATTAACAACAACAACAATAATAATAATAACAATAATAATACACGTAATAGCTTTACGTATGTGCGCTCTCTCTCTCTCTCTCGCTCTCTCTCTCTCTCTCTCGCTCTCGCTCTCTCTCTCTCTCTCTCGCTCTCTCTCTCTCTCGCTCTCTCTCTCTCTCTCTCTCTCTCTCTCTCTCTCTCTCGCTCTCTCTCTCTCTCTCTCTCTCTCTCTCTCTCTCTCGCTCTCTCTCTCTCTCGTACACTTAGTCGAAATGTGATTTTTGCAACAAAGAATATTATTGGATGCAGTACTACGTACGTATACATACAAAAGAATCATGGAAAAGATGCACATCCATTACATTTGTAGTACAGTAGTAGCCATCAGCAGCCTTACACCATTCTAATATGGTATGACTGCATCTGATTTGCGTTTCATGTTCGATTTAATTTTACTACGTACTGTATTATCGTATGATCACATTCTCTTTTCGTGTTTTATTTCTTTCTGTGCTGAATTATATATATGTAATGCAATGAACAATCAGTAAGAGCAGATATTACTAATTACAGTATTAATGGAATTACAGATAACGAAATGTATCGTATTTGGGGGTCTTCAGATTTCGCGGTATTTTCGAAATTTCCGGAAAATCCGCGATATGTATATATATATGGGTTATGGAAAAAACCCGCGAAGTGGTGAATCCGCGATGGTCGAACCGCGAAGTAGCGAGGGTTCACTGTACCCTCCTCATCAGACAGAATGGGGGAAAAGCGTATACGTCGATGTTGTCCCACCGTTGTTGAAAAGCATCTTGCCAGAGAGCCTTGGGGTCCGGGACTGGGGAACAGTACAGCGGCAGTTTGAAGTTCAACGCTGTCGCGAACAGATCCACAATCGGGGAACCCCACAAAGTCAGGACTTTGTTGGCTACTTGACGATCCAAAACAGAGCCTTACATCGGATACGTCCTCTGGGAGCAGCAGGCAAACCATCGGCAGTCCTCCGAAGAGGAGTCTCTGTCAGCGAACTCCCCTGGGGGGTAGAATCACCCACAGGAGAGACCGTTGGAGTTAGTTCCTCCTTCGAAGGATGTACGGAGGGGGGAGCTAAGCCTTCAGCTACAACAGGAGCAAGGGTTTGAACACTCTCATTGGAAGCCTCTGCCACAACAGCCTCGACAATAGACAGAGGGTCAACCTCCGCTACCGCCGGTGACTGTTTGACAGCTGATCCCAACCTGATCATGTCAAACAGGGCTTCCTTGGAGGGCGAACCCTGAAGCCCCAAAGAAGCCCAAAGCTGCAAAAGATCATCATTATTAACATCAGGAGAAATAATTAAATCCTCCCCCGGGGGAGGAGGAGGAGCTGCCTCGCTATGGGAGGCAACTCCCTCTCCCAAACCCCAAGATCGGACAACAATACGGCCTACGCTACAACTCGACGGCCTCTCACAAGAAGCCGACCGAGTGGGAGCTTCGGAGGTGGTTTGGGCTACGGAAGAAGAGTCCTTAGGATTTTCCTTCTTCAAAGAAACCTTTGAAAGAGAAATATTCCGTTTGGACTTCTTCTTCCGGCGCCGGGAAAACCTCTCCCACTGGGAGGTAGGCCACTCCCTACATTCAATAGATACGTTATCACTCTCACACCGTTGACCCCTACAATAAGGGGATAAGGTGTGTGGATCCGTGTCGATTGAAGACATGAAGGTCCCACAAGGGCGGTCAGGTAACCCAGGGCACTTCCGTATTGTAGAGGCCAACTTCACAACACTAGAAAAGAAAAAGCAAAAGCAATGATTAAATGGCTGTCGTGTAGGCGAGG
>NC_090751.1:60109119-60131619 GCF_036898095.1 Palaemon carinicauda
TATATATATACATATATAGATATATATATATATATATATATATATATATATATATATATATATATATATATATATATATATATATATATATATTTATATACTGTATGATAAATTTTGCACATTTAGATGTGTTTTTCATATTCAAATAAGCCATATATATTTTTGATACATTAACCCTTTTACCCCCAAAAGACGTACTGGTACGTCCTTGCAAAAAACTGCTATTTACATTTTTTTTTTTTTGCATATTTTTTATATTTTTTTGAGAAACTCCAGGCATTTTCCAAGAGAATGAGACAAACCTGACCTCTCTATGATGAAAATTAAGGCTGTTAGAGCAATTTAAAAGAAATATACTGCAAAATGTGCCTGAAAAAAAATAACCCCTGGGGGTTAAGGGTTGGAAAGTTTCAAATAGCCTGAGGGTAAAAGGGTTAATGTCTGGATTCTCTTAACGACCTCGGGATCAGAGCCCCAGGCAAAATCACACAAAGACAAGAGCTTGTGACCGGCCGGGAATCGAACCCTGGTCGGCAAGCTTGTATAGACAGTGACTATACCACTTGGCCACGAAGAAAGATCTTTCTTCGTGGCCAAGTGGCCGGGAATCGAACCCTGGTCGGCAAGCTTGTATAGACAGTGACTATACCACTTGGCCTTTCTTCGTGGCCAAGTGGTATAGTCACTGTCTATACAAGCTTGCCGACCAGGGTTCGATTCCCGGCCGGTCACAAGCTCTTGTCTTTGTGTAATTTTGCCTGGGGCTCTGATCCCGAGGTCGTTAAGAGAATCCAGACATTAATGTATCAAAAATATATATGGCTTATTTGAATAAATATATATATATGTATATATATATATATGTATATATATATATATATATATATATATATATATATATATATATATATATATATATATATATATATATATATATATATATATATATATATATATATATATATATATATATATATATATATACACATATATATATATATATATATATATATATATATATATATATATATATATATATATATATATATATATATATATATATATATACAAATGAGAGAGAGAGAGAGAGAGAGAGAGAGAGAGAGAGAGAGAGAGAGAGAGAGATCAAGTAGATTTGAGAACAAAGCCCTCAGAAGGATATTGGGAGTTAAATAGCAGGACAGGATTAAAAATGAAATTATAAGAGATTACTAGTGCCATATGTGGATGAGATCATGATGAGGTGTAGATGGAGATGGTTTGGGAATGCTCTTTGCACTCCCTAAGACAGATTACACCAAACATTCAGCTGGGCTACACAAGGCACTAGAAGATTTGGAAGACCCAGGCCTACTTGGCTAAGGCCTATGAAGCGCATAGTAGGAGATGATGAGTATTGAATTAAAAGCTCAAGATAGGGACGGCTGGCAAAATATAAGAGGCCCTTTTGCGTCATTAGGCGTAGGAGGATATGATCTTGCTGTCCAAACTGAGTAAAATTTCCCTTTTCTTGAAATGTATATAAACATGCATATATTGAGATTAAACATTGAGAAGAAGAAATAGATGAGAAAGAGAAATTTAGATTCGAACTGGGGGAGCAATTTCCCCAAGTTCGAAAAGTCTCTTGCCCATCATAATTCTTCAACAACATGAAGAAACCATATGACTACATCAAGGCATTCTCTCATTAAGAGGGCTGACGTCATGAGCTCTGGTCTGTCATTGTGGAGGGTTAGGATTAAGTGCTAGGTCAATGACCCTGCAAATCCATGACGAGATGATGTTCTTTGTGACCCTTCTTTTGACCTTCCCATGCTGACAAAGCGTCAACACACGGGGCCACCTGCTGCTGTTCTTTTGAGGTAACATCTCGGAACGAAGACTCTCGATCCTAAAGGGACGGACCTTAGGATCCGATACCCACAGATTATGCGTCTTAGCAAGAAACTCAGGGACGAGCTGAGTATTACCTCTCCACATCCCTTTGAATGAATGTTGTATGATAGACCATGCAGTTCACTAACTTTCTTGGCTGAAGCCAGAGTGAGTAGGAACACCGTCTTCAGGGAAAGGTGGTGATCTGTTCCTGGCGAAATGGTTCGTAAGGAGTACCCTTCAGAGACTGAAGGACTCGAACCAGATTCCATGGAGGTTTAACTTCTGACTGGGGACAAGTAATCTTATAGCTCCATAAAAGGAGAGAAAGCTCCAACGAGGGAGAAATATCTACTACCTCCAGTTTAAAGACCAGACTCAAGGCTGAGTGGTAGCCTTTGACTGCCAACACCGAGAGGGGCATTTCTTCCCGAAGGTGTTCAAGAAACTCCACTATTGATGGAATAGAGGCATTAAGTGAGTGGTACCAAATCCACAACACCAGTCACAGAAAACAGACCACTTAGCCTTTGGCTCCAGAGTCTGAGGTGTCTAGACATCCTTTCTGCAACTCACTGCGAAAAGACTCAGAGAGATGCTGAACAGTCTCCAGGCATGAAGCCAAAGCAAAGCTACAGCTTTGTTGAAGATGTTGGCATGTGGCTGTTTGAGTAGATCACGTTGTGGAGGAGGTTCCCTTGGAAGCTCCAGGAACCACTCTGGGTGATGACATAGCGGAGCTATTACAGCTATTGTTAAGTTCTTGCTTGTTTTGACCTGGTTGAGGATTTACCTCATCAGATAAAACGGGAGAAATGCGTACACATCTATGTTGTCCCACTGTTGTTGGAATGCATCATGCCATAGAGCCTGGAGGTCCGGTACTGGGGAGCAGTAAAGCCGGAGCCTTAAGTTTAGGGCTGTCGCGAACAGATCCAGTCGGGGAGCCCCACAAAGGTAGGACTTCATTGGCTACTAGATGATTTAAAGATCACATGGAGGCCACCGAGTCGCTCTGTTCAGATTGTCTGCAAGCACAGTCCTCTTGCCTAGAATGAAGCAAGCAGACAGGGACACCGAGTTGTCTTCGGCCCATCTGAGTATCTCTACTGCTAGATGGCACAAGGATTGTGAGAAGTTACCACCTTGCTTGGTCAAGTAGGCTACCACCGTGGTGTTATCGTTCATCAAGACCACAGAGTGCCCCGCCAGAAACTGGTGGAACTGCTGGAGATCACGAAAGGCTGCCCTCATCTCTAAGAGATTTATATGCAGGTACCTTTCTGATTCTGACCACAGGCTGGAGATGGTGAGGTGCACCATGTGGGCCTTTACTCTTTCTTTTGATGCATCCGAAAAGAGCACCAGTTCCGGGAGCGGGACGAGAAGGTTAACCCTTTTGCAGAGGTTCTTGTCTACCAACCAGCACCTGAGGTCCATCTATATCTCTGACCCTAGATGAACTAGGGAGTCCAGGGAATTGGAGGCCTAATTCCACTCAGACTTGAGGCACCACTGGCAGGATCTTATCTTGAGGCGACCATTGGGTACTAGACTTGCTAGAGATGATAGGTGGCCTAAGAGACGCAGCCAGTTCTGGGCTGGAAGCTCTTTTTGCCTAAGGAAAGGTCCTGCTATCTTTCTCAGCATCTGAATTCTCTTGTCTAATGGAAATGCTTTGTGCCATTTGTAGTCTATTATCACGTCCAGGTATACCAATCTTTGAAGGGTGGCAGTTGTGACTTCTCAAAGTTTACCATGATTCCCAGATCTTGGCAAAGCCTCGGAAGTTTCTCTCGGTGTTGAAGAAGGGTCGCCACCGAGTCTGCTGGAATCGGACAGTCGTCCAGATATCTTAGGGGACTGATGCAATTCTGTGAGCCCAAGAAGACACTAGGGTAAACACTCGTTAAGACCCAAGGTGTCGTGAAAAAAAAAAAAAAAAAAAAAAAAAAAAAAAAAAAAAAAAAAAAAAAAAAAAAAACCAGCACCTTGAACTGGTTGAACATGATTCTTTGATAATTCCTCGAAGACAGATGGAATGGGATCTAGAAGTATAAATCTCAGAAATAGATCCAACACACACATTTGGTACTGCAGTCTTATTACCTGTCTGACAGTGTCAGCTAACCTGTTCAAGGCTGAGATATCAATGACTGATCTCCAGCCTCCAGATGCCTTTTTCACAAGAAAGAATCAACTGAAGCAGCCTGGAGACCATTCGAGGACCACTTGGAAAGCACCCTTTTCCAACATGGTCTGGACTTCACAAACGGGCCAGCTCCTTTGCAGATCCCTTCGCATAGGAGCTAATTGAGAGTGGATCCAGTCAGTGGAAGAAGAGACTGAATGAACAGGACACGACACCCTGAACGAGTTACGTCGACCATCCAGGGTTTGGCCCCTAGCTGTAGCCACCTAAGCAACCTTCGTTACTCCTCCTAGGATCTGCAGGAGGAGAGCCACAGAGAAGGAAAGCAACCAACAGGGGAATCCTAAGCATACCACACAAGGATTGAGAACGGGGTATGGTCCTGTAATAGCCTCCCACACTACGTTAAAAAGCGCACCTAGCCATGGCGGGTCTCTACGATGAACTGGGAGGAGGGTCCCTTGAGTGGCTAGGAGCTCTGGGTCTAGGAACTTCAAACAAAGGTTGATTAGATACCTTACCTGCAGGTAGGAGTAGTACCAGTCTAACCACAGGGGAGTTTGCTGGGTGTTGATCTCTTGAAGCAGTGCTCTGCATCGGTGCCTCCCCTGAGAGGGAGTCTTGCGACCTCTAGGAGAGAGTCGCTGTCACTTGGCAAGAGAGTATCTAATAGGAAAATGCCGCTCATACGGCTGGCGAGACTGGTGGTCATCTCACCTAGAGAGAGGGTTTCTCTGTATTGATATGATCTCTCGTCACCTTGTCGGCGAGACTAGTTTGACAGGCGCATAGCGACCAATTGGGTTGTGACGAGGCAGATCACACAATGCTGTTAAGTCACACGATGCTGTTCCGTCAAGCAGAGAGCCGTTGTCCAACAACGAGATCCTGGGGGGTTCCTCGTAGCGATAGCCCAAAGGCTTAACGAGACTCGAGCCCGAAGGCTCTGGGTCACGAGAACCCCAAGGTTCAGCAGAAGCCGAAGGCTCAACACGAGAGCCCAAAGGCTTGAGATCACAAGAACCGAAAGTTTTGGTGCGACGAAAACCTGAAGTCTTTGGGCTACAAAAAACCCGGAGGTAAAGTGTAACGTGAGCCCGAAGGATCTGGTTCACGAGTCACACGGCTCAGCGTGACAAGAACCCGAAGGCTCTGTGTCACGAGAACCCGAAGGTTCTGCGTAACGTGGACCCAGAGGCTCAGGGGCATGAGAGCCAGAAGGCTCAGTGTAACGAGGGTCACAAGAACCTGAGGGCTCAGTGTTACAATAGCCTGAGGTCTCAGTGTTACAAGAGCCCGAAGGCTCAGCGTAACAAGGGTTACAAAAGCCTGAAGGTTCAACGCAACGAGTACCTGAAGGCTCAGGATCACAAGAGCCCGGAGACTCGGCATAACGAGGACCCAAAGGCCCAGGGTCATGAGAGCCCAAAGGCTCAGCATAACAAGAGCCAGAAGGCCCAGGGTCACGAGAACCTGAAGGCTCAACGAGAGGGAGTCTGCTCTGTCACAAAAAGCTGAACACAAGCTTCCTCTCGCTGATGAGATGTTCTCTCGAAAGAGGATATCGCCTAGGAATTTGGTTTCCCCCCCAGCACTATGGAGAGAAGTGTACTCTTCAGTATAAGTCACATGCTGGTCACGGATCAATCTCTCTCGCAGACGAGAGATGTCCTCCCGAAGGAGGATCTTGCCTCAGACTCTGCTTGTCCTCGGCGTCAGCCACAGGGGACCAAAAGTATGACGGATAGGCAGCTACATCAAGATGGACTGGTGCTGTGCCCCCACGGAAGGCTACACCTCCAAAGAAGTTGGAGTGTGCTTCCTCTCAGTACCAAACTGAAAGAGTTCAAACAAAACTTCCTTTGACAGGGGACCACCAACACCTCACGAAGGCCACATCTGCAGGGGCAGAACCGAATCGCTTGGGGTAACGGTACCGTTGTTCGAAACACAAGGTTAACTTGGAGTTAGTAAGGATGCACTTCTACTCGGCAGTTCGCGAGAGAGGACTGGCGTAGAAGCAGCTTCGAGAAGAGATCAGGGGGTCAAAGAAGAAGTTCACAATTTCTTTGACTTCGAGGAAGGTCCCTGAAGGAGAAGAATCTCGCTAAGACGACTTCTTCCTGCGCCCAAACCTCTACGACTGGGAGGCAGAAAATTCCGACACTCAGGACAAGTGTTGTCTCGATCACAACGTTGGCCCCGACAAGCTGGACACTGCAGGTGAGGGATCGTCTCAAGGGTGGACAAGAAGGTACCGCAGGAGCGGCCTTCAGGACCAGGACAGATATTAGGACAGGTACCCTTGCGACCGAAGGAAACACACACAATGAAAAGAAGAAATAAAATACAAATTATCAAATAGTACGTAAGTTTACGGCGGGAGAGAGCAGCAACGTCCATATTCTACCGAGACAAAAGCAAAGTAGGTGCTAAGCCCAGGTGTGAGTGACCGGGGTAGCTGGCTACCCCCCTCCGCTAATTAGTACTTAGGGTAGTTATCCATTGCTACACCGAAAGCAATATCCCCGATAAATAGCGAGGGTTTGTATAGAGTGACGGAACAATGTACCTTCGTGTAAAGCCCTACAATTTCAAACAGAATAGGGTTCAGGCCTGTATAATATAAAGCACATTTTTCCAGGCATTTATGTAAAGAATAGTCCTTATACATATCACAAAAAATTAATCATTACCCTATGTATTTTATCTAATTTTGGTGTAATGAAAAGACCTTTTTCAACAAAAGTCAACCACAAGCTTATCACTATAATTTTTACTACCTGGAATGTAATCAAATGTAAAACTTGCTATAAGAAAATACTTAAGTCATTCCTATGTGAATCAACATTACTGATAAAACTACGTGGTAACTACTCACTTGGCTAGAGTAAGGAGACCAACATTATTTTCAGGATTTGAGCGTAGTTTCACTCTGCATATTGTGTTGACTGCATCCTGCTGAGCTTGAAGCCTTGTGGGTACATAATCTCCATTTCTCATGTACTCACTATTGTCAACACTGAAGAAAAAACAAATAATGTAAGTTGAGGCAACAACTGTAGGAATAAAAAAGAATTGAAATTTGTAACTATAAATTCAATAATAACAAATATGACAAATTCGTAGATAATTTGTATTTTTCCCAACTATACAAACCTTAGCTATTTATTTAGGGGTATTACTTTCTGCAAAGCTGAAATGAGGACCCATTAAAATTTAGCGAGGGGGGGCAGCTTGCTACCACTCCCACACCGGTGATTTAGTTCACTTTGCTTGGAGGTAGGACTTCAAGGGGGATAGGGTCGGCGGGCAACTTTGTATATATAGGTAAGGTTTGTATCGTTAGGAAAAATATAAATTATCTACGAATTTATCTTCTGTTCCATAACTGGAATACAAACCTATGCTATTTATTTAGGGGTAACTCACCCATTAGGAAAGGTGGATGTCCTTGCCAATCTGGCTTTTGGCTTTACCCGGGGCTCCTTATCCAATATATATATATATATATATATATATATATATATATATATATATATATATATATATATATATATATGTGTGTGTGTGTACTGTATGTATATATATATGTATGTATGTATGTATGTATGTATGTATATTTGAGCCCAAAAACCTATGATAACTCCTTAATAAATTACTACACATAATTACACATGACAATATGCACTCTAAAATGTTATTTTCATTAGTAAAATAAATTTTTGAATATACTTACCCGATAATCATGTAGCTGTCAACTCCGTTGCCCGACAGAATTCTACGGGAGGGATACGCCAGCTATCACTATACTAGAAGGGGGTGTACTCACCAGCGCCACCTGTGGCCAGGTACTGCAGTACTTCTTGTTGACACCACCTCACTTTTTCCTCGGTCCACTGGTTCTCTATGGGGAGGAAGGGTGGGTCAATTAAATCATGATTATCGGGTAAGTATATTCAAAAATTTATTTTACTAATGAAAATAACATTTTTCAATATTAAACTTACCCGATAATCATGTAGCTGATTCACACCTAGGGGGGTGGGTGAAAACCAGTGTACATGACTAAAGGATAGCTAAGTATCCCGTATTTCATATAATCAGTTATTTCAGAATAACAATGAAATAATAAGTACCTGGTAAGGAAGTCGACTTGAACCGTTACTCTGCCTTCTGTAACAGGAGCGACACCTCCTGGTGCAACGCTAGCCTCTTGTCCTTTTCCTTGTAGTTGGGAGAGAGGTTGATGGGAGAAGTGGTCAGAGGGGGTTTGCGGCAGAATGGTATCCTGTAACCCTCCCTTAGCCACCTGACAGACTGGGCGTCTGCACCTCTCCTTTCCCAAGCTTGCCAGAAGGTCTTGAGTCTGGCTCCTACTGCTGTCTGGAGAGGAGGAGAGTCAGTGTTTGCCTTTTGAAGTCTTGGGACCTTTCCTAGACTTGCTCCTGGAAGAGTCTGGACGGGAGCTTCCTCGGCTGGGGGCTCTGCCACGAAAGGGCGGAATAAACCTCGTAGCAGGAGTATCAGCCACTGGGGTGCGGTAAGTCCTGGGAACTGAGGGAGCAACCTTAGTCTTACGAGCTGAAGAGGCCACAAGATCATGAGTGTCCTTCTGAATCAGGGCCGCAGACAAATCCTTGATAAGCTCTTCGGGAAACAAGAACTTAGAAAGCGGAGCAAAAAGGAGTTGAGACCTTTGACAAGGTGTGATGCTGGAAGAAAGAAAGGTGCAAAGTTGCTCCCTTTTCTTAAGAACTCCTGACACAAATATTGAAGCAAGCTCGCCAGACCCATCCCGAATTGCTTTATCCATGCAGGACATTAAAAGCATGGCCGAGTCCTTGTCCGCAGGGGAGGTCTTCTTGCTTAGGGCCCCCAGGCACCAGTCTAGAAAATTGAACATCTCAAAGGCACGAAATACACCCTTTAGGAAGTGGTCTAAATCGGAGAAGGTCCAGCAAACCTTAGAGCGCCTCATTGCTGATCTACGAGGAGAGTCGACCAAACTTGAGAAGTCAGCCTGGGCAGAGGCAGGGACTCCCAAGCCTGGTTCCTCTCCTGTGGCATACCATACGCCTGCCTTAGAAGTGAGCTTAGTCGGTGGGAACATAAAGGAAGTCTTCCCTAGTTGCTGTTTAGACTGCAACCACTCCCCTAATATTCTTAAAGCTCTCTTAGATGACCTAGCAAAGACGAGCTTAGTATAAGTTGACTTAACAGGTTGCATGCCCAGCGAAAACTCAGATGGAGGAGAGCGGGGGGTAGCAGAAACAAAATGGTCCGGGTATACCTCTCTGAAAAGAGCAAGGACCTTACGAAAGTCAATGGGTAGAGGAGAAGACTTGGGTTCTTCCACGTCTGAAGAGGGATCCAGGTGCGCAGCTTCCTCCTCAGAAACCTCATCACCAGAGTGTAGCGAAGTGAGAGGTAATGTAACAGTGGTATGCTGAACAGCAGAATCTGAACAAGCGGGTGCATAAACGCTTGTGGTTTCATCCTCAAGTCTCTGTTGTTGAGTTAAAACCTGAGGTTCAGGCTGCAAAGACTGGTCAGGAAGAGTAGAGGAAGGTAGGCGCATGGGTTGAGGTGGCTGACTCCTAGCATGAGTTTCTTGTCTCAAGAGTTGCGTTTGCTGTAAGGGTAGCGGATGCGCAGTAGCAGGTTCCTGAGGAACGAGTTGAGGTTCCTGAGGTGTGAGCTGCGAGAGTTGAGGTAGCGGCTGCGCAGAACGCAGTTCTTGTCTCGCGAGTTGAGGTTCCTGAGGTGCTAGCCTAAGGAGTTGAGGCTCTCGCCTTGAGGAGGGTTGAGGTCGCTGCAGCGAGTGCTGAGGTGGCTGCCTCATGGATGGAAGAGATTGTCGTACCTCAAGAGATTGTTGCCCCGCTGGTGGAACCGCAAGCGGAAGCGGAGGAAGTAAGGCATAAGACTCCTGCTCCCATTGCTGAGGTTGCCTTAAGGAAGGCGGAGGTTGCTGCACACCGCTGGTAACTGGCAACTCAGTACGCGGTAAGGTATCCTGAGGAACCTCAACTTCGTACGCCTGGCAGACTGGACTGCGGTGAGGCGGAGCGATCGCAGGAGGAGGTGTAACCTTCTCAGCCTGACACTCACGCATTAAGACCGCAAGCTGTGACTGCATGGACTGCAGCAAAGTCATCTTGGGGTCGACAGACGCTAAGGTCTGCTGAGGCAAAGCCTTAACAGAAGATGAGGTCTGTTGCGGCATCACCTTACCTCTCTTAGGAGGTGTGCAGTCACCTGATGACTGCGGAGAGTCAGAGCTAATCCAATGACTGCAACCAGGTTGTAGAACTCTTGAGGTCTGGACTTTGCATTTGAGAGGTCTTGAGACCTGAGTCCAGCGTTTTCTCCCTGACATTTCTTCTGCAGACGAGTAAAATACGGGCTCAATCGTCTGCGGGTGGGAGTGACGGTCTCTGTTAGACACGCCCGCAACCACCGAGGATACTTCCGTGCGCCGATCAAGGCCTGCCGAACCCTTTTGCCCTTCGACATTGCTTCTCCCCTGGGCTTGGGAGCTTGCAAGAGGTCCCGGACTGGGAGGACGACTGGCACGCACAGAAGTACCCTCACGCACCACACTGACACTAACACTAGCACTTGGCACTGCACTGACACTAGCACTTGGCACAGCACTGGCACTCTCAACTCCCACTGCACTTTTGACCTTAAGTTCTTTGACTTCTGCCATAAGAGACTTATGGTCACTAACCACCGATTCCACTTTGTCACCTAAAGCCTGAATGGCACGCAAAACATCGGACATATCAGGTTGAGCACAAATAGAAGGTTCGGGGGTAGCCACTACAGGGGGAGGAAAAGGTTGAGGATCATGAGGTGAGGAAAAAAGTGAAGAGCGAGAAGAACTCCTCCTAACTCTCTCTCTCTCTAACTTGGTTGAATATTTCAGGAATCGAACAAATTCAAGTTCCGAAAGACCGGCGCATTCCTCACATCGATCTTCCAACTGACAGGGTCTTTCCCTACAGTCAGAACAAGCGGTGTGAGGATCAACCGAGGCCTTCGGAACACGCCTATTACAAGACCTACATCGTCTATGGGGTGGGGCTTGTGAAAGGTCAGACATCTTGAATCAAAGAGTTAGTCAAGGGGGATTCCAAATCAAGCAAAAAGATCGTTAACCATTAATCAAAACCAAATAAAAGCTATCTAAGCTAATTAGAAAAGTTTCCAGTATAGAGAAAGCTGAAATTTTAGAGAAATACTTCACCAAAAACCGTGAACAATACTCCAAAATCATAAGCGTATCCCAGAATGTCTTGCCGGAAGCACGACAGAGGAAAAAGTGAGGTGGTGTCAACAAGAAGTACTGCAGTACCTGGCCACAGGTGGCGCTGGTGAGTACACCCCCTTCTAGTATAGTGATAGCTGGCGTATCCCTCCCGTAGAATTCTGTCGGGCAACGGAGTTGACAGCTACATGATTATCGGGTAAGTTTAATATTGAAAATTAGATAATAGACATGTAAAAAAGAATAATTATAAAGAAATAATAAATAAGAAACGGGTTTTTAGCGTTACTTTACCTTAAAAAGTCCAGCGCAGGTGTCGGTCTTGCTACGCAGAGAGGAGACGAACAGGCGGCGAGGAGGTATTGAGGGTGACTACGATAAACGTACACTACCGTAACTTATTCTAACTTACACCAAGTGAACTTTAACCTAACTTAGCTTATTTATTTCTTTTATTTTTATATTTTATATTTTTTTTAAATTTTCTTTTTTTCTTTTTGATGATTAATTTCAATCACTTTCACACACTACACTTAAAATTGATTGAATTTTTTTCTCTTCACTCTTTGCCGTTTTCTGTGAATCACTTCCCTCCTCTTCATCACGAGTTCGATTCGTAGTTTTTTTAAAGAAGCTATCGATAGAAAGTTGCTTGGTACGGCTTTTCAGAATGTTTCGAAAATGAGATAGGCAAAGATCATCGAACTGCGCAACTACACGACAAACCTGCAATTTTTTTGGATGGTACAGTATTTGTCGATGAAGTCGACCACGTCTTGATGTTTTCCTAACACCTCTTTTATTTGCGCCGAACCTAACACATGTTCTACCTTCTCGATCCCTTCCTCGTCATCACTCATATGCTCAGACATAGCATGGAGTTCCTTGAGCTCTTCTGTAGTACGTTCGTCGTGATGTTCGGCGACAAGTTCCGTGATGTCATCTGCGTCGACCTCTAGACCCATGGACTTGCCAAGGGAGACGATTTCCTCTACGTCTTCCGGTGCCCCCACCACGGGATCAGGTTCGGGGTCAAAACCCTCGAAATCTCAGGGAGAAACTGCATCAGGCTACAGCTTCTTCCAGGCAGAATTGAGGGTTCGTCGAGTCAATCCCACCCAAGCCTGATCTATGATCTTCAAGCAGTACACAATGTTAAAGTGGCTTTTCCAAAATTCACGCAAAGCTAAGTTTGTGCTTTGCGTGACATTAAAGCACTGCTTGAATAGGTGCTTGGTGTAGAGCTTCTTGAAGTTCGAGATGACTTGCTGGTCCATGGGCTGGAGGATAGAGGTGGTATTCGGTGGAAGATACAGCACCTTTATGAACTTGAATTCTTCGAAGATATCATCTTCAAGTCCGGGGGGGTGAGCGGGTGCATTGTCAAGGCATAGCAGGCACTTTAAAGGCAATTTCTGCTCATCAAGATACTTCTTCACAGAAGGACCAAAAACTTGGTTAACCCACTGGACAAAGAACTGCCTAGTGACCCAAGCCTTCGAGTTGGATCGCCAGAAAACAAGAAGCTGGTCCTTATCCACATTCTGTGCCTTAAAGGCCCTAGGGTTCTCCGAATGGTAAACCAGTAAGGGCTTGACTTTAAAGTCCCCGCTAGCATTGGTAGGGGAGTGGTAGCTAGCTACCCCTCCCCCCCTCACACACAGGTGAATGCTTCACTTTCACTTAGAGGTAGGACTTGTCTTGGGGGACAGGGCTGGTGGGCAAATATATGTAAATAGCTAAGGTTTGTATGGTTAGGAAAAATACAAATTATCTTCGAATTTGTCATTTGTTCCGAGAAACCGAAATACAAACCACGCTGGCTTTGGCTTTACCCGGGGACTCAGAATCCGAGTGAGTCGCACTCGAGAAAAGGAGTCCCGGCACCTCACAAGTTCCTTGCTCGGCAAGGAACCGTGTGGCCTACATAAGCTTGTGTGTGAAGGAAGAAGTGTGACCCGTCCTAGGCAGTTGACTTGGAGTTCCAGAAGGAACTCTGGGTTAGGACGTTCCCAATACCACCTCGTCAGGGTATGGGGGATGCGACAGTATTGACTCAATACTCGGAACACAAGGAAGCATGGTTTACCTGCAGAGGTTCGAGGTCAGCTATGCAGCATCCTGGTCTCTACCAGGATGCTGCTTCCCAGTAGAGGGGATGATGAAGAAAGAAGTAAGGGCCAGACATACTTCTTTCGTTCATGCAGACTAAAACCTGATAACAATGCCCTCAACCTTCTGCTACCTGTCCAAAAAGGAGCCTGAGGTTAGACCAGCTGTTGTGTAGCCACCACAGAGCGATAGAAACTTATCGAACCTCCTGTGGGTCACACCCTGCAGGAAGCATGCTGCGAAGGTCATTAGACGCTTCCAGACTCCAGCTTGTAGCACCTGCATCACAGAGTAGTATTACTCGAAGGCGAGGGACGTTGCGATGTATCCGACATCGTGCTGTAGGGCGACGTGACAGGGGAGGGTCTGGAGTCAGGTCGAGATGAATGTCCTTGAGTCCGAGCTGAAGAGGTATACTGGGGACTCTCCCCCGTGTCCTTCTTGTGCCCCCAAACCGGCTGCACGTGAGGACAAACTACAGCTTTTCCCAAAGCTAACCTCTCGATTCCTTTACTGGCAAGGAGGAGAAGGTCTTGGGACATCAGATACAGAATGGCGACTCGAAATCTTGAAGGAATTGGACCGAAGGGCCGGGACCCCAAGATTCTGAGTCTAGCCAACAACTCAGGAGCAAACCTGAATGTTGCCTTCCCCCATTCCTTAGAAAGGGCGGAGTCGTACGAGACCAAGAAGATTGCTTACACACTGGCCGCGGCCAGAGTGAGCAGGAGCCCCAAGCGGAATACGATCAGAGGCCTGACGTAAAGGGTCTTGAGAAGATCTCTTAAGGGACTAAAAAGTCCGAGGCATGCTCCATGTTGGAGGTCTCACTCCGACTAGGGCAGGGACGTTCGCAGCTTCGCATGAGCGAGGAAAAGTCCAGCGGGAAGGAAAAAGTTATTCCTTTAAGCCTGAAGGTTAGGGAAAGGCTGAGCGACAGGCTTCATTGCCGAGAGCGGAAAGGAGTTTCCTCCCGCCGAAAGGCAATAAGTTCGCTATTGCTGGAGAAGAGGCCTCAAGGGAAGAGGTATATCTCCCACGACACCAACCATCGAAGACTCTCCACTTCGCCTGGAAGACCCCTGCGGATGACTATCGCAGATGACGCGACCTCCGTCCCACGACTGTAGCGAGTTGTCTCTTGTTGAGGAGGTGGTGTAGTGTCTCCAGGCATGAAGCCGAAGCGACGCCCCGGCTCGTGAAAGATGTTGCAGTGTGATTGTTTGAGTAGCCTGTGCCGTGGGAGAAGCTCTCCCGGGAGTTCCGTCAGGGGAAGCAGAGGGTCCGGAAACCGTTCTGCGTATACTGTAGTCCCAGTGGAGCTCTCAGGGCCATTGAAAGGTTGACAGACAACCTGGTCTTGTTGAGACCTATTCTCAACAGACAACAAAGGAGGGAAGACGCAGGCGTCGATGTTGTCCCACCATCACCAGAATGCATCTTGCCAGTCTCGGGGTCTGAGACTGGGGGGAAGCACAGCGGAAGCTTGAGGTTCCAAGCTGTCGCGATCAGGTCCCCCAGACCAGGACTTGCTGGTTACTCAAGGCCAAAGACCCCCAGGTACACTCTCTCTACGAGGCTCTGCTCGGATAGTCGGAGAGAACATTCCTCTGCCCGGAATGAGCAAGCCGATGGTGGTATTGAGAGGATCTCGAATCATCTCAGTATCTCTACTGCAAGATGCGAAGGTATGAAAATGCATCCCTTCCTGGTTAGAAAACGCCAGTACCATGAAGTCGTCACGCACGGAGCGACTCGGCAGGAGCTGTAGGATCTTTAGAGGGGCCAGACTACGGCCCCTAAGCCTACCTGAATGATGGAGAGGTATCCTTCAGGTCCTGACCATAGGCCTGGACCGGAACATGCCCCCCCCCCCAACCCTTTTCTTTGACGAGTCCGAGAACAGCATAAAAAATGTGGGGAAAGGACGAGAATATCCACTATCATCAAGAGGTTCCATAGGTCAACCCCCATTGCAGGTCTAATCGTCCCGCTGGTCCCATAGGGGCCATTAAGTCCGGTTAATCGTTGCTTTGAAACCACCGGAACTTGGGCCGCCCCACAGGGAACTTATCCTGAGGCGACCATTCGGAACTTTAGACGGGTCAATGAGGAAAGAGACCTAGGAAACGTTCCAAGGTAGGGCTGAAAGCTCTGCCCGACTGAAAACAGGTACTGCGATTCACCTCAGCCTTGCCACAGTCAACTGAAGGGAAGGCTCAGAGGAGGCGGCAACAGAATTTGGCGTCCCCAGGCGGTCACCCATCCAAGTACCAACCAGACCCGACGTTGCTTAACCTCGCTGGACGGACGAGAAGCGGGGTTTTCAACGTGGTAAGGCCGTTGACTCAATATCATGGCTAGATACTCCAGATGTTGAGACCGAAGAAGAGAAGGCTCCTAGCAAACTACCATGAACCCCCACTCATGGTAAGGATCCGGAAGTTTGTCCCCGCGTTGAAGAAGGTCAAACCCGAGCCTAACGGAGTTGACCAGACCTCCAAAAGGCGAAGGAGGCGGCAGCCTGCTCCCGAGCGGCCATGAGAAAAGCAGGGAGAGTTCTCTGGGAAAAAACCTTCGATGCCACGGCGGGGTCGCCACACTGCATCTAAAGCAGGAATACCTGTAGTCTAGGCTGAATTCCACGAGCTTCCTGGAAGATGGATGGAATGGAAACTGAAAGTACCCGTCCTTCCGATCCAGGGCCTAAGGAGTCCTGTCGCCTCGTTACCAGTCTGATCGATTCTGCTGTTCCACGCTGGACGAAGTTTGTTCGACAACCTTGATCAGAGCTGAGAGGTCGACTACAGAATTCCCGTCTCAGATACTTTCTTACGAGAAAGGATCGACTGAAGAAGCCGGGGGGTGAAGCCGTCGACGATCCTATGGAGGACCTTCTCCTAAGGCATGGATCATTCTGCCCAAACGGGCAAACTCTTGCCGACCCTATGGCATAGAGGTTCAGAGACACTGAATTCACCGACAGAGACGGCAGGCGCGATATCCTTGGCTGATCCCGGAGATCGTGCAGGAATGGGCATTGGGAAGCTGTCATCTGCATGAGTAACCTTAGGCATCCTCCCAGCGTGAAACCTGCAAGGGGGGGTTGCCAATCCTAGAGTTCGTGACCTCTGCCGCTCCCTCTAGGACTATGCCCCCCCGGGAGAGCCTCCCGTGCCACCTGTTCCTGACAGGAGGGGACTGCTATTGGACACCTTGTCTCAGATGTCGCAGCCGGTCCGATAACTTAGGCCAACGTGGCTGAAAGAAAGAGGCGCTGAAGCCCTGCAGGGTCTGGATGAAAGCGCCTTGGAGGAGTGAAAAACGGAAGTCGACTTCCTTCGCACAACCACTGTCTATGTCTCTGTCCTTGGTCACAAACAAACTCTTCCCAAGGATGGAAGGGTGTCTGAGGTTGTCGACATCCACGGATGAGACACCCGAAAGGAAACCCTTGGTCATTGCGTCCAGATGGTCCAACATCAAGCTTGCCCGCAAGTTCGAAACTTGGCGACGAAACGCCAAGGTGCTTGAGCCCGAGAGGAGGAAAGTACCCATGACCTTCCTGTAGCTTCCTTGAACAAAACCTCGGGTCGCAACCGAGGAGGGAAAGGACCTGGTAAGCCCCTTCACGAGATGGAGAAGAGGAAGGGGTAAACCAGTCACCCCTTGGCCGATGGAGAAATCTCGAACGGAAAACTCCCTGGCAAAACCCTTCCAGGGAATGACGGGGAAGGGCTAACCCAGGTTCTGGAAAGAAGAATGTTGCTCAGACCTCCCTGAAGATTCTTCCTGCTCTTGCATGTGCCATGCTCTGCGTTTACGGGGTGAGGCCGTGTTCTGGAAATACGCTCCAGAAGACTCGCCAGGCTGGCCATGCTGCGAAACCCCAACGGGAATCGCGGACGCAATCGCCCTGGCGCTCGCGCGATGGTAAATCAATGGTTTGCGCGTGGGCGAACGTGGAAGCACCCATGCGCGGGCACGCAGGAACGCAAACGGAGGTGCACGAAGGAGTGCAGAAGGAGGGCGAGTGTGGTAGGAAGGGCGAGAGCTGGTAGTCGGCGAACGATAACCCATAGGCGAGCAATGGATACTGCAAGAATTAAGCCGACGTTCGCGCGACGGAACACCGTAGGCGTGCAGGCACGTGGGCGTGCGGTCGCGCGGGCACGTGGGCGTGCAGTCGCGCGGGCGTGTGGACGCGCAGGCGGTCGGGAGACCGATGACGCGTAGGCGGGCGATGGCGCGTTCTGGCGAACGATAGCCCATAGGCGAGCGGTGATGCGTTAACAAAACGCTAGCGCACAGGTGAAGAATCTCGCGGGCGCGTAGGCGATTGCCAACGCGAGAGAGACTAGTGATGGTTAGCGCGCATCGCGCTAACAGAAGGCGCGCAGGTGCATCAGGAAGGTGAGCGCTGAAGCAAGCTGTTAATCAGGCGATCCTAGACGGTCAGAAAAAACTTTGGCGCCCATTGGTGAGTGGCAGAAAAGGGCGCGCAGATGTGCGCTGGCAATCGAAGAAAGCTGGCGCACAGAAGGGCAGAAGTAAAGGTGAGCGCTGGCGAGGAGGAGGAAGATCTACGGCAAGACTCGGCTACCGGAGATCGTGGTCCACAGCAGGCGAGCGCTAGATCGCTACTGATGGTGTCCAGGGAAACTGACACGCGTGGCAGATCGATGGCGATCGTTGACGCGTAGGAGATCGCTGACGAGCAGGCGAACGTTGACGCGTCTATGGTCACTGGCGAGCTGGAGATCGCTGGCAAGCAGAAGGCAACGCGTGGAAGCCTGTGCGTAGAAGAAGAGTCCTTGTCCAAGACCTGAACCGAAGTTCTAGATCGCGAGGGCGCGTAACAGGAACCAACAGGAACAGCAGAGATGATCATCATGAGAGCGCTGGCGAACAGGAGAGCGCTAGCGATCAAGAAAGTGCTGATGAGCATTAGAGTGCCTGTGCGCTAACACTGAGCAGGAGAGCGCCTGTGCGCTAACACTGAGCAGGAGAGAACACAGCAGAAGGGCGCCCAGGGGAACCCTGACACGCAAGGGAAGAACCCCCGTGGGAGGCAACCCTTTGCCCCGAAGGGATCGTTGTCCGTCGGGAGACTGATGTCCGTCGGAAGACCGTTGTCTGTCCGTCGGGAGACTGATGTTCATCGGAAGACCGGAAGACGAGGTCAGACTGCTGTCCATCTGCACCAGGGGCGAAGATCAAGAAGGAGGAGTTGTAGGCTGCATACGGAGATTCAAAAAGGCGCCTCTTAGTACCCTTATAAGGAGAAGGGAGGCCCTTACGACGTAGCGGACGGTGAGCCTTACGGCGAAGGAGGCCAACAGCAACAACAGCAGAAGAGTCCTCCGAAGAGGAGTCTCTATCAGTGTACTCTCTCGCGAACGAAAGAGAAACACTTCATAGAAGAGACGAGTCAGCCAGTGACCTAAAAGGAGCAATCCTCCGAAGAGGCGCTCCTGCAGTTGCCCAGCCCCTTGAGCGTAACTGCAGGTGCGACTGCTCAGCACCAAGAGCATAGTCGCACGAAATAAAGGCAAGAGGAGAACCCCCCAAAGGGGAAAAAAACCCAAGCCTGGACAGGAAAACTTTCCTCGGAAGGAAAGTTACCCACCCAAGGAGGCGAGCCTCCCGAGTGTTCTAAAATGAACTGGAGAGCTGTCAATCGTCACGGGAGTACTTCCAGAAGGAGACACGCCCCTGACGAAGATCTATAGGGGAGGCAGCAACAGCCGAAACCCCAGGCCTCAACAAGACAGCTCACTCCGTTGTCACATTACAGCAACGAATTAGATCGGTAACTGTAAAAAATAAAACAAAATCATTAGTTAACATTCATTCCCCCGGGAAGGCTCCGAAGAGGAATCCCGAGGGAAAGGAACACAAGAATTACACAACAGGCACGTGCCCTCACAACCACTTACACTCACGGAAGGAGAGCTGTAACCAATATAGAATTATAACAATTATAATTATGTAACTATGTAATTATGTAATTAAGTAATTTAAAAATGAATGAACACTAAAGAAAGAACGAAAACCCCGAAAGGAATCGTTCTACAAAGCTAAAGAATCAACAAATACAATTAGATTCTAAACTAATTGAGACAAAACGTACGGCGTAGCAACCCCCCCACACGGGAAGGAAGCTACAAAGGCGTGTAAGTAACGTAGTAAAAGGGTGATCGACCTCAAGAGAGAGAGAGAGAAAGACCGAAGTCAAACTCGATCGCCACCCATGAAAATACACCATGGTGGCCTAACTACCGGGGGCTCCACGGAGATATCGTACACTACACACACAAGCACAAACTCTGAAAAGGAAACTTACTGATTTCTATACTCAAACATACATAAACATGAGGAAAATGTTTACATATATATTGAGTAAAAGAAAAGTAAGTGATTAAGTAAAGACAAAACAAACAATGGCTGCCAAGCGAGGACAAAGACAGAGACGTCTGTCCATGCCCGAGCCAAAAGTGAAAGTGAAGCATTCACCTGTGTGTGTGAGGGTGGGGGAGGGGTAGCTAGCTACCACTCCCCTACCCTTTCCGCTAACTAGCGCGGGGGTAATACACCCTCGTTAAATTCTAATGGCTCGCCATTTCAGCTACGCTACAAGGTAAACCCAATGTAAATAGCGTGCTTTGTATTTCGGTTACGGAACAACTTCATTTTTAACCTCTTGTTAAGTTTGTTATTTTGTTGGGACACGTCCCGAAATTATGCCGAATACTAATTGGTTTTATATACAAACAAAGGTTAGGTTAGACAACATCTAGTTAAGATATTTCAGTAGATGAAGCCAGTATCAAACAAAGCAACCGAACTAACCCTTTCATTGGCCGCGTGATTTCAAATTTTTAATCCCTCCCCCACATGACCCGAGATTGACCTGGAGTCGACCCTTTCCAACTCTAACTACCGTGATGGATAGACGTGTTTCGTACAGTTTTTCTTTGAGCGATGTTGTTGAGTTTATCACTCATATTGATCAAATTGACTCGATTAAGACTCTAAGGTATATACATCTACGTGATTTTACTCGAGTTACCCCCGAATTCTTTCATTATCTATTTCGAGAAGGCCTCTTAGGGGATTTTAGGGGTCCTTGTGAAAAGTGTCAAATTGGTGATGTGGCCCTCATGCGTGATGGCTGCAATGTGCACAATGGGCAATACAGGTATTTTTGGAGGTGTAGGAACCGCCAGTGTCGCCGAAAGTTCACAATGCGGCATGGATCATTCTTTAAGCGCTCACACCTCGAAGAACGTGAGATCATTCTCCTCACATGTTGTTGGGTTCATCGTTGGCCTCAAGACTGTGTTGACGTGAAGAGCAAACTGCTTGCTTCTCACACTCTTGTTGACTGGTACAACTTTTGCCGAGAAGTGTGTGAACAAGTGTTGATTTTGGACAATAAGAAAATTGGCGGACCAGGGCACATTGTGGAAGGGGACGAGAGCAAGTTCAGCTAGAGGAAGTATAACATCGGGCATAAAGTCAAAGGAACCTGGGTCTTTGGGGGCATTGACCGGGAAACACGTGAGACCTTTTACAAAGTGGTTAAGGAACGTAACGCGCAAACGTTGATCTCGGCGCTCCAAGAGCACGTTCTTCCCGGGACCACTATCATTTCCGATTGCTGGAAAGGATACGCCAGGGTCAAAGACCATGATTTTAAACATTTTACAGTCAACCACAGTGTTAACTTCGTTGATCCTAATGACCCGACCGTACATACGAACAATATAGAATCGCAATGGCGGGTTCTCAAAAGGAGCTTGCTACCAAGATTCGGTATCCAGGAAACATTGTACAACAGCTATTTCGCGGAGTACTGTATCAGGAAGCGATATATAGAGAAGTCCGTATATCCGTTCAGGGCATCTTTACAGCTCAGCAAGCGCGTTTACCCGCTCAAAGCTAGTCCTCTCTTCTTGCGGATTCCTGCATCTCCTCCCTCCACAATCCGTCCTCCCGCTAACGCTACTAACGTTCGGCCATCCAGCAGCCGTTCTTCCGCAAACGACGCCCGACCTTCCACTAATCGCGAAAATTCAAGTCCTCCTCCTAATCCTCCACCCCGCAAGAGGTTGAAGGCACAAGAACCAGAGGATTTTGCTTTTATTATGACAATGTGGTTAGATATAATTTTGAGTGCTGCCCATACCTTTTTTTGTGTAGGAGAGAGACTTACAAAGGGGGTCCAGGGGCTTGCCCCCGGGTAGGGGTAGTGACCTGGGAACTACTAGATTCGGTTAGGTTTCCGGTTAGGTCACGAGGAAGGTAAGGACATGACTTGTAAGCCAAGTTAGGAGGGGAATTTTGGGTTATTTGTCCATTTTTCTCGCACGTTTCCGACATACATGATCAGAAGGGTCCTAGTGTGTAGATTGTTGGGACACGCATTTACAAAACTAGTGAATTTAATATTATTTCATTCTGTGATCATTCCCGTGAAAAAGAGCCAATTTCGGACTTTTTTTTCTCGCACGTTTCCGAAATCCATGACCAGAGTGGCCCTAGTATGTAGATTGTTGGGACAAGCATTTACAAAACTAGTGAATTTAATATTTCATTCCGTGGTCCTTCCCGTGAAAGAGCCGATTTCAAACTTCTTTTACTCAATTTTCGGCCGGTCATAGGCCTGTCCCCATAAACTACAAAGGCTCCCAACTGGTTTTCAAGTTCATTTCAACCGCAACAACAACCAGTTCAGCTACTTGAAGTTAGTCGAACTGGTTGTTCTGTTTGTTTGCGGTTGAAATGGTCAAATTCAGTTAAATCGCGTTATTTACTACAGGAAAACATATATTTCATGTTTGAAATGATACCCCGTAATACAGTAAAACTTTACCGTACAGCCTACCGGCAAACTAGTAATAAGCTTTGGCCCCACTGCCAGTCTATCACTAAGGAGATATTTCTTTATAAAAAGGTAATATCGATATTAGCCACAACAATGACAAGGTTTTCAGTTGGATAGATGATAAATATATCGGAAAAAATATGTAAACACAATGAAACCAAAATACTATTATTCTAACATCTTACCCTAATG
>NC_090751.1:60136619-60213602 GCF_036898095.1 Palaemon carinicauda
TTACTGAATGTTGAGGATAATAGGGAGGCAGATATAATTGCTGTTGCAGGTGTTGAGGTGCCAGTGATGGGAGACGAGAATGAGAGAGAGATTACAATAGATGAAGAGAGGAGAGCACTAGATGAAACGAGAGTAGGAAAAGCGTCTGGTATGGATGGTGTGAGAGCTGAGATGTTGAAGGAAGGGGGTGTGACTGTACTTGAATGGTTGGTGAGATTGTTTAATATGTGTTTTGTGTTGTCAATGGTACCAGTAGATTGGGTTTGTGCATGTATTGTACCACTATATAAGGGTAAGGGAGATGTGCATGAGTGTTGTAATTCAAGAGGTATTAGTTTGTTAAGCGTAGTTGGAAAAGTGTATGGTAGAGTAAGGATTAATAGGATCAAGGATAAAACAGAGAATGCAATCTTAGAAGTACAGGGTGGTTTTAGAAGAGATAGGGGTTGTATGAATCAGATTTTTACAGTAAGGCAGATATGCGAGAAATATTTAGCAAAAGGTAAGGAGGTGTATGTTGCGTTTATGGATCTGGAGAAAGCGTATGATAGAGTTGATAGGGAAGCAATGTGGAATGTGATGAGGTTATATGGAGTTGGTGGAAGGTTGTTGCAAGCAGTGAAAAGTTTCTACAAAGGTAGCAAAGCATGTGTTAGGATAGGAAATGAAGTGAGCAATTGGTTTCCGGTGAGAATGGGGCTGAGACAGGGATGTGTGATGTCGCCGTGGTTGTTTAACTTGTATGTTGATGGAGTGGTGAGAGAGGTGAATGCTCGAGTGCTTGGACGAGGATTAAAACTGGTAGACGAGAATGACCATGAATGGGAGGTAAATCAGTTGTTGTTTGTGGATGATACTGTACTGGTTGCAGACACAGAAGACAAGCTTGGCCGATTAGTGACAGAATTTGGAAGAGTGTGTGAGAGAAAGAAGTTGAGAGTTAATGTGGGTAAGAGTAAGGTTATGAGATGTACGAGAAGGGAAGGTGGTGCAAGGTTGAATGTCATGTTGAATGGGGAGTTACTTGAGGAAGTGGATCAGTTTAAGTACTTGGGTCTGTTGTTGCAGCAAATGGTGGAGTGGAAGCAGATGTACGTCAGAGAGTGAATGAAGGTTGCAAAGTGTTGGGGGCAGTTAAGGGAGTAGTAAAAAATAGAGGGTTGGGCATGAATGTAAAGAGAGTTTTATATGAGAAAGTGATTGTACCAACTGTGATGTATGGATAGGAGTTGTGGGGAATGAAAGTGATGGAGAGACAGAAATTGAATGTATTTGAGATGAAGTGTCTAAGGAGTATGGCTGGTGTATCTCGAGTAGATAGGGTTAGGAACGAAGTGGTGAGAGTGAGAACGGGTGTAAGATATGAGTTAGCCGCTAGAGTGGTCTTGGGGTTGAGGAAGAAGAGTCGATGACGATTCATTGTTTAATAATCAGATACCCAGATTACAAGGGCCTGCAACAGGCTCCGCATGTCTTTATAACTGCGCGGGAAAACATATCGTACACACGGATCCCACATGCCCCTCCAAGATTGACATGTAATAATTACAACAATTACACTGCAATCTGATAATTATCAAATGGGGTAAATCAGTAACAAAACAGATAGGATGCACGATGTAGCATCTAGCTACACAAAAATAATCAGAGTAAATAAATCAGTAATTGCTTAATAAAATGGGTCGAATTGACATAATAGAAATGGATCAACTGCATACTGCAAACATAGCCATACAAGAAAAAATTAAAGCATTCACAGAACAAAGCAATGTGAGCAACACTATCAGATGTATAGTATAGCATGAATTATCAATAATTCTTTAAAAAAGAAAAAAAAAAATCCATAATAACACGTGGACAAGGAAATCATATATTTATAGGCTAGCAGTACACAAAAGCAATGACAATTACATATTATTTAACAAATTCAGTGAGCCAGCCAGGTTCTTTCCTGAAGCGTTGTGGTCTCGTAGCACGGGGTAGGCTGGGTGTGGGGGAGCTAGACCTGGGCGGGCTCTCACTGCTGCTGTCAGCTGGTGTGGTGCTAGGGGTTGGGTCAGACGGTGGGCTGGGCGTGGGACAAGCTATCTGTCCCTTTAAATGTTTTCTGTTGCGCAATGATAACCTTCCACTCCCGTCAAGCCTTACTGTGTACTGCCGGTATGGGTGATGGGAGATGATGACACCTGATCTGTCCCACCTTTTAGTCCCGGGATCTTGAATCCTAACCTGGGTGCCCACATGCAATGGAGTCATGTTGCAAGAGCGTTGTCTTGGTGATTGGGGAAATCTGTCACTAGACGATGCCATCAATATTTCCCGCTGTCGAAGGGTTCTTCTCCAGTGGCGATCTACCTTATACTGCTGTCTTGCTGTAGGAACACCATCACGAAGTGCTCTTCCTGTTGCTAGTTGAGCTGGTGACTTGCCTATCTCTCTCAAGGGCGTATTCAGGTATTGCAGCATTGCCTGTGTGCACCTGTCGTTGTCCAAACTACCGTTGGCCCCCGTGTTCGAGCGGATGATTCTTTTGGCGGATTTCACAGCAGCCTCTGCCCTCCCATTTGACTGTGGATAATGAGCAGATGAAAGGCGGACAGTAACCCTCCATTTCTTAAGAAAGTCCATCATCTCCTCACTAGCCAAGTTAGTGCCTCCATCAGTGGAGAGTTGCTCGGGAGCCCCCCACCTGGAAAAGTAGCCACGTAGTTTCGCTATAATTTTGTTGGAACCAGTTCCCTTGGGGAAATGCGCTATTTCTAGCCAACCCGTCAGTCTGTCAGCGTAGGCCAAATAAACTTGTCCTTCGAGTTGAAAGAGATCAGCCACCGTCTGCTGGAAGGGGTACTCAGGGGGAGGGGTAACAATCATGACTTCTGGCGGTGAAGAGGGCGTGTGCAGGTTGCAGACATCACAGGAAGCTCGGCATTGTTCCAAGTCGCCTGCTATTCCAGGCCAATACACGGTTGCTCTTGCACGACGTAACATCGAATCTAGCCCTTGATGGCTGGCATGCAGGTTTCTTGCTACTTTATTACGTAAAGAGTCAGGTACCACTAATCTCACTGCCCCCTCCTCATGGGTATATGTCACCATACTTTGTGCAGCAGCCAACCTGTCCCTTACGCTGTAGAAGGGTCGAAGACACTGTAGTTCTTGGGATTTTTGCTTAGGCCAGTCCCCAGCACGGACTCTTGCAAGCAACAGCTGGTATACGGGATCATTATTTGCTGCGTCCATGACCATCTCTTCGTCCATTGTAATACCGTCATCTTGGCTCAATACAGCTACTGTTGCTGCTGCTACCGCCGCGGAGATATCTTCTTCTTGTATAGTGTCCTCCTTATCTGGGACTGCCGTTAGGGAGGGGTACCGAGATAGAAAATCGGCTGCCGAATTCCACTTTCCTGGCAGGTACTTTATTGTGAACTTATATTGCAGAGTCTTTTCTTTAAGGCGGAATAACCTTGGATTCACCACATCTGTGAGGGCCCTATCCCCCAAAAGCTTCACTAGTGGGCGGTGGTCTGTTACGATAATGAGGGAGGGGCATCCCAACAGAAACAATCTTGCTTTCCGTAGACACCAGGCCACTGCCAAAGCTTCTCCTTCCACTGCTGCGTATCCGCATTCGGCAGCAGACAGGTGACGACTCCCACACAGAGCCAGCCGCCAACCCCCTTTGCAACAAAAAGGGGTCTCTAGGGAGGTACAACCACAGTACTGTTGCAGGACAACGAAACCTATACCTTCCCTACTCCAATCTGTGATTACTGCTGTAGGCCTAGTCTTGTCGTAATACCGTAGTCCATCCTTTGCCAGCCGACAAATAATATCTTGAGCCTGTCGGAACTTGTGTTGCAGTTGTTCGTCCCAATATACCTTCTTTCCTGTAGATTTCTTCAGTAGTTCCCGGAAGGGCTCCATGAGGGGCGCGGTGGCCAAAAAGGGTGCCAGCTGGTTGACGAAACCATACCAGGATCTGATATCCGTAACTGATGGTTGGGCTGGCATGGGAAAGTCTCTTATGGCAGCCAACCTTTCACTTGTAGGCTCATACGAGTCCCACCCCAGGTGAAAACCAACAAAGGTAGCCTCTCTCCTGCAAAATGAGAACTTTTCTGGTTTTAGGGTAATGCCTTTCTTCGCGCAGGTAGCCAGAAAATCAAAGGTGTGCCAAAAGGCTCCCTCAACACTTATGTCATGCAGAAGGGTGTCGTCTACACACTTGTACTTGCGAGGAATATCCATAATTGCGTCATCAAACCGTCGAGTGTAGGCATCGGAAGCTGCACAGTGGCCCATCGGGGTGCGACGATACTGGTACCTGCCCCATGGGGTTATGAAAGTTGTCAGTCTTCGGCTGTCCTCATCCAACTCCACCTGGTGGAAACCCCAGAACGCATCTGCAACAGTCTTATAGCTTCGAACAGGTACACCAGATACTATATCAAAGGGTGCTGGTGTATGGTGCGTTTCCCTCTTGCAACATGCATTTAAGCGCTGATAATCCACTGTCCTCCTCGGGTGGCCATCCTTTTTGGCCACTACTACCATTCTGGCGCACCACTCTGTGGCCTCCCCCGGTGGTACTGGCTGGATGATGCCCCTACGTACGTCCTCCTCCAGCTGAGCCTTGACTTCATCTTCCCAGTGCTTTGGGACCGCTGCAGGTGTGTGGCAAGCATAGGGTATGGCCCCGGTGACGAGGTGGATGCGGTGGGGTGGGCCCTCCATAACTGGGAGGGGTGACTTGGAGGTGTTGAAGGTTGTCGCCGAAAAACGTTGAAGTAGCCAATCTTGAAGTAAGGGAACGTTTTCTTCCAGCGGGGGGAATGGTAACACTGTCGGACGTGAGAGATCCACCTCCTCTACTGTATCAACGGTGGCAACACTGGCGAGATGATAGGGGAACGTAGCTGGGACTAGACCCAACTCTTTACACATTGACAATGACAAGTATAAATTTGTTGCAGAATTCACGAAGAAAATCTCCTGCATAGAGGATCGACCATTTAATGATACACAACACTTAGTTGCCCCTAAACACTTCAAACGAATGCCTGCAACATCTCTCAGCGTCTGCTGCTTTTCAACTTTCGCGGGGTCGAGGTGCAGCAGCTGCAACAGCTCGCTGCCAGCGACGCAAACCTGGGCCCCCGTATCGGCAACGGCGGTGGTGGGTACACACCCCCTCCCCCCCGGCACTGACACTGATACATTTAATAACGGTTGTCCCGCAACGGCGGTAGATGCAATCACTACAGCACTAGATACTTCTGGCAGGACCTTACGTTTGCCCCTACAGCATTTCTTCAAATGCCCCACTTTCTGGCAATTATAACAAGTAACACCTTTGGCCAAACACGAATTCTTATCGGAGTGCGAACTGCCACAGTTGCCGCACCTCGTTGGCGGCGTACGATGCACAGCACGGTGGATAGTGGCGGCTGCACACTCCCCCTCCTCCGTGACATTGGCTGCCTCGACTGGCGGATAACTTGCAATTTGGCGGGAAATTTTCCCGCTCTCACCTACATCCCTAACCGCAGCTTCAAATGCTATGCACTGTGCCCTGAGGGCGTCTACGCTATCATACCTATGATAACTTTGAAAAATTTCTCTTTTAAGCACTAAATTATTCAACCCTACCATCACTTTACGCAATAGCATATATTCAGACAGATCGGAATTACACTGTGGGCACTCGAACTTGCAATCTAGAGCTAACTGAGAACACCTTTGAAAATACACATTGATAGGCTCATCCGTGGCCTGAACATCATTAAAGAATTCGCTCCATAGCACTGCTTGGGTGGATGACCGTAGTACTAGCTTTTCAACGCTATCTAATGCCTCCTTGGAGCTCACACATGACCATTGGGCCGCTGAGAACTTTGCATCTAAAGCTCTCTGTAGAGCTGGCACACACAGAAGACGGATGTGCATGACGGCCTCCAAACTAGGCCACCTGTTCAGGTGTATCCAGCACTCCATAGACCGCCTCCATGTCCTGAACGCCGCTGAAGACATTTCCACATCACACTTCTCAGGAGCTGAAGCATTGGACACCCGTGGCACTCTGGCTACCGGCAGGTTAGCCACCTGGGTTTGCAGTGCAATGATAGCTTGTTGCTGGGAGATAATGGTGTCGCGGGCCTGACGAAGTGACGGAGTTGCGATGGCCCTCCTGGAGGGCGTTGCAAGACGAGGTCTAATAGGTGGTGCCATCCTGATCTACGCTCCACAGGCGTAGGTTCATATCTCACTGCGCCATCTTGGGGTTGAGGAAGAAGAGTCGATGACGATTCATTGTTTAATAATCAGATACCCAGATTACAAGGGCCTGCAACAGGCTCCGCACGTCTTTATAACTGCGCGGGAAAACATACCGTACACACGGATCCCACAAGTGGATATGAATGTGTTGAGGTGGTTTGGCCATGTTGAAAGAATGGAAAATGGCTGTCTGCTAAAGAAGGTGATGAATGCAAGAGTTGATGGGAGAAGTACAAGAGGAAGGCCAAGGTTTGGGTGGATAGATGGAGTGAAGGAAGCTCTGGGTGATAGGAGGATAGATGTGAGAGAGGAAAGAGAGCGTGCTAGAAATAGGAATGAATGGCGAGCGATTGTGACGCACTTCTGGTAGGCTCTGCTGCTTCCTCCGATGCCTTAGATGACCACGGAGGTAGCAGCAGTAGGGATTCAGCATTATGAAGCTTCATTTGTGGTGGATAACGGGGGAGGGTGGGCTGTGGCACCCTAGCAGTACCAGCTGAACTCGGTTGAGTCCCTTGTTAGGCTGGGAGGAACGTAGAGAGTAGAGGTCCCCTTTTTGTTTTTGTTTCATTTGTTGATGTCGGCTACCCCCCAAAATTGGGGGAAGTGCCTTGGTATATGTATGTATGTAATCTTTGCATAGATGACCCATCAAATCATGATGCTACAGCATTTAGTGGGCTATTGGAATGATATCAATTGGTAAAGGATGTTGGCTGTGTAACTACTATGACTGGGCAAACGTTGAACCTAGTTTTAAGTGATAAAATAAATATTATTGCACCTAATGTAAATGTAGAAGAGAAGTGGACTGTCTCTCCTATGCACAAACTTATTACGTTTAGATTACCTCTACAGAAACGCACAGTGGTGGAGAAAATAGATTTTAGACATAAATCAAATTTCTTTCCTTGTGCATTTATTGAAGAAGTTACAAAGAAAATAAATGATGCTATAAATATTCCCAGCGATCATGATAATCAAAATTTGTTGGCCTCTCTGTGTAATGACTGCCTTGTGATCATATTCAGTATAATAGTGACTAAAAGTGAATACGATACCATTTTTCCACGGATGGAAAAGACTATAATTGCTAAAGACTGATCTCCTTGGTTTGATGGGGAGAATCTAGAAAAAAAGGAAGGGAAAAACGCAAAGAAAGGAAGTGGAATGGGTTAAAATCTGAAAGTATACGGGTAGAATACAAAACTGCAATGTACCAATATAATTATCTACTAAGGAAAAAAAACGAATACTATAGGCGAATAACCTGCGAAACAGCATCGTCTCCTAGATGGGAAGTGTAAATTAATAAAAGGCTATTAGAAGGGTATAGTGACCAGGAACTAGCAAATAATTTTCTATAATTCTTTAAAAAACATAATAGAAAATACAACTAGGTCATTTATAAACGATCAACATCAGATTAATGTAACACCAGATACACAGATAAAATTAAGGAAGTTCGATAATATAACGCAAGACGAAGTCACCACGATTATCATGAGAGCAAAGAAAACAAACTATGCGATCGATCCAGTGCCAATATCTAAAGTAACTGGAGAAAGAAACTTCTATTCTTACCGATATAATTACAAGAATATCACATACAAGCATCGATGAGTGTAAGTTTCCCAAATCTGAGAAAATGGGTATAGTTACACCAGTTCTAAAAAGTGCTCTAGGTTACCAGGAATTAAGCTCGTATACAGTAGACCTATTTTGAATCTATCATTTATTTAAAAAGTGCTAGAATACGTAATTCTTGAACAACTAATTAGTCACTTAGAAGAAATAGAAGCTTTGTCAGACAATCAGTCTGTTTACAGAAAATTATACGCTACAGAGACAGCTATATGTTCTGTTGTAAATGATATGCTGCAAATAATGGATGAAAACAAATGCGGTTTGATGTCATTGACCTTCGTGCCAGGATGCCAGAAAACTCCAAATCAATCAATCATTGTAAAAAAAGTGTGGTATTTTATTATAGATTGAAGATCAAGCTTTTGAATACCTTAAAGACTACTTGGTAGACAGAAACTACTGCGTTCAATTTGGAAACTCTTATTCATCATATGAGCCATTAAACAGAGGGGTACTTCAGGAGAGTGTACTGGGCCCAACTTTACTCTGTATCTACACTATTGGTCTATCGAAAGTACTACAGAGACTCGGTGTGAAGTTCAAACTATTTGCAGATGATAGGCAATTTTACTTCTCCATAAATTATATAGACGACACTAATGAAACTCTAAACCGAATTCTTGCCAGTGTTAGGGAACGAATGATAATCAAACAACTAAAACAAAATAAATATAAAATAAAGTTGGAAAGAAAAACAGCCTAAGAAACTTGGGCAATATTCAAATAAACATAAATAACAACTCTGTCTCGATAAAAGTTCGGGATCTAGGAGTATCTCTTGACTGTTCTTGTCTTTCAATGGTAAGTATCATCTTTTAAACATCGTTTTTATAAAGAAGTACCTGTATGAACATTCTGTAAAGAAACTTGTGATAAACTGTGTTATTACCAGGATTGACTGCCGTATCTCCATATACTGCAATTTACCAAAAGTGCAACATATGAAATTACAAAACATAATAAACAGAGGAGCAAACGAAGCGCAGAACTCCCAGATTGCTAGCTGCTAATGTTTCCACCAGCCCAGCGTAAAAAAAAATATGAAGAAAATTACTGTTCAAATTTATAATTTTCCTGAAAAAAATCCATCGAATTGTTATTTGAAGAATTCTATAGTAAAGAAAGTCAGTTAACTTATACTCTATCTATCCCACGTGCATACACCGGCATACACACATACTCTAGATATGGGTGACGCTCAAAAGTACTCTGAGTTTTTAACAAGTACAGTATTTATCAAGTGATGCTGCAAATCCCACACCCTACCCAATGGATGCCCAAGGGGCTCATGTAGTCACCTGTCAGTGCTGACCAGGCCCAAGGGTGATTGCCGAACGACAAACCTGATAGTCGTCAGAGAGAGAGAGAGAGAGAGAGAGAGAGAGAGAGAGAGAGAGAGAGAGAGAGAGAGAGAGAGAGAGAGAGTATTTTTCATATAGTCCTTATCTAGCGTATACTGTATATCCGCTTTGTTGTTCAATGATGCTCTTAAAGTATGAATCTCAAAGTATGAAAAATGTTAAGGTATGATTATGTCTATATTAAAGGCTTCCATGCTATTGCCCTCTCTAGAGGGAGGTCCCTAAACACCACGCTCACCTGTCTTCTTTAGCTAATTCCATTGCATCTCATGGCAGTCATTCTCTTGTCTTCAAATTTTCCTAGAGGAAAGTGTAGCATTGTATCACGCTCATATGTCATTAACATAAATTCCACTGCAACATTAATTTAGATTTTCAGGCATTCTAACCCCGGTCGAAAGGTCACTGCGTTGCGTGACATTCTTCAGCCGGAAGGGCGAGATTCGTCAAAATGTCATAACTAAATCAAGTGGCGCTTTGTCTTAGAAGAAAAAAACGGAAGATGGGTGAAGTTAGATGACCATGAAAGAGAATGAACGATGATGGGAAGGATAACGTTAATAAGATTGTGTCTGATAAAGTAAATGGGCAAAATGAAGATGTGGAGTTAGATTATACAACAACAGGGAAATTAACGAATTTCCTGATCATGAAGAACAAGGCGCCAGGTTCGAGCAAATGCTGTATGTGTCTCCGAAATTTTCGAACGGTTGAATATCTATGTGATTACTTTGACAGCATTCATTTCAGATAAGAGACGAGAGAATGGGTCTTTTAGGACCAGACATGCAACGTCAGACAATTTCCGCTCAGTTAGTCAATCAAATCCTTTTGGGAAGTTATGAAGAGACAGACAAGCAAACAGAAGCACAAGATTTCGCATTCACGAAGAGTCGGACGAGAAGAGATGAAAAAAAAAAAACTTTTAACGTGCAATACAAAAAGAAAAATCCTGTTGGATGAAGTATCAAATATACATTTGTGTGTGTGATTCTGAGTTTTATACAACAGTGACACCATACGGATGATGAACTCTACGTTTTAAATTGTTGTCACCCAGGACGGAGTCATCCTTCTAAGGCCTTGATCCTTCTCACTACCATTCCTGATTTAAATCTGGAGAAATTGAGTAGGCTTAGATTGGACTGAAATTTAGAACGTTACGTAATAACCTTAGGCACTGGATGATTAGCTCCAGATTTTAATATACTGGCATTTCTAATGGTAGGTCAAGGTTTACATTCTCGATGCTCTCTGAAATTACCGTCTTGTTTTTAATAGACACACAAGCAGCCCATAAGAAAAAAATGGAAATTGTCTCTAAGCGGAAATGAAGATTAAATTGAATCTTTAGCAAAAATTTTTCCTAGGTTATCATCTGTTTAAAATTAATTGTCTTTATCAATATTTGAAATGGAAGGAAACTAGGAATTTTCATATTAGGAAAGGGATACTTTGAAGTCTTGCAGAATTGCTTATACAATATTAGGATATGCATTTACTATAGATTTCCAACCTCCCTGTGGCTGTCTTCTTTTAAGAATGCAAAAATACCTTATGCATGTTACGAGCAGTTTAAAAATCTTGAGCAAAAAATCCTCAGACAAATCTTAGAATATATTATTTGTAGATGATACACAATTTTACTTCTTCATAAACGACATTTATAATACCGCTGACACTTCAAACCAAGTTCTTACTAGCGTTAAGGAATGGATGACAGTTAAACAACTAATATTACATAAAAAAAAAACTGAATTTATGGTGGTAGGAAAGAAAAACAACCTAAGAAACTTGGGTGTCGGGTGACATCCAAACAAATATTAATAACAACTTTGTCCCGATATCTAGTAGAGTTCGTGACCTTCAGTAGATGTAGAATATCACTTGACTGCATTGGCGTCATTTAATTTTTCTTGGTGTAAGAAAAAGGCTTGTGGCGGTCGGTGGTAACAACCTGGAGCGTTCAGTGGGGGCCAAGAAGGTCATTTAACCTCCTTGGTGGGGGCGCTGTAAGGTCCTGAGATTTTATTTAGAAATATCTACAAAACAGGAGTAATTTGAAGCCTCTTGTAAAGGAAATTTGAAGATTTTTTATTATTTAAAAATGTTGTACATCAAATTTTGCGACAATGAACGGAAATGAAGTTAGTGAAAATTTCTTAGCAAATCAAGTTATAAACTATAGTATTGGTCCAAGAATATCTACAATTTAACATGTTGCATTAGATACACTCATTGCCTACACAAAGGCCATTCATGAAAACAAGAAAGATGACAGAAAACGAAAGATCTTAAGCTTAGGAAATGTGTAGAGAAATAATGGTAAATACTTTTAACAAGGTACATCTAAGGAAATTTCAAAATAAACACATGCTTCGTGTATTTCAAATATTATCTACTGCATTAGTGGATACCTGCTAGATCTTAATTTTGCTAGATAGTTAACCAGTATGTCATAGTGAAGATTTTTAAGAAGCTCCTATTCTAAGGGCACCAGAAGCAAGTAATTCAAACGCTAATTTTTTCATAGAAGCTCAAAGATACGTTTTCACTGAACTAAGCACTGAAAACAGTCGGTCCTTGGTGTCAGTACTTATTGGAAGGGTGATGAGAATGTTAACAATTTTAAGAATTTCTGAGTAGGCATATGCTAATGGTTTAAGTTCATCATACAATTCAAACAGATTCTTAGACTTTTCATTCTTAATTAGAAAGTGACTCTCTGCTACAGGAATTTTGGTATTCGGAAGGATTTAATCTAAGTGTAAATCCTTATAAAACTGGCCTGTGGTAGGCAGTTTCTTATAATTTAAAAAGTTATCAGAATTACAGTCAAGTGCATTCATCGATACTATCAGTGGCATATTATGAGTGAATCTATTATCCATCTCAGAGAGAAATCTGTCTAATATGTCAAATTTATTATTTTTAATGATACTTCAGGAGCAAGACTTGTATTGTTATCATCCATTACTTCAGGTGGATCAGTTGAAAAGTCTTTTAACTCGGATGATATGAGATCTTAAGGATCGTCTTGGGTCTGCCTCCTTGAATGGAATCCTTCAAGTCTGTATCAACCTCATATACAGCAGAAAATCTTAAGCCTTGTCAAAGATATTAGAGAAACCTTCATCTGTTCTCATCACCTGTAGTTCTTTAATAGTTGACTGTGTTATTATTATTATTATTATTATTATTATTATTATTATCACTTGATAAGCTGCAACCCTAACTGGAAAAGCAGGGTGCTATAAGCCCAAGGGTTCCAACCGGGAAAAATAACCCAGTAAGGAAAGGAAATAAGGAAATACATAAAGTGCAAGTGACGTAATGAACAATCAAAATGAAATATTTTAAGAACAGTAACAGCATTGAAATATATCTCTTATATATAAACTATAAAAACTTCAAAAAAACAAGAGGAAGAGAAATAAGACATAATAGTGTGCCCGACTGTGCCATCAAGCAAGAGAATTCTACCCCAAGGCAGTAACAGACCACGGCACAGAGGCTATGACACTACCCAAGACTAGAGAACATTGATTTGATTTTGTAGTGTCCTTCTCCTACAAGAGCTGCATACCATAGCTAAAGAGTCTCTTCTACTCTTACCAAGAGGAAAATAGCCACTGAACAATTACACTCTAGTAGTTAACCCCTGAGAAGAATTGTTTGGTAATCTCAATGTTGTCAGATGTAAGAGGACTGAAGAGAACGTGTAAAGAATAGGCTCGACTATTCGGTGTATGTTTAGGCAAAGGAAAAAAATAGCCGTATCCAGAGAAAGGGATCCAATATAGTACTATCAGGCCAGTCAAAGGATCAAATAATTCTCTAACGGCAGTTTATCAACGGGTGGCTGGTGCCCTGGCCAACATACTACCTATGATAGAACAAGCTTCAGTTAGCAATAATTCCTTTGTTTGTAGCTGGTATGAAAAGCTGTTGGTAACTTTCAAGACATGGTCTGCAATAAGAAGATTCACTACAAACTTGAAAGATACCTGCTAGTAGAGTCCACTTGCTTCAGCTGCAGCTTCTGAATCAGAGCTATCTTCAACTTTGAGAAGCACCGAGACTGCAACAAACTTCCATAACAAATCTTAACCTTTGCAACAGACCGGTGACAGTAATAGTACATGTGCCAGGCAGAATGTCGGTACCAAATTGGTGAACAAATTCCTTCATGATTTTGGGGTAGTATGATTTGTGAAGTGTTCAAAAACAATTGATGGACTTTTGAAACACTTTGGTAATGCCACTTTGGCCGCCATCTTTAAAAATGGCAGAAGTTTTCAAAGAAAAAATAGCTTAAAGGAAAAAAAAAAACATTATCATCCCAAATTTATTTTTAACACTGCAAATGAGATTGAAATATTCATTTCTTAATTCTACAACTTTTAATGTCGGCAATGAAAAGTTTTACCATTTACTACTTCAATATAATAACAGAAAAGAAAGGAAAACATATTTTCTTTACATATGTATTTTGGTAAATTTCATTAAACGATTCGATTCATTACATATATGTCTTTAGTTGAAAAATAGTAGTATTTAGTACAAGAAATCAATCCGTTAATCATAAAAAATATATTGAGTTTCATTTTTTGCCATTGTTTAGTATCAGAATAAAATAGAGCATGCTCATCTATAAAAACGTAAATCATTTTCTACAATACGAGAAATAACAAAATGACTTCCTAACATAATTTGAGCTTAATATTTGGATCTCATCTGTATTTTACAGATATTTTAATGCTAAGAATTAGGTAGAAATTATAGCATTCAATACATGCAAATGGTAATGAAATTCTAACATAAAATTATCAACCGTGTCCTGTGTTTTTACAGATACCAATAAAAAATCGGAATCTAAGTGTAATTTCAAACTGTGCACATCCTGAATCAGCACTTTTAACTACCAAAAATCTTCCCACTAGAACAGTTTTCCAGCATCATAGTTATTTTCAATAATCCTCACCCTGTTCTCCATCACTGTCGTCCGTGTAGTTTGGCCCATTATTATCTTCTTCAAAATTTGCAGTCTTGTAACTTACATGATGGGCTGCAAAATAATCCATTGCTCAAAGATGCACAGTCTTCACCACAGTATTTTGAGCATTTGCAAGACATTAGTTCCAAATCAACATCTGGATCTGGTGCTCCAGTAAACCAACATAGTTCTAGCATTTTTCCATCTTTGGTATGCCAGCCATGACCATCAGTTGGACTTGGAATTTGAAGAGAATGCTCAAAACTCCTTCGCCATATGGCAGCTTGGTAATTTGTGGGATTTGTATGATGCTGCAGTGATATTTTGTTATTTTCTGCCTCTTAGCTCTAGTGAGGCCAAAATCACTGGGTACTGTTACATCTATAATCTTTTTTGTTTTTTCTTCTTTATTCCAGATCACAATATCAGGTCTTATAGCACCTCCTCCTATATATCTTTCTGTCGGCATTATCTTTATCATAAAAGATGGTAATATATCTGTTGGAGGTAACTGAATCTGGTTCATGCTCCCATACCTTATCTTTTACTTCAATTTTATATTCTTTACATATTTTCCAATGTATATATTTAGAGATCTTATTGTAGCGAGCCGTGTAGTGGCCATCTCCAAGTAGGGTCTGCGCCTCTTTTTAAAAGTTCATATGATGAATAAGAGTTTTCAATTTGCACACAATAATGTCTGCCAATCAACTAGTCTTTCAGGTATTCAAAAGTTTGATCTTCAACACCGATGGACCCTAGATCATTTAGTAGTTCATGCAAAACTGTATCAAAAGCAGCACTGAAATACCACATTTATTTTCATCCATCATTTCCAGCATATCACTTACAACAGAACTAATGACTGTTTGCGTAGAGAATAATTTTCTGTAAGCATACTGATTGTCTGGCAAAGCTTCTATTTCTTCTAAGTGACCGACTAGTTATTCAAACTTCTATTTCTTCTAAGTGACTGACTAGTTGTTCAAGAATTACATATTCTAGCACTTTTGAGACAGAGGATATATTCGAAATAGGTCTACATAAGTTTAATTCCTAATAATCCAGAGCACTTTTCAGAACCGGTGTGACTATAGCCATTTTTTTTCAGATTTGGGGAACTTGCACTCATTGATGCTTGCATTTGCTATTCTCATAATTATTTCGGCTAGACCACAAGTTACTTCCTCCAGTTACTTCAGATATTGGCATTGGGTCAATCGCACAGTTGGTTTTCTTCGCTCTCTTCATAATCCTGGTTATATCATCTTGTGTTATTGTTATGACATTAAAAGACTTGGCTGCTGCTACCCAAGCTTTATTCAACTTAAACTTCAGTAGATTATTCCCTGAAAACAACCATGAACATAATTAGCACAACCATGAACATAATTAGCAGACCCCATAATAAATGTAATACAAACTATGTTAGATACTCAAAGTAAATCTAATTAAACCAAATAGATACAAATGGAATAAACAAAAGGAAATACAAAAGAAACAGAGGATTACTTGATAAGTTGCTTTGACAGTCCCTCCATCAGGTAAGTAAACAAAGTATGAAAAGATCACCAGACAAACGGTTCAGAGTGAGGTATGAAAGAGCAAAAGGACAAAACAATATTATAACATTCTTGCCCTCTAGATATAAAATTGGTTACATCACTTCATAAGTAATCAATCCCACCCATATCGGTTCGGAGCCCTTGACACCCGGGTTGATCTACGTACTGGAGGTGATGCAGCCTCTGTTCTAATTTCAGCTTCTGGGTGAAGTCCCATACCTTCTGGAAACTCTTGATGGGTTGTCGTGGGTGACACTGGAGATTGAGATGGTATGGCCTCTGGTGACAATGAAACAGAAGGTAGTTCTTGATTTTCAGAAACAGAGTTATCCCTAGGGCATGGGGCCAAGTCACGTAAGGAAACCGTTGACTCTCGTCCGCTGGGATGTCTAATGTTAGCATATGTTGGGTTAGCAGATAATAGTTCAACTTCATCCACTAGGGGTTCATTTTTGCTTGTTCTGACAAACTTCCTCAATAATACCGGTCCTAACGATATAAGCCACGAAGGCAGAGAGCTCCCCGAGGATGAGCGGCACGGAAATCCAAAAAAGCGTTCATGGGGTGTGACATTAGTTGCTGTCGACAGAAGGGATCTAAGTGAATGTATCACATCAGTGAGTACTAATTCCAGTGCTGATCGGGAAGATTTCGAGACCTGAGTGCCAGCTGGATTGCCTTCCATACAGTACCATTGAGCCGCTCCACTTGCCCATTGCCGATTGGATGAAAAGGGGTAGTTCGACTTGTTGCAACTCCCTTCTGTGCGAGATAGGTTTTGAGCTCCCTGGACATGAATGAAGTTCCTTGATCCGAATGTATATACTGAGGCATCCCACACAGGCTGAATATTTGTTCTAAGCACTTAATCACTGTAGTTGTGTTCATGTTAGGACACGGAAAAGCGAAAGGAAAACGAGAATATTCATCAACCACAATAAGTAGATATGGGTTGCGCGAGGCCGTCGGAACTGGTCCTTTAAAGTCAATGCTTAATCTCTCCATTGGTTGTGTCGCCTTGATGAGTGTTCCTTCTTGGAATTTGTAGAATCTTGGTTTCAATTCTGCACATATCCTGCAAGAAGCACAGACCATCTTAACGTCCTCAGTGGAAAAGGGAAGATTTTTCGATCTCACAAAGTGCAACAAGCGAGTCACCCCTGGATGGCACAGATTCCTATGTAGTTCAGTAAGGGTAGATGACGTAGAAACCACGGAACCGCAAAAAGCTCGGGTGAAGGCATCAGGAACCACGTTCTCTTTACCGGGGCGATAATGTACTGTATAACTGAAGGCTGCGAGTTCCATCCGCCATTCCTGGATCTTATTATTCTTAACTTTAGTGCGTTTCCTGTTATCAAACATGAAGGCCACAGAACGTTGGTCTGTAACGAGATCAAAGTGTTTTCTAGCAAGAAAATGACTCCACTTACGTACAGCCTCCACGATAGCCATGGCTTCCTTCTCTACGATGTGATAGTGAATTTCACTTCCTTGTAAAGTCCTAGACATGAAGGCCACGGGCCTGCCATTCTGGTTGAGTACTGCTGAGACTGCTACTTCCGAGGCATCACATTCGACCTCAAAAGGCAAATTTTCATCCACAGAGTGTAGCGTTGCTCCTTCAAGTTCTTGTTTGAGTAGTTCGAAAGCCTGCAAAGCTTCTTCATCTAAAGGAAATTTCTTTACTCTTGCTAGTGGTTGAATCTTAGCAGAAAAATTCTGTATCCATTTAGCGTAATAAGCAAACATACCCATTGCCCTCTTTAAAGATCCTTGACTAGTGGGAGGTGGTAGTTCTTGTAGAGGCCGGAGTCTTTCCATGTCAGGCTTTATTACACCATTCCCCACACAGTAGCCAAGAATATTAATGGTACGCACAGATTTAATAGTTTTAGTAGCATTGAGAGTCAGGTTCCTCTTGTTGATGACCTCAAGAAAGCGCTGCACGTTCTGATCATGTTGTTCTTGAGTGTGTCCAGCAATAGTGATATTGTCCAAATATGGGAAAGCACCTTGTAAGTTTTCTTCTTTCACCAACTTATCCATAGTTCGTTGGAAGGCTGTAACTCCATTGGTAACCCCGAAAGGTACTCTACAGAACTGGTACAGGCGTCCGTTGGCTTCAAAAGCTGTATACTTCTTGTCTGCTTCCTTTAGTGGGACTTGGTGGTAAGCGCTTTTCAAGTCAAAAGTCGAAAATACGCAATATGTTGGGAGTTCATTAACCATGGTGTCAATCCTTGGTAATGGATAAGCATCCAGTTCTGTAAACAGATTTATAGTTTGCGAATAATCAACACACATCCTTTTCTTATGCCGATTAAAGGAATCCTTAACCACCACAACTTGAGCTCTTCATGGTGATATGCTATCCTCAATAACACACTCAGCCAAGAGACGACTAGTCTCCGCTTCAATGAATTCTTTGTCATCTTTACAGTAATGTCTTGATTTAGTGACAATAGGCTTACAATTAGGTAACAAATGCTGGAAGATAGAAGGTTCATCCACAGCAGCGGCTGCCAACAAACAGTAGGGGTTAGCACCAGATAAGTTGAGCGCTGGTTTCGGCCCACCGTATTCAATAGTCACTTTCTGATGCTGCTCTTGGAAGTCCTAACCAAGTAATACTCCTGAACATAAATCCTTCATTACTGCTAGACACGTGGATGGATAAGTTTCTCCATTAAGATGAAGAGTCAAGTCTACATTGACATAACCTGGAGAGTTTGTATGCAAAGATTTCTGTGCTAAAGCGACGTCTTTATCAGTGGGATGTATTGGTAGCTTCAATTCCCACGCTACCTCTTCATCTATATAACTGTCATCGCTGCACGAGTCGACAAGGGCTGTCAACTTCCGTCCTTTAATTGTTGTCGAGGTAGCTGCCCGATAGAGGCTCTGAGGAAAAAAGGTACCAGCATTAGCTGCAAGAACAGATGACTGTGAGGGATCAAATACTGTAGCTGTTGTAGATTTACCTCCATATGTAGATTTAGACAGGCACGCTTTTGCAAAGTGCCCCTTCTTGCCACATTTATTGCAAATAGAATCCCGAGCTGGACAGTGTGCACGAATATGATAGGGACCGCCACAAAAAAAGCACTTTCTCTTCATGGACAGAGTAGTCGCTAATACTTGAGTTCCAGCAGTTACCTCACAGCTCTCAGACGTTGGTCCACTCTTCACATGATCATCTGTGATAAGTGCATGATCCGATGTAACCACAGCAGCAGTATGCCCAACATGAGGAAGCATGTGACTGTAAAAACTAGCATTACGTTGGGCTAGGTCTAAAGAGTAAGCCTGGTTATAAGCTGCCTGTAAGTCTAGAGTTTTATTTTCAAGAAGACGTTGCCGAATCACAGGTGAGGCCAGGCCATTTATAAAAGCATCCCTGATCAACTCCTCTCTGTATTGTTCTGCACTAACTGGCTTAAAATTACAGTCCTTACCTAATTTACGCAATTCTCTCAGAAACTCATCCAAAGTTTCCCCTGCCTTTTGTTGGCGAGTAGCAAGTAAATGTCTGGCGAATATTTCATTAGGTGCCTTAACATATAACTTTTCCAACGTAGAAATGGCAGTATCATAATCCACACACTCCTCAATGTATTCATACACATTATGACTGACATAGATCACGAGTGTCCTTAATTTATTTGGTACATTTTCACCACATTCTTGAATAAAGTTGGAAAACGTCTTGTGCCAATGCCGCCATTCCTTTGCTGCAGAAGGAAGGCTAGGGTCCAGATCCAAACGGGCAGGCTTCAATAGTTTCTCCATAGCTTAAGCTGAATAAATTGTTATGACATTAAAAGACTTGGCTGCTGCTACCCAAGCTTTATTCAACTTAAACTTCAGTAGATTATTCCCTGAAAACAACCATGAACATAATTAGCACAACCATGAACATAATTAGCAGACCCCATAATAAATGTAATACAAACTATGTTAGATACTCAAAGTAAATCTAATTAAACCAAATAGATACAAATGGAATAAACAAAAGGAAATACAAAAGAAACAGAGAATTACTTGATAAGTTGCTTTGACTGTCCCTCCATCAGGTAAGTAAACAAAGTATGAAAAGATCACCAGACAAACGGTTCAGAGTGAGGTATGAAAGAGCAAAAGGACAAAACAATATTATAACAGTTATGTTGTTAAATCTCGTCAATTTTATCTATGTATCTGGTGTAGCGTTAATCTGACGTTGAATATTTACAAATGACCTAGCTATATTTTCTATTTTGTTTTTTAAAGAATACTAGAAAATTATTTGCTAGTTCCTAATCGCTGAACCCCTCTCGTCGCCTTTTTTCGTTTACTTTTCCCATTATACCATTTAGGAGACGGTGTAACTTACTTGTGTTTGCTGCTGCTTCGCAGATCTTTCTCTTACAGCATTCGCTTTTTTATCTAATTTAGTTGGTAGTTGTATTTGCATATTGCAGTTTTGTATTCTACCCACGTACTTTCAGTTCTTAACCAATTCCACTTTCTTTCTTTACGTCTTTTTTCCCTCTTTTTCTCTAAAGTGTTTCCATTAAACCATTGAAATTTGCCTTTAACAGTTATGGTCTTTTCCATTAGTAGACACATGGTATCGTATTCACCTCCACTCTATTATAAGTGCTCGTAAGGCAGTCAACACACAAAGCTCCCAACAAGAGCTGGTTATCATAATCGCAGGGAATGTTGATAGCGTCGTTTATTTTCTTTATGACTTCTTCAATAAATACAGTAGGGGAAAAGTTTGATTTATTTCTAAAGTTTATTTTCTTCACCACTGCATGTTTCTGTAGAGGTAATCTGAGCGCAATAAGTTTGTGAACTGGGGAGATCGTGCAGATCTCATCTACATTTATGTCAGATACAATGTTATTCATTCAATCACTGAAAACAAGGTCTAATGCATGCCCAGTTAAAGTAGTTGCACAGTCGACATTATTCACCAATTTATATGATTCCAATAACTCGCTAAATGCTAAAGCATCATGATTTGACGCGTCATCCATCCAAAGATTGAAGTCTCCACAAATAACTAATTCATTTTTCCTTGATAATCATCTCAATGGGTTCACTGAATTCTTAAAAGAAGATACTGGCATGGTGTGTGTGGGGCGTGTCATTTCAGTGATCTTAGCCTTGTCAGAGTTATTTAACCATGTTTCAGATAATACTAGTATGTCCAAATATTTCCCGTTTATCAATTCTCCAATTTGAATAGTTTTATAACCCACGGATTTTATATTTACATAGTCAAAGTTTATGACGTTCTTAGTATCCATGATCAGTGTTTTCTGCTAGTCTTTTTAATTCCAAGTAAAAAGCTTTGCAATTTCTTAAATTTATTATGTAGTCATTTGGTTTGTTTAACTTTGTGCAGTTAGTACACCTTGACATTTGCGAATTACACTCTCTGGTAGAACGTTTTCCTGAAAATTTCCAGCAGACTTTATCATCATTCTTAGACTTGCAATCTTTTTCAAGATGTCCATGCTACTGACAGTCGTGGTAGGTGATCACGTGGTACCTATCACGTATGTTATAATTACTCCATCGTAACAACTTCATCCCCATTATCATGAATAGCCCTCCGAACTTAGGATCTCATTTCAATACATAGTGAGTAGTCCCACCTCAGCATTTTTCTTCAGTACCACAGTTATCTTCTCTTCTATATTTAGGATTTGGTCCAGGTAACGATTCCTTTGAATCAAGTAATTTGTCACTTCATCTTCATCGTTGTAAACATTGCGTATCATCATTTTTGGTTTTAATTTTCCATTTGTTCTCGTTTCAGTGTCGACAACCATTGAATTTTGTATGCTGCTTCCTCTCTGATCTTCTCATTTGCAAAGTTTACAACAACATTTCCATTTGAGGTTGATCTCGTATTAAGTATTGAAATGTCTTTAAGTGCATATTTGACCTCATTTTTTCTCTCAGCAATTTTAATTGTTGCATTTGTTGATTTAATTACCAGTACATTCTTTTCCTTTACTTTGTCAGCATATGCTGTTTTCTCTGGTTTTGGGCCCGTCAATGTTTGAAGTGTTTCCTTATTTGATTCAATATTCATTGCCAGATTATCAACTTTCTAAGTGAGGTCAGTGGTCTGGGTGGAATTTGCTGCGTGCGTGCTAAGCTCCACTCCACAACTTGTTTTTCCAATTCATAAATTCTCACCTCTTGTGCAATCGAAGCATGGTCCCTCACTCTCAATTGCTCCTCCAATTCCATTATGTGTAACTTGGCTGTTCTGACTTCATCAACGCAGTATGGGCATATCCAATTCAAGATTGATACTTCTTTATTACTGATGCTTGTCACTATAGACACACACTTCTTATGAAAGTACCTGTTGCAATCACATCCTATCCCTTTCTTTGTGTCTGTCCATGGTTTGACATTTAGGACAGTACTGGGAGTCAGGGGCAGACATGATGTACTATTTCTTCTCACTTTAGTCTCTCCATGAGATCAACTAATATTTTTGTCATTGGTTTTATAAACGAGAAACGCAAGTTAAAAACACAGCTCAGGGCGAGTGGTGAACAAAGCTCCACGCAAATCACGTCTTCACTCGGAGATACCTAGCCAAAACTCAAGTAACCTTTATTCAACACACACCGAGCTTATATACGAGCAGTTCCAAGCAAGAATGTAAAAAAAAAATCAAAGAAACTAATACATGCAAAGGCAAGCTTAAACAAGTTCTGTTATCAGTACAGGGAAGAGCGAGAGATAAGAAAGGCAATAACCCTACAGGGTACAAGGGTGTATGAAACACGTGCGGTACAGTTATATCCTGCAATTAACTCTAAAATACTACAAAATTTCTTGAATTAAATGCATCATCACCCTCCTTATGACCACAAAAGACAATCCTTTCCTTCCAAGCAAAACAGTAACTTTCAAAAGAAGTTTGTTTTCCTCAATCTCCTGTTGCTTCACAGAAAATAAAGATTATGCTATAGATTGGGTGGAACCTGACTGAATACCTGACTTGTCAGGTAGACTGAAAATGTTTCATCCCTGGTGCCATGAAAGGCCATGGCCCATTTTTGTCTACATGTTGGGTGAACTCAGCTTAACTTCGTTGACATACTTTTTCTTAATATCACACAGGACATTCATAAACTAAATTCACCTTGGAAGCTGTCTTGAAATCATGAAAATGATATTCACTTTAATATTATCATCTAGGCTACTGTTGACTAAACTCTCCGACTTACCCAATACTGGGTTGAACTGCAGCAGTTGTCAACATAGAACATAATCCAACTGCAACCCTCATGCTGTCATGAGGAAGCTGATACTTAAATACTTGTACACGTCACAGGTATAACGACTGATGAGAGAAAGTCTATTACCATCAAAGCCAATGACGTGGACATAATAGTCATAGTAATATCCCAGCTGCCTTCCTTACATAAATAGGTATTGAGAGAAATTGTGGATTGCCTTTGGCCAAGGTGCCAAGATTTGATGGATTCCAGACCATGAGGTATTTTCTGGAATAGGGCTTGAGAAAGCCTGAGGGATCCCATACTTTCATGCGTTCACTGGATGTGGCGTCATGTCTGCCTTCCGTGGGAAAGCAAAGAAATCTACATGGTAGACTTGGAGTGAATTTGATGTTTCTGAAACTTTCACTAATCTCAGCCACCATCCAATCATGGAGTAAGTTTAGCTACCAAACTTCTAAGCGAAGAAAGTTGATGAAATTCTTGAAGAACTAAATGTCACGCACTACTAAGGCACATTGGTGACATCACAGCTGTGAAACTCATTATGAGGTTCATTGTTAGCTAGGAAAGAAATGCATGTTGACGTTATACTGCAGCAACGTCCTCCTGCTGCCTTGCTTCAAAGTAAATGTGAACTTCTAGCAACTATTTTGACGTCCATCTTGAATAATGTGCGCCATCTTGGATTTTTAATTGGGCAATCAACCAGATTTGATCAGTATGACTTGGAGAGCAACTGTGGTAAATTTAATGCCCACATCGTCATTTGGATGATTTCTCTGTTGTAAGGACAGTGAGACAAGCGTCACCAAGATCAACTGATACTTTATTCAAATGTGCGTGGGAGTATATTACAAGGTGCAGACGGAAAGGTAGGATGGCGCTGGCGCCAAATCAGATTGAATTGCCCGCCAAAATATATGTGTTTTCTTACACTTACAAATATACGAATTATGAGTTAACAGAAACATGTAATGAAATAATACATATGTCAAAATGTAGCTCTGATAGAGCGGAATACATATACATGGGAAACCACGGTGTGGCGAAAGGAGAATTCAAATAAATAAACAGTTTGTTGATTTTCTGGACGACAAAGGAAGCGGTGTCCTTACAAGTACTCCCCCCCCCCCAGACATCGGGCGGCGTAGAGAGCTGATGATTAATCTTCGTATCTTTTCGGGCGTCGAAGGGTTCCTCTTGTTTTTGAACGGAGGGGCGCGCCGGCGGTCGGCATAAGGATCTCTCCCTCTTGTCGTCGTTTGATGATTTTTCTTTCGTTGGGCGCCTTGTTTTGAGGTGGCACTCTGGATCTGACAGGTCCGGTGGAGGCGGTGTCGCTTCCTTCGAGAAACGCTGGTTTCACGCGGTCTATTGAGACCCAGTCCTCTTGGCCATGGACGTCGAGAAGGAAGGCTTTCGTTGTCTTCTTAATTACCCGGTAGGGGCCTCGATAAGGTCTAGTTAGTGGTTGTCGATGAGCGTCGACACGGACGAAAACGTACCCGCAGTCATCCAGGTTTTTTGGCTTGAAGTGCTTGGTTCTGTCCTGGTAAGTTTTGAGACATGGCCTGAACTTCCTGGCGATGTCCCTTAGGTGATCCAGCTGCGTGTCGTCGGTTGATGAGGGAAAGAATTCGCCAGGAACTGCGAGAGCCTCCCCGTAAACCTTTTCGCCGGGCGAAGGTTCGCCGTCTGCGCGAGGGGGGGGGTGCGAAGGCCGAGGAGTACCCAAGGAAGTCTTGATTTAAAGTCCCCGTCGGTGCAGCTCGCCATCAGGGACGCCTTGAGGGTGCGGTGAGTTCTTTCGACCATGCCGTTTGCCGCGGGGTTGTATGCCGTGGTGCTGTGGTGAGGTTGAGGCGCCTGTAGTCGCCACAAGGTCTCCAGGACCCGTCTGGCTTCTTTACCATGTGTAGGGGCGATGCCCAGGGGCTCGATGCTTTCTTACAGATACCCATGCGTTCCATGTCCTCAAAGGCGCGTTTGGCATCCTTCAGTTTCTGGGGCGGGAGGCGGAGGAATTTGGCGTGAGTAGGAGGTCCTGTCGTTGTGATGTGGTGGTAGATACCGTGCTTGGACGGGGAACCTGGCGAGTGTCGGAGCTCGGGCTTGAAAACCTCGGGAAATTCTTGTAGGAGGTCGGCATAGGGGTGCGTCGTTACGGCGGATACGGACATTGTTGCAGGGCCGTATTCTAGGGCGCGGGACTGGCAGGTTCCCGTGTCGATGAGACGTTTGCTAGCAACATCGACGAGGAGTCCGTGGTGGGTGAGGAAATCCGCACCGAGGAGGGGGTGATTGACGACAGCGATGGCGAAGGGCCAAGAATACGAATGGCCCATGATAGATATCTTGAGGGTCCTAATCCCATAGCACCGTATGGGAGATCCGTTGGCGGCGATGAGTGAGGGAGCGTTTTTGTCGGGACCACGGTCTAGGTCGGACTTGGAAGGTGGGAACGTTGACTGCATTGCGCCGGTGTCTACCATGAGTCTACGGTTGGAAATGGTATCGAGGATATAGAAACCATTCTTGTTTTGGTTACCTGCGGCTGCGATGGTGGCAGGTGGATGCTTTTGACGTCGTCTTCTAGGGAAACTGCATGGTGCTCTACATTTCTTGGCGTCGCTGCCGAACTGTTGGTAGTAGAAGCACCATGCTAGGTTAGTCCTAGGGTTCGGTTGTGTTGGTTGCGGCGGTTTCTTTCTTGATAGAACGTTGATCTCGTCGTCCTCAGGGGCCGTTGCCGAGGAGTCTATGGAAGAGCAGCTGCTGAAGGAGGAGAACGAAGGCGGTGCTGACGATGATGCTCCGAGGCGAGATGCTTTGGAGGCCTCGTGGAGCTTCTGAGCCTTCGACAGGAGTTCGTTCATTGGGAGCGTGTCGGCATCTGTCAATTGGGCCCTTACGTCCTGTGGTAGGCGTCGAAGAAAGATCTCGCAAGATAAGCTAATCTCACGTCGTCGGCCGTTGCTGTCTGTTTCGGGGAGCATAAGCAGGCCGGTTAACTCATCCTACGCCTCGACAGGAGAGGTGTCACCCATGGGCTTGCCGGCGAGGTCCAGGACTTTCTGTGCCCTTGCTGAGACGGAGAGGGAGTAGATACCGATGAGTTTCGTTCTCAGGTTGTCGTATGAAACTTGGCCGGCCTGGGCGTCGAGCCATGGGGAAATCTTGTCGAATACCTCTTCAGGTATGGAGGTGAGAACGATGTCAGCCTTGGCGCAGGAGTCGCTGAGTCTAGCGACGCGGAAGAGTACGTCTGCTCTCAGGAACCAGGAAGCGGTGTTGTGTTGAGAAAAGGGCGGCAGTTTGACTTTGGGCGTGGTGGCGAGGCCGTTGGGTGCGATGGGCGTGTTGCTTCCTGCATCGTGGCCAGACGACAAGTCGGCGAAGAGGTGAGAAGTTGATATGTCGGTTAAGCTCATCCTACTGCCTTACATGCACCGAAGTGTGGGAGAACCAAAGGCAGGCTCACGCCTAAGGTAATGGAGTATAGAGAAGGTAGCACGGCCGTAATAAGTCCGTTAATGGCAAAGCTAAGACCGCTGATGCTACTTTCAACTCCGGGGTCACCAGTTGTAAGGACAGTGAGACAAGCGTCACCAAGATCAACTGATACTTTATTTAAATGTGCGTGGGAGTATATTCCAAGGTGCGGACGGAAAGGTAGGATGGCGCTGGCGCCAAATCAGATTGGATTGCCCGCCAAAATATATGTGTTTTCTTACACTTACAAATAAAGGAAATATGAGTTAACAGAAACATGTAATGAAATAATACATATGTCAAAATGTAGCTCTGATAGAGCGGAATACATATACATGGGAAACCACAGTGTGACGAAAGGAGAATTCAAATAAATAAACAGTTTGTTGATTTTCTGGACGATGAAGGGAGCGGTGTTCTTACACTGTTATCTCTTAAACTGGTGTTTTGATCAAAACTATTTTTGGGGTGCATTCAATGTCTATGAGTAATTTTCATTTTTGTCCTATCCTGTGATTCCATGAACTACAGTATGTAAGAGCTGTTATCCATATAACTTAGATTGATTAATTTTTTTTCCAATGATATAAATTACTTCCATCTATTCTATAACTGACTTAATTTTTAGAACTGTATAAATTACTTTGACTAAATGAGGTTTATTGTAGTCGTGAATGAAAATTGTATTTTAATGTTTTTTCCATTTTTCTTGCCATGTTCCAATATTACTCAAATGTATCATTTGTGCATCGACAGTTTTTGTTTTGTTTTTGATGGTTCAGTGATGTTTTGATAGTGAAGTGTTAAAGTCGCGTAATTGTCCGGTCGTCAAATCCAGCCAAACGGTTTGGTGGTAAGATAATTATTCGTTTATTTTCCGTAAGTTATTGTATTTTTATTCTTGTTATATAAATAAACTTAAGTTATTCAAATTCATAGTGTTGAAGCGACTAATATTGACATAAGCCTAGACTAGACTAATCCCAAATGTTTGCTGTAAACGTGGACAATGGAAGGGTCTTTAAAATGTAACATCCAGTTGCAATTTTAAGCCTTAGTATGGAAAAAGCCATAACATTTTTAAGGTTTAGTATGGAAAAGACCGTACCACCTTTTTTTTTTTTTTTTTTTTTTTTTTTTTTTTTTTTTTTTTTTTTTTTAAAGCAGGGACATAATTATCCTATCCCACTCCACCCTAGAGGAAATGGGTAAAACTGTAGTTTAACACGGGACACCATTTCTAGTAGGAAATAAACTTTCCCTTTTGCGAACTAGTGTGCTTTCAATGAATTTGGCCTCTATTTCTGCCACAAGTAAGCCGTTCTCTCATTATCCTCCCTTCCCTACCGATAGAGGTATGAACCATGGGATTTGGGTGGAGGAAAACAGGAAAAAAACGTGGCTAATACAGTGGTAATGTGTTTACCTAGCATGCGCATGGCCGCAGGGCATGTACAGTAGTACGGTATGGTTCGGTACGATATTACGGTACGGTACGGTTTTTTTGGGGATGTAAGTACGGTTCGATATTACGGTATGATATTTTCCTTCGAGTTCGGTACTGTACGAAAGTACAATTTTTTTTTTTCGTACTTAATTGTACCATTTTTCGTACCAAATTCAGATAGATGTCGCAAGCAGCCAAGCCCACGCCGCCCAACTGCCCAGGGTCACACACCTGGTTGGCTTGGGCGGTGACTCACCGCCCAAGTCAACCAGGTGCGTAACCATAAAGGATTAGCAGAGGTCTTCTCACTGGGGTGTTAATTAAAGCATATCCCAGTGGGGTTTGCCCCATATAACTTCCAAAGCTTGACTGTGAAACAAGATGTGGCTCAACGTATGATAATGTTGGACAGTGTCCTTGAAAAAAAGTTATTCTTAACCAAATTGGCCTAGCTAATGAATCTTTACTTATTTTAGATGAAGATTGGGAGAAAATAAGTGACATAACAGAAGCTTTGAAACCACTTCGTGAGGCTACATGTGCACTACAGATGAATAATCTCCCAGCTGGAGAATTCCTTGCTAAGTGGGTTAAGTGCAAAGTTGTTTTTGGAAAGAAGCACTGCAGTCACAGCACCACTTCTAAAAGCCATGGAAAAACGGCAAGATTCTCTGCTTAGGAACCCTGCTTTCCTATCTGCTGTGTATCTTGACAGAAGATATAATGTTCTCCTCACCGAAGAACAGAAGGAACTTACAGTAGTCAAATACATCTTGGACTCTGGAAAAAAATTAAAACTATTTTTTTGGGCTCAAGCCATGGCGTCCTGATGGAAGGTTCCTGTTTGGTAGCTTCCTTGGGTATAAGACTACTAAGATATTCCCAGAGAATTTAACCACAGGTTATCACAGAATTCTAACTTCTGGAGCGAGTATCTCAAAGGTTTCCCTTTAAGACATCGTAATACAACAGGGGACACGCATGTCTGGTCGTGCCACATAGCTATCTCCACCCCGAACAGAGTTAACGCTTCGGTGTGTAAGGGCTGAGAATAGCTGGGAGCCGTTCCACAGCTAATCTCACTCGTGGCTACTACTGATACTCGAGACGTAAACAAACGGACGCCATTGCTCTAATGACGTCACGCGCGTCTTTATCCTTTGTTTAGTAGCTGCCCTACTGAGACGGATTTTCCCTTGTGTGAACTTTATCGCTTTGCATCTTCGCTATGTCGTTACCTTCAGCCTCGCCTTCTTCTGGAAAGTTGAGTACAAGGTTCCAGTATTGTTTAATTAAGCTCTGGCCGTAAAGTAAATATTATTTCGCGAAATAATTGATGTTTTGTGGCAGAGCTGTGCCTCTACCGGACCCGCCATTTTATGGCGTCGTTGTTGTTTTGCATGTCCTATTTAGTTAGCCACAACAACGCTTCCGGCCTTATATACTAATCGAATACATTAGTTTATTTAGTCTTCATAGCTAGGAACTTTTATATCGTGTTTAGACGCTTTTTATCGGTCATCGATTGACCTCATACCAGTCGGCTACTATAGCCCCCAGGCCAGGAGCCTATATACAAGTGTTCATGCATGATTTATCAGTGATCCTAGACTAAGTTATGAAGATAGTGGCATTATTATTTTACAATACTTTTGACTAGTGATGCAAATGTTTTCGCCTTCAGGGACCATATAGGGGATAGGCTAGTCAGTGATTCTTACTAGCCTAACCTAACCTTAGGACCCCTATATGCTTCCTTCATCCCCTGCCTTGGCACTCCCTCTAATTAGCCTTGATCCCTTTTCTGAGTAAAGGGATTTATTGTCTAATAGAGTTTTATATCGCCTCTCAGTCCTCCCTAAAGGAATGAACCCCCTTTAGGATTGCGTCTGAGAGTGAGGTTAGGCTAGCCTACCTCTATGGCTAGGATAGTCTACGACTTTCCTGCGATAGCGATACGTCTTCTTCCTTGCCTAGTTCAGGACTTTTAGCCCTGATCTAGGCCGGGTTAGGAAGGTTTCTCTGTTCCATGCTGAAACTGTACTCTTGCACCGTTTTAGCCGATCAGCCTAATCTTAGGTTAGGGAGTGTCCTCCCTTCCCTTTGTGGCCGCTCTGGTACAGAAACCCTTCCTGGGAAGACCCCTCTCTTCTCCCTCCCCACCTATCTCTTGTATAGCCTAGCCTATGCTTAGGTTAGTTTATACTCATCTGTCCCCTGTCCTACAAATCCTCCTTAGGGTGGATGAGTAGGGCTACCCGAGCTTCCCTGTGCTGTCCGCTCTGGTACATATACCTTCATAGTGTCCTATAAGGTTAGTTACTAGTGTAGCTCTGCATAGGGGAGTCTCCCCCCCCCCCTCTTGGGTGTTCCCTAGTCCTCCCTTGGGCTACCTGCTCCCGGTCCCTAGTGACCCCTGCTTATGGATGATAGAGCCTGTCTCTATCATGGGTACACCCCCTCAGGGAGGGGGAGGGATGTCTGGAACCCTGAAGGTACTTCCTGCATCCTTCCCCCCCTCCCCCTGTCTCTCTATCTATCCGGGTGCCGGTCTCTTGCCGCCTCTTCTGCCGGCAATACCTGCCTCTTGGTGACTTCCCTACCCTTGCCGCCAGCCCCCCGTGTACCGAGGGACTGCCGGCTGCCGCCGGCTACTACCGGCAGCTCTCCTACTCCTATCTAATCGTCCGCTTGCCGGTCGATCTCCGGAGTGCCGGCATATACTGCCGGCAACCCGATACTACCTGTACCATCCTTACCCCAGTCACCAATCCGGCATCCTCCGGCTGCCGGAGCCGCCGCTCCCTGCCGGCGTGCCGCCGTTGTGCCGGCGGCCGCCATCCTGGTATCTAACTGACTTTGAAAATTGTCTGTTTTAGTGCCAGAATCTATGCTGGAGCGAGCTCCGGCGTGCCGGCGGCTTGCCGGATACCCCGGAGGCGTCAAGAATACTTGCACCCCCTCTCTGTAGCTATCATAAGACTAAGATAGCCCTACCTTGCAAATAGATAAGCTGCTTTGCTTCTAAGATCAGTACCTAGTACTGCTCTATTAGTGATCATGCTGTCTCTTTGCATTCTTCTATTTCCAGCATGCTATGTGCATCTTAGCGCGGCTGGTTGCCAGAAGCAGTTTCCCTTAATGAGACCTTCTGGCTCTTATCTGGGAACCGAATGAATTCGATCCCAACCTTGTCCTTGGCCTTCCATGGAGTTCCAATATAATGGGAATCCTAGGAAACTATATCCAATGATCTCGGTCATTTGGATTATCCCAGGACCAAGCCTATGGTAGCCAGCCGGGCGAGATGCATGGAGCGTGTTCTCCTTTACTGTTTCATTCTCTATGCATCACACCTTCTTTAAGTTAAAATTAATGATTAATATTAACTTAATTTAAGAGCCATTCCTATGACTCCCCCATACTCATTTTCTCTTTCTTCCACAGGAGGAGCAGATGAAGTGCGATTTCGCATACTGTGCTGTGAAACGCTCGCAGTTTTACGGACATACGGCGTGCAGGACTCACGCCCCTTGCTCAGACAAGAAAGGGGATTGGAAGTTCTGGAATCCACTGGAATGTACGGTCTGCCAGGCCTACCTAGTTGAGGCCTTCCATAACCCTCCCTCAGCGGAGGTTAGAGACATTGCTCGTGAAAAGCTGCGCAAGTGGGTGCGTGGTTTTCAGAGAAATGCTACTGGACCGTACCTGGCCACCGAAGAACTGAGGTCCCTGTTGTTCCCTAAGGCCTCCCCTGATTCAGTGGTTCCAAAGGAAGCAATCCCCACTGTCCAAATTACGGTGGAACCTGATGTGGTCATGGCTCAGTCCATGCACGAGTGTCGTTTAGATTCCGAGGATGATGAACAGATCTCTGACGTCTCGGAAGACACGGAGAAGACGCTTATGGCTCAAGGAGCCGAAGAGGACGAAGACAAGGTGGAATACACCGAGTCGGAGATTGGAGCTACTCCCTCGTCCATCCCTCCGCCTACTCCTACACCGACGGATGTGTCCATCCCGTCTACCTCCTCGACCCCGGATCCTTCCTCTTCTACCCAAGAACTGATCCGACTGATTAGAGCTGTCATGGACGACAGACTGAAGGAGAACCAGGAGTCCATCAGGTCTATGATTGGATCCAGAGAACCGAAGAAGATCTCGGTCAAGGATCTCCCAGCTTGCTCTCATGCCAATCCGTGGAGGTATGCAGAGCATATGGTTATTGCGACCGGCAGGATCTTTGTTAGTGACAAAATCGGCACGGTCCCGTTGGAAGATGTGGAATTCTTCCCAAGCTTCGAGGCCTACCCGGACTGTTACGTCCGGCTTCGTTCCGAACCTGCCTCGAAGGAGGAGACCGAACCTAAAGAAGAGATAGTGTTCGATCTCGCAAAGGCCCAGGCTATGCTAGCCTCCGCATTTAAGAGCAGGGGCTTTACCTGCTCTAAGCTTCCTGCCTTGAGCAAGAAGCATCCTACATATGTCGCACCTGACACTGCGATTCTTCCATTTTTGGAAAAGGCCTTGGCTGCATGCCTTAAAGCGGCGGAAGAAGGAAAACCCTGCCCTGCACTGGAGGAGTGCAGACCCTTCTCCATCGTGACACCCCCTGACACTAGACAATGGAAAGATGTCCAACATACTTTCGTCGTGGGTAGGCTCGATCCTGACGTCGCCGGACGTCAGTTTAATGAAGACCTCCCTAAGCTCAATGATCACCTCCTTCGCCGGGAACAAGACACGAAGGAGAGGCTTGCGGCATCTCTTTCTCATCAAGTCCAACTTGAAGTTATGGCCTGTGACACAGCAGTACCCGATCACTACATGGTACTGGCCAAATCCCACTTACTCACGGTAATGAAGGACTTGTACCATTTCATAAAGGCTCGTAGAGCCTGTCGTGAATTCGTGTTTGTCGGTGCCACCGTGAAACACGAACCCCGGAGGCTGATTTCCTCCAACATCTGGGGAAAGCACCTGTTTCCTTCTGACCTTGTCAAGGAAATAACGGACAGAGCCGCCACGGAGAATAGGAACCTTCTCCACAAGTGGGGCATGTCCAGAAAAAGGAAAACCTCTCAGGACGATGGACCTCAGCCTAAGAGGAAACCTCAAAAGCCGAAACCCCAGCAACGTCAACAAAGACGTCAGTTTCCGGGACCCGCTACCTCCCAAGTGGTTGCCCAACCACAACAGACCTTTCAATTGGTCCCCCAACCGGTGTTGTCACAGTCACCGGTCTTCACCCCTGCCTTTGAGCAGCCATCCACTACCTTTCATGCCAGAGGTAGAGGCTCGTCCAGGGGTGCAAGCAGAGACGCCTCTCGTCGTCCCTCCAGAGGTAGAGGAGGAAAGGGAGCTAGCGGCCGAGGCAACAAGTCCTCGGGACACCAGAAGCAATGAAGTGCTTCCGGTGGGAGGAAGACTCCGCCAATTCCAGGATCGTTGGACCTTCAATCCTTGGGCACACAGCATCATCAAGAACGGTCTAGGCTGGAGTTGGGTGCAACCACCCCCAATCTTCCAGCGGTTCTTCCAACAATCGACCCCCATTCTGGAAGAATATGTTCTAGACCTCTTGAACAAGAAGGTGATAAGGAAGGTAAAGTCCACCAGGTTCCAAGGGAGACTGTTTTGCGTTCCCAAGAAGGACTCAGACAAGCTCAGAGTCATTCTGGACTTATCCCCCCTCAACAAGTTCATAGAGAACAACAAATTCAAGATGCTGACGCTTCAACAAATAAGGACCCTTCTGCCTCAAGGTTCCTACACGGTCTCTATAGACCTGGCGGATGCCTATTGGCACATTCCAATGAACCATCACACTTCCTCCTACCTAGGATTTCGACTCCAAAGGAAAAGCTACGCCTTCCGGGCCATGCCGTTCGGCCTCAATGTGGCCCCTCGGATCTTCACAAAGCTGGCGGATGCCATAGTACAACAGCTCCGCCTAAGAAACGTCCAGGTGATGGCCTACCTCGACGACTGGCTAGTCTGGGCTCCATCGCCCGAAGAGTGTACAAAGTCTTGCGACGAAGTTACCCAGTACCTAGAACACCTGGGATTCAAGATCAACGAGAAGAAATCTCGCCTCTCTCCGGCTCAGAAGTTTCAGTGGCTGGGAATCCACTGGAATCTTCAGTCACACCGCCTTTCCATCCCCCAGAAGAAAAGGAAGGAAATAGCAGGGTCTGTCAAGCGACTTCTGAAATCCAAACGCATTTCAAGACGACAGCAGGAACGAGTTCTAGGCTCTCTACAATTCGCCTCAGTGACAAACCCAGTGCTTCGTGCACAGCTAAAGGATGCCGCGGGAGTCTGGAGACGATCGGCATCCATCGCTCGAAGAGACCTCAAGAGACGGCTTCCAAACAGACTTCGACGCCTCCTAAAGCCGTGGTCGGAAGCAATGGCCCTGAAAAGGTCCATTCCTCTCCAACACCCTCCTCCATCACTCAACATCCACACGGATGCCTCACTGGAGGGCTGGGGAGGTCACTCCCACCTGAAACAAGCTCAAGGGACCTGGTCTCCACTATTCAAGACGTTCCACATAAACATCTTGGAGGCCATGGCGGTCCTTCTTACTCTGAAGAAGCTATCCCCGCCGCCCTCGATCCACATCCGTCTAACCCTAGACAACTCGGTGGTAGTTCGTTGTCTCAATCGCCAGGGCTCAAGATCGCCCCAGATAAATCAGGTGCTTCTCCCAATCTTCCGTCTGGCGGAGAAGAAGAAGTGGCACCTGTCTGCAGTTCACCTACAAGGATTCCGCAACGTGACAGCGGATGCTCTATCTCGGACAAACCCGATAGAGTCGGAATGGTCTCTAGACGCAAGATCATTCTCCTTCATCTCTCATCAAGTCCCAGAACTTCAGATAGATCTCTTTGCAACGAGCGACAACAATCAACTTCCTCTGTACGTAGCCCCGTACGAGGACCCCAAAGCAGAAGCGGTGGACGCCATGTCACTGGACTGGAACAGATGGTCGAAGATATACCTGTTCCCTCCCACCAACCTTCTGTTGAAAGTCCTCTCCAAACTGAGAACCTTCAAAGGGACAGCGGCCCTAGTGGCTCCCAAGTGGCCCCGGAGCAACTGGTACCCCCTGGTCCTGGAGCTGCAGCCCAAGCTGATCCCTCTCCCGGGCCCAGTTCTCTCTCAACAAGTACAGAAGTCGACTGTCTTCGCTTCATCATCGAAAATCAAGGACCTTCATCTCATGATTTTCTCTCCCTTGCCGCAAAGAAGAGGTTTGGGATCTCGAAGAAAAGTCTAGACTTCCTAGAGGAATACAAGACCGAATCCACGAGACGGCAATATGAATCATCCTGGAGGAAATGGGTCTCCTTTGTTAAAGCAAAAAATCCTAAAGAAATCACCATTGATTTCTGTATGTCCTTCTTCATTCACCTTCATGGACAAGGATTAGCAGCCAATACGATTTCAACCTGCAAATCGGCTTTGACTAGACCAATTCTATATGCTTTCCAAATTGATCTGTCCAACGACATCTTTAACAAACTGCCGAAAGCATGTGCTCGCCTACGCCCAGCACCCCCTCCGAAACCGATCTCCTGGTCACTAGACAAGGTGCTCCATTTCGCCTCCAACTTGGACAATGATTCATGCCCCCTCAAGGATCTGACTCAGAAAGTTATATTTTTATTTGCTCTCGCCTCGGGAGCTCGAGTCAGCGAAATAGTGGCATTATCAAGAGAAGAGGGACACATCCTGTTTGCTGATTCAGGAGAAGTGACCCTCTCCCCTGATCCGACGTTTCTCGCCAAAAATGAATTACCCACCAAAAGATGGGGCCCTTGGAGAATATGCCCCCTGAAGGAGGATGTCTCTCTATGTCCAGTAGAGAGCCTCAAGGTCTATCTTCGCAGAACTTCAAACTTTGGTGGAGGCCAACTCTTCAAAGGAGAAACATCGGGCAGCGACCTGTCACTGAAACAATTAAGAGCGAAAATCACCTACTTCATTCGCAGAGCGGATCCGAACAGTACACCCGCTGGTCATGATCCTAGAAAAGTGGCATCTTCTCTGAACTTCTTTCAGAGCATGGACTTTGAGAGCCTTAAAAATTTTACGGGCTGGAAGTCCTCGCGAGTTTTCTTTAAACATTATGCGAAACAAGTGCACGAAATCAAACATTTTGTGGTAGCCGCAGGTAGTGTTATGAAACCTGCACCTAACTCTGCGTAGAACAGTGAGTTACTTGGGACTCTAACTCTTCGGGTGCCTATGTTGACCCTCGAGTGATTCATAGTGATGTCTAAAAACACTTAGTGCTTTTATAACTGTTCTTATCCCAGGTGAAATGTCATAGTGTCACACAAGTGCCGCATGCCTTGAGCATGATGTGTTATTTAAAGACTTGCGTTCCTCGAGAACGAGTACCTACTAATCCTGAAATTCCCTTTCAGATTCAAGAGCAAGCCTTTATTTCTATGTACATTATTATTACTGTAAATGAACTTTACTTTTGCTGTAAATTATTTAATTTTTGCATTGTGAAATAAAATTTCTATTTTATTACTTATGCGTCTCTTTCAGCTCCTACTTACTATGAAATACATACTGTCATAGTTTTATTTATTCCTCCTTTCTTATGGTCATGAAGAATTTAAGATGTCTATTCCTAAATTATATTCACCTTGCCTCAGTAAGGTTCCTACATGAATACTTACTTCTGATAATCAGGAGATGAACTCTACACACAGTGCCCAACCACCACTGTCCTACTTCAGAATGTTCCTATACAAATATCAAACATTCTGCTTCATCTCTCAGCTCTTAAAAGTTCTTCTGTCAAGATGAATAGCCCTTCAATACCACTTTGACGTCGGCATAGCCCATGGGAACTTCCTACCAATGGGGGGCAGGATATTTCGTTCCTATGGTTCTTACCTAAGATTACTTTGCTGTTTTGTCAATGCCTAGGCACTTAACTCTGGGGGAAAATCTACCACGATACATTGATTCTCTGGTACTTTTCCATCAGGACGCCATGGCTTGAGCCCAAAAAACGGATTTTGAGCGAAGCGAAAAATCTATTTTTGGGTGAGATAGCCATGGCGTCCTGATGGACCCTCCCTACTACTTCGTTCAGTTTGCTCCCTCCCTACACAATTGTATCATGGTGATGGGCAGCAACTGGCGCCAGGATAAAGACGCGCGTGACGTCATTAGAGCAATGGCGTCCGTTTGTTTACGTCTCGAGTATCAGTAGTAGCCACGAGTGAGATTAGCTGTGGAACGGCTCCCAGCTATTCTCAGCCCTTACACACCGAAGCGTTAACTCTGTTCGGGGTGGAGATAGCTATGTGGCACGACCAGACATGCGTGTCCCCTGTTGTATTACGATGTCTTAAAGGGAAACCTTTGAGATACTCGCTCCAGAAGTTAGAATTCTGTGATAACCTGTGGTTAAATTCTCTGGGAATATCTTAGTAGTCTTATACCCAAGGAAGCTACCAAACAGGAACCTTCCATCAGGACGCCATGGCTATCTCACCCAAAAATAGATTTTTCGCTTCGCTCAAAATCCGTTCTTCTACTAGTACTATGTCATCAGTCTCAATGCTGGCAAAAGACGATTCGTTCACGAGCGGCGTTAGTGATGGTGAAGGTGACCCAGCACTTGGGGCAGTAGATATTGTAGAGCAATTACTCCGAGTCAGTGATAAGCAAAGAGAGTGAAGTGGCTGAGCATATCAAAATGTTCACCAAAGCTTCACATATCAGTAAAAATTAGTGTATTTTCCAGTGGTGGCATCATCAACAAGAAAGTGCACTAAAAAATTTAGCTGAAGTAGCAGTTGCTCTGCCTGTTACTCAAGCGAGCGTAGAGCACACATTCTCTGGGTTGCGCTATATTCTTAATGATTTAAGATTAGGTCTAAAAGAGGATATTGTTGATGCTGTAATGCTATTAGGCTGCAACACATAAAACTGTATGAATGCCTAATATTGTATAACTGAACATTTTCCTTTTGTAACCTTAGCAAAATAAAATTGTATTATATCATTATTGTATTACATAACACCAATCTTCTTGAAGTGGTAGTGGTGGTAATGGTAGTAGTAGTAGTAGTAATAGTTGTAGTAAAAGTGCCATGTTATGTCTATATGAACTGCAATGTAAAAAAAAAGTAGGCTCGGAAACGGTACGAAATTACGGTATGATAAAATATCGCACTAGTACGGTACAGTATGAATTTTTAGGTACTGTACGAAATTACGGTACGGTAAAAATGCGTGGTACGAATTATGAAAAAAACAAATCGAACCTTACCGTACTACTTGCCCTGCATGGCAGTAGATCGATCCCCGCCCGGGACCGTGAGTTTAAGCTGTTTACTTGGGGAGTAGGGTGGCTATTTCCAAATTCCCCAAAAAGGACATTTTTTCTTTTTCCAACATCAATTTTAACTTAAAAACCTGATTACATGTATTGAGGAGTAGAAATATAATTTTTTTTTAATATGTATGTATGTGCTTATGTGGTAAATATACATTTAAATTTTAGCCAAATAAATGTACCATATATTTTTCCTACTTGCTATCTTGTGTTTTCTGCATTTCTGACCATGATTATTTGGGGCAAACTGCCCGCTCATGATTTTTTGGAACCCCTTATATAAAGACAATTATGTGGAACCTTAGTGGGAAACCAAGTTTTTTTTTGGGTGGGGAATGTCATTAATGAGTGATTTGCAGCAATAATAATGGTCTGAAATGTAAAATAAGCACAGGATAACCAGTTGGAAAAATATATGGTTCATGTAAGTGGATGAAAATAGGCCAAAACTTGATAATTCAACACTTTTGAGATTTTTAAAAGGGTACAGAACCTAACCAACCCACCTAACCTAACCTAACCTAGTTGTTCCTAGGTCATAACCCCTAGGCAAACTAGCCAGCACTCATTCATTTCTCATAGCAAATTTCAGTTTCGCTAGTACTTCTGAAAAGTTGTTACATATTTGGAGCTCTACTTTAACCGAGTCCAATCGCAGGCGGTTAAACGCGGTTTCTCTCATTTGTCCAAGCTGAAGTAATCATTAAGATAACCCTTTCTGTGTGAGCATTTCTGCAATGAATGGAGAAAATATAAGCTCTCACCTTCTTCAGATTTGTTAGAGGGACCTCACATTTACTGAACAGCATGAGATAACGTACTTGGCTGTGGCTATCTATCGTCTCATGAATATTGATAATTGCCTCCACAATCCCATACTCTGCATATAGTTCATCCATGTCCTTTTTTTTTTCATGTTACAAGCCTTGACTGCATCACATAATTCTTTGAAAGGTATTGCTTTTGACACTTATGAAAGTTGTCTTCCAAGAAGTCATACCTTTCACTCGAGTACTTTATAACTCATTCATAGAAAGCAATGAAGTCTTTAATATTTCATTGATAAATCTGGTGTAAATTGGCTATAATTAGTGTTTACTGCAACGCCCCAAAAAAATTGTAGGCCTATATGTATTTGTATTTATATTTTTAGTATTAATATATTTTATAGACTCAAGAAGCAGGGCAAATTATCGTCCTACTTAAGGTGAAGTGGGACAAAGGACAGAATGCTCAAAAACAGGACTGTCCTTTCTAAAGCAGGACTTCTGGCCACCCTAGCGAGGCCACTGTTGTGGTTGGGCAACACAGTGTGTGTGTGTCGGGCTTTTCTGACTGATGTTCTGGTTATCACCTATTCTGATGAACCTGGAACTGAAACTAGACACCTTTAACCTTTATTAACTGTAGGAAAAACAATTTGTTCCGTAAGGAAAGATTTTCTGGAATGAAAATAAAAATTTTGAGATTTGTTTAAAAGGCCACAAAACCTAACACATCCCACCTAACCCAACCTAGTAGTTTCCAGATCACAGACCTAGCCACCTCCCTTCCCAGGTCACAGACCTAGCGTCTGTTTCATCTTAGCTAGCAACTGGTGCCGAACCGCAGTTTGAAAGCTTGTCGCTGATTGACTGTTGGTTCAGGCATTCTCCCCTCCTGCTGACTGATGAAGCAAAACATTTGTCTGCGGTACATGATGTTCATTTTTGCTTTATACCTCACTTAGTTTGTGTAATATCTACCTGGTTCTTTGGTCACACACCGATTAAAGGTAGATATTGAGTATTACGTTGAAAAAAATATCTATTAGAAAAATATATGAAAAAATACAAGTTTTAAGTGAAACGAGCGCTGAAAAAACTTTATACAACTTTTTTTATATGCTGTTTGTTCCGACACAGATACAAACCTTCGCTATTTATAATAGGGTTTTTAAATATAGAACTTACCCGCTGGTTATATAAAAGAGCTGAAATCCCTGACGCCAGGGCAGAAATTCAAATCTCGCGCTATCGAAGATACGCCAGGTGTACCAACCGCACCCTAGCGGTAGAACAGGTGGAACTACACACCAACTTCAGTTCTTCTCTCTGCCGTCATAGCTGACTGACATATAGAAGTTCGCTCTCATGTTTTACTCTCTTGGGAAGTTGTTTGGTGATGTACAACGTTCTTTTTTGAGTTTAAGCTATCGTTGATTAATTTCCCTTGGTTCTTATATTGAAATCTTTTTGTTTGAGATTTTCTTTATTGCTTTTTCCCTTACTTTTTGCTTGTCGGTCTCTCACGTTAGCTTTAAAAATGGCCGACTCCTCCCCTGCTCAGCGTAGGTGTGTTAGTGAGGGTTGTCGTACACGACTTCCTAAAGGATCTATTGATCCTCATTCTATTTGTGTAAAATGTAGGGGTAAATTTTGTTCATTAGATGATAGGTGTAATGAGTGTCTTTCCTTAACTGATGATGATTTTGTTACTTTCGATCGTTATGTTAGGAGACTAGAGAGAGATAGAGTTAGGCGTAGTTCTTCCCGATCTGTGGATAGAGCCTTACCTAATTTACCTGTTCCTAATCCTGTTCCTTCCCCTGTGGTGGTAGATCAGGAACCTACTATGAAAGACATGTTTACTGCTATTTTGTCTCTTGGTGAGAAAGTTGAGTCCTTAGCAGCCGATAGAAATACTATCTTTTCCGAGTTAAAGGTATTGAAAAACCGTGAGCCTATCGGAACTGTGGAAAGTGTTTCAGTGTCTGATGTGGTACCGAAGAATCGTGACTCTCTCGGTGTTGTGACAAGTGTTGATAATGTGTTTAGTGTTGCGGAGGGTGCGTCGGCACGATCTTGTCGTTCACCTAGCCTAAGACCTCTTTCGAGCTCTCAAACCCATGGGAGAAGTAATGTCGAACGGCTTAAGGGAACGAGAAGCGTCATCAATCGTGCAGACGTCCCCTCGAACGTTCCTGTTGCCGTAGCTCAGGTCGTTCACCCTCATCGTAGGAAAGGTGAGGTTCATGCGTTATCCCCGTCTTCCGATGAAGGGTCGGGGAGTGAGATCTGGCGTTGAGCGTCAAGACCGCTTAAACGGATGCATGATGTTTCACAGCGTCGGGAATCGCCTGTGCGTCCAGGATGTAGTTCGTGGGGTTCACCGGAACGTTTCCGTTCTCCCAGCACTTGCACTCCGGCCAAACGTTCAGATCACCGTGTTCGTGTGGATATGATTCCTTCCGATTCGGACCTTGTTACTATTCATGCACCCCCTCTTCCATCGGATTGGCTTTCTTCCCCCGAAATGCGGGGTGACGTTGGTGCGAATCTTCCTTCTAAGAGTTCTGTTGATCCGAAATGGTCTGCGCTTATGTCTATGAAGGAACAACTCTCGTCGTTGATGGATTCTTATCAACCAGGTGTTGGCGTTATGTCTGGGCGTTCGATGTCAGACCAGTTATCGCACAGACGTTCGATGGTATCTGGTCTTGACGAGTTATCACTTAGGCGGTCTCCCAGTCATAGTGTTCAACGCCAGGTTGATTTTGATGAGTCGCGTCAGAGAGTTTTGGTTGACCAGTTTTCGTATTCTGGTCGCGGGGAAGAACATCGGCGTCGACAAGTGGACGAGACGCGTCAACGATTTGAAGTAGTGGATCGTCCGCGTCAACAACTTTTGGACGCTTCGCGTCAAAACATTGATTCGCAGCGTCGACATCCTGACTACTTTGATCGTTCGCGTCAACAGTCCTCGGACTTTACGCGACCTCGCGGCGATCTTCGACAGTTACCTTCTGATTTCAAGCGTTCTTCTGTTCAACAGCAGTCGGATTCTAAGCGGTCTAGGCAGTTGTTGGTTGAGGATGATCGTCTACACGTCCGTGTTTCGCATCAATCTACTTCTACTTCTCCCCATCAGATTGACGCAGATGTTGACCTTGACAGGCAGTCCCATCCAGACGTTGTTCCTTCGGTTCAGGCTGCGGCTGTTGCTGCACTGCCAGAAGACGAACCAGAGGAAAAGTCGGATGAGGATGATCCTATTGAGGAAGTCTCTGAGAATGAGGAGGAGAAGCATTATCAGCATGCTGTGGACCTTCGCAAGTTTATGCTTATTCTGACTGGAATTTTCCCGGATTCATTTACCCCTGTGGCCCCTCGTTCTCCGCCTTCTGAATTCATCTTAGGTAAAGCTACCAAGGTTCCAGTTTATACCAAGATGGTTCTTTCTCGATCCTCTAAGCGGGCCTTGAAATTAATGGGTTCTTGGTTGGACTCCAAGAAATCTTTTGGCAAGACGGCCTTTGCCTTTCCTCCCGCTAGGTTAGCCTCTAAATCTAGTGTGTGGTACGAGACTGGTGAAGTGTTGGGCTTGAGTTTTCCTTCGTCTGCCCAAGGGGATTTTTCAAGTTTGGTAGATGCTTCTCGTCGTCTTGCCTTAAGGAAGACGAAGATTTGGTGGTCCATTCCAGAGTTCGACCATTTGCTTAAAGGTCTGTTCAGGGCCTTCGAAGTTTTTAATTTCTTGGACTGGGCTTTGGGGGCTTTGAGTAAGAGGGTCTCTGATATGACGGAAACGGACACTAGTGGTTTGGTTCATTTGATGTCCTGCTTGGACAAAGGTGTGAGGGATGGCTCCAACGAACTTGCTGCCTTGTTTACAGCTGGAATTCTCAAGAAAAGGGCCATGATGTGCTCTTTTCTCTCTGCAGGAGTGTCTCCCTACCAGAAAACGGGCCTTCTTTTCGCACCTTTGTCTAATACCTTATTTCCGCAGGAATTGGTAGGCGAGGTGGCTACTGCTCTCACGCAGAAGGCCACACATGACTTAGTTACTCATTCGACTAGGAAAGTTTTGCCTCCGTCATTCTCCTCTCGTAAACCTAAGGAATCTTCTTCTGGGTTTCGACCTCAGTCCTTTCGTGGGAAGTCCTCTGGAAGAGGCTCTTTTAAACCAGAAGGAAGGAAGCCTAGAGGCAGAGGGGGCAAGTCCGGCCGAGGTAAAGTCTGACTGCCCTCTCCTTCAGACAGCAGTGGGGGCCAGGTTGACTCACTTTTGGGAGGCTTGGGAGAGGAATGGAGCGGACCCCTGGTCCGTCCAGGTGTTAAAGGAAGGCTACAAGATCCCCTTCCTGACCAATCCTCCTTTAGTCACAGATCCAGTGGATCTTTCGCCCAAATACAGAGAGGGTCCCAAGAAGCAAGCCATGCTTCTACAGACGTCTCTTTTATTAAAGAAACAAGCAATAGAGGAAGTGCAGGATGTTACGTCTCCGGGGTTTTACAACCGCCTTTTTCTAGTACCCAAGAGTTCCGGGGGTGGAGACCGGTTCTGGACGTAAGTGTGCTAAATGGTTACGTCCAGAACTCGACGTTCATTATGGAGACTCGGAAAACAGTTCTGGCAGCTGTGAGGAAGGACGATTGGATGGTCTCTTTAGATCTTCAGGATGCCTATTTCCACCTTCCGATTCATCCCAGCTGCAGACGTTATCTGAGGTTCATGGACGAAAACAAGGTCTTCCAGTTCAGGGCTCTTTGTTTCGGACTCTGCACGGCTCCTCTATTGTTCACCAAGATCATGCTGAACGTGGCAAGCATGCTGCATTCGAGGGGAATCAGGGCCTCTCTGTATCTGGACGATTGGCTGATAAGAGCCTCCTCAGCCGATTGTTGTTTGAAGGACCTCAAGATGACTTTGGATCTCTCCAGAGAACTGGGTCTCCTGGTGAGCTCGGAAAAATCACAACTGATTCCATCCCAGGAGATTCTTTATTTGGGGATGGAGATTCACAGTCGGAGTTTTCGGGCTTTTCCGTCGTCGGTGAGAATCCAAGCAGCCCTCCTAAAAGTCCAAACGTTCCTGAAGAGAGATCTTTGCTCCGTCAGAGATTGGATGAGCCTTCTGGGGACTCTCTCGTCGTTAGAGAAGTTCGTGACCCTGGGGAGGTTGTACTTGCGTCCTCTTCAGTTTCATCTCAACCGCCATTGGAAGAAAGGGGACAGCCTCGACAGGGATTGCATTCCCATCTCGGCTTCCATCAAGTCTCATCTTCAATGGTGGGACAACGAGCCCAGACTGAAAGAAGGCTTGTCTTTACTTCAGAGGAACCCAGACCTCGTGTTGTGTTCCGACGCCTCCAATTCGGGGTGGGGAGCCACTCTAGAGAAGCAGGAGCTTTCGGGGACTTGGACGGTGGAGCAAACCTCTCTCCACATCAATCAAAAGGAGCTTTTAGCTATTCATCTGGCTCTCATCGGCTTCGAAAAGCAGATCAGGGGCAAGGTGGTCCAAGTCAATGCGGACAGCACGACAGCTCTGGCCTATATTGTGAAACAAGGCGGGACCCACTCTTGGCCTCTGTACGAGATTGCAAGACTGCTCCTCATCTGGGCGGAGGAAAGGAAGGTGACTCTTTTGACGCGGTTCATCCAGGGGGTCAACAATGTGAGCGCAGACAGACTCAGCAGGAAAGGTCAGGTTCTCTCCACAGAATGGATTCTGCACCCGGACATCTGCAAGAGTCTGTGGCGGTTATGGGGTCGACCTCTCGTGGATCTCTTTGCCACCGCGAAGACCAAACGGCTAGAGTGTTACTGCTCTCCGGTTCCAGACCCCGAAGCTTTGCACATAGACGCTTTTCTGATGAACTGGTCACACATGGAGGTTTATGCTTTCCCTCCGTTCAAGATCCTTTACAAAGTGATTCAGAAGTTCATTTCACACGAGGAGACCAGAATGACACTGATAGCTCCGTTCTGGCCGTCAAGGAGCTGGTTTCAAGAGGTACTGGAATGGATAGTGGATGTTCCGAGAAGCCTTCCCATGAGACCCGATCTTCTCAGACAACCTCACTTGGCCCGAAATCATCAAAACCTCCGAGCTCTACGTCTGACTGCCTTCAGACTATCGAAAAACTCGCTAGAGCTAGAGGATTTTCGAAGAAGGCAGCCAAGGCAATTGCAAGGGCCTGAAAGTCTTCAACCATCAAGGTGTATCAGTCCAAGTGGGAGTTGTTCAGGGAATGGTGTAGAACTAATGCGATTTCCTCTTCCAGTACCTCGCTTTCCCAAATAGCAGATTTTTTCTTGGACCTTAAAGTTAAGCATAACTTCTCGTCATCGACTATTAAAGGTTACAGGAGTATGTTGACGACGGTTTTTCGACACAGGAACCTAGACCTTTCTAATAATAAAGATCTACGAGATTTACTTAGGTCTTTTGATACGACCAAGAAGATTCAAACAGCTCCCATCGCCTGGAATTTGGATGTTGTCCTTAAATTTCTCATGAGTGACAGATTTGAGCCTTTACACTCGGCTTCATTTAAGGACTTAACCTTGAAAACCCTTTTTCTAGTTACCCTCGCCACTGCGAAAAGAGTTAGTGAAGTACACGCTTTAAGCAGGAACATTGGTTTTCGGAATGGGAAAGCCATTTGTTCATTGCAACTGGGGTTCCTGGCCAAGAACGAAAACCCTTCTCGGCCATGGCCCAAATCCTTCGAGATTTCTAACCTTTCTGATTTGGCTGGCGGTGAATTGGAAAGGGTTCTCTGTCCAGTTAGAGCACTACGGCTTTATGTGGACAGGACTAAGAATCTGAGAGGTAACTCATACGCTCTGTGGTGTGCAGTCCGGAAACCCTCGATGCCCATGTCTAAGAATGCCTTGTCTTTTTTCATTAGATTGTTGATTCGAGAAGCTCATGCTCAGTGTGATGAGTCGGATCAGAGGCTCCTCAAAGTCAAGACACATGAAGTCAGAGCGGTAGCGACTTCAGTGGCCTTTAAACAGAACCGTTCTCTGCAAAGTCTGATGGATACAACATTTTGGAGAAGTAAGTCTGTTTTTGCATCCCATTATTTGAAGAATGTTCAGACTCGCTATGAGGACTTTTTTACGTTGGGTCCTTTTATAGCGGCTAATGCGATAGTAGGTGAATGATCTACCACTACGTTCCCTTTTTTCCTAATACCCCTTTTCTATCTCTTGGAACTCGTTTGTTATGGTTGTTTGTGGAGATTGGGCGTCAGTCTTCCGCAATCTTTGATTTGGTTAGGTGGTCAATTTGTTCCTTGAGTGCACCCGGAACAAGGGTATTGGTTGAGGTTCTGTCATGTTATAGGTGGTTGTACCGTTTGACAGCTCCTAGAGATTTTCAGCCCGAGTGGATTACTGGATCTCTTAAGGATAGCGGACGAAATGAGGCAGAGTATCATTGCTGTCAGCTTCCTTATCAGGTGAGAACTGCTTAAGTTTATTGTATGTAACCCTTAAGTGAATTTTCTATTTGTTCCGTAACCGAAATACAAACCACGCTATTTACAAAGGGTTATTACTTTTAGCGTAGCTGAAATGGCGAGCCATTAGAATTTAACGAGGGTGTATTACCCCCACGCTAGTTAGCGGGGGGGTAGGGGAGTGGTAGCTAGCTACCCCTCCTCCCCCTCACACACACGTGAATACCCACTTTAACTTTTGGCTCGGACTGTGACAGACGTCTCTGTCTTGGTCCTCGCTTGGCAGCCATTGTCTGTTTTGTCTTTACTTAATCGCTTACTTTTCTTTTACTCAATATATATGTAAACATGTTTTCATGTTTGTATATATATTTGAGTATAGAAATAAGTAAGTTTCCTTTTCAGATGTGTGTGTGTAGTGTACGATATCTACGTGGAGGCCTCGGCAGTTAGGCCACCACGGCGTATTTTATGGGTGGCGATCGAGTTTGACATGTCTTTCTCTCTCTCTCTCTCTCTTGAGGTCGTTCACCCTTTTACTACGTGTTACTACGCCCTTGTAGCCTAGCTTCCTTTCCGTGTGGGGGGTTGCTACGTCGTACGTTTGTATCAATTAGTTATGAATCTAATTGTAGTTGTTTTTTTGTTTTTTTCAGCTTGTAGAACGATTCCTTTCGGGGTTTTCGTTCTTTCTTTAGTGTTCATTCATTTTTAAATTACATAATTACATAGTTACATAATTATAATTGTTATAATTCTGTTTTGGTTACAGCTCTCCTTCCGCGAGTGTAAGTGGTTGTGAGGGCACGTGCCTGTTGTGTAATTCTTGTTCCTTTCCCTCGGGATTCCTCTTCGGAGCCTTCCCGGGGGAATGAATGTGTACTAATATTATTTGTTTTATTTTTTTACAGTTACCGATCTAGTTCGTTTCTGTAATATAGCAACGGTGTGAGCTGTCTGGTTGAGTCCTGGGGATTCGGCTGTTGCTGCCTCCCCCCTTGTATTTTCGTCAGGGGCGTGTCTCCTTCTACTGGTAGTACTCCCGTGTCGACGGACAGCTCTCCAGTTCATTTTAGAACAGTCAGGAGGCTTGCCTCCTTGGGCGGATAACTTTCCTTCCGAGGGAAGTTTTTCCTGTCCAGGCTTGAGTTTTTCCCCTTTTGGGGGGTTCTTCTCTTGCCTTTTTTTTTTCGTGCGACTATGCTCTTGGTGTTGAGCGGTTGCACCTGCAGTTTCGCTCAAGGGGCTGGGCAACTGCAGGAGCTCCTCTTCGGAGGATTGCTCCTTTTAGGTCACTGGCTGACCAGTCTCTTCCTCGAAGTGTTTCTCTTTCGTTCGCGAGAGAGTACACTCATAGAGACTCCTCTTCGGAGGTTTCTTCTGTTGCTGTTGGCCTCCCTCGCCGTAAGGCCCTCCGTCCGCCTCGTCGTAAGGGCCTCTCATCTCCCTATAAGGGTGCTTGAGGCGCCCTTTTGGATCTCCGTTTGCAGCCTACAACTCCTTTTTTTCTCGATCTTCCGCTTTGGTGCAGATGGACAGCAGTCTGATCTCGTCTTCCGACGGGCAACGGTCTTCCCGACGGACAACGGTCTGCCCGACGGACAGCGGTCTTCCGACGGACATCAGTCTCCCGGCGGACAACGATCCCTTCGGGGCAAAGGGTTGCCCCCACGGGGGTTCTTCCCTTGCGTGTCAGGGTTTCCCTGCGCGCCCTTCTGCTCATCAGCGCTCTCCTGTTCGTCAGCGCTTTCAAGATGATCTTCCCTGCGGTTCCTGTTACGTGCCCTGTGCGCCCACGTTCGCCCTCGCGATCTAGAACTTCGGTTCAGGTCGGGGTCAAGGACTCTTCTTCTTTGCGCAGGCTTCCACGCGTAGCCTTCTGCTCGTCAGCGATCATCAGCTCGTCAGCGATCATCAGCTCGCCAGCGATCATCAGCTCGCCAGCGATCATCAGCTCGCCAGCGAGCATCAGCTCGCCAGCGATCATCAGCTCGCCAGCGATCTCCGGATCGCCCACGTGTGTTACAGCTGGCACGCCAACGTTCTCCAACACTTCTGAAGGAACATGGTTCGCCAGCTACTAGCTCACCTGCGCATGCTGATCGCCATCGCGCGACCCTCAACTGCGGATGCTGATCGCCATCGCGCGACCCTCAACTGCGGATGCTGATCGCCATCGCGCGACCCTCAACTGCGGATGCTGATCGCCATCGCGCGACCCTCAACTGCGGATGCTGATCGCCATCGCGCGACCCTCAACTGCGGATGCTGATCGCCATCGCGCGACCCTCAACTGCGGATGCTGATCGCCATCGCGCGACCCTCAACTGCGGATGCTGATCGCCATCGCGCGACCCTCAACTGCGGATGCTGATCGCCATCGCGCGACCCTCAACTGCGGATGCTGATCGCCATCGCGCGACCCTCAACTGCGGATGCTGATCGCCATCGCGCGACCCTCAACTGCGGATGCTGATCGCCATCGCGCGACCCTCAACTGCGGATGCTGATCGCCATCGCGCGACCCTCAACTGCGGATGCTGATCGCCATCGCGCGACCCTCAACTGCGGATGCTGATCGACATCGCGCGACCCTCAACTGCGGATGCTGATCGACATCGCGCGACCCTCAACTGCGGATGCTGATCGCCATTACGCATGCTGCTCCTCATCGCACAACCCTGAACGATCGCCCTCCTGCGGATGCTGATCACCATCGCACCCTTTCACGCGATCATTCACCTGCGCATGCTGCTCGCCATCGCACAACCCTGCACGATCGCCCGCTTACGCATGCTGCTCCTCATCGCACAACCCTGAACGATCGCCCTCCTGCGGATGCTGATCACCATCGCACCCTTTCACGCGATCTTTCACCTGCGCATGCTGCTCGCCATCGCACAACCCTGCACGATCGCCCACTTACGCATGCTGCTCCTCATCGCACAACCCTGAACAATCGCCCTCCTGCGGATGCTGATCACCATCGCACCCTTTCACGCGATCATTCACCTGCGCATGCTGCTCGCCATCGCACAACCCTGCACGATTGCCCGCTTACGCATGCTGCTCCTCATCGCACAACCCTGAACGCTCGCCCTCTTGCGGATGCTGATCACCATCGCACCCTATCATGCGATCATTCACCTACACATGCTGCTCGCCATCGCTTACCATCACGCGGTCATTATCGCCAGCGATCTTCTTCACTTACGCGGCAGCACGATCCCTCGCCGTCACGCCATCGCTTGCGTTAGTCGCCTCGGACACGTGTTTACTTACCTGCCCACCCTCACGCCCACTCGCCTGCGCGACCGCTCGCCTGCGCGCCCCGCGCGCCCCCGCGCGCCCGCGCGACCGCTCGCCTGTGCGCCCGCGCGACCGCTCGCCTGCGCGCCCGCGCGACCGCTCGCCTTTGCGCCCGCGCGACCATTCGCCTTTGCGCGACCGTTCGCCCTCGCACGACCATAGTTCGCGGCAAATTCCACAGCCGGTGGTAGCAGCAGGGACGCGTGCTCCTAGACGGCACTCGGGATCACCTCCATCCAAGCACAGGTTGGTAGTTCAGGACGAAGACAGGTCAGTACAGCATTCTTCCCCACCTTCTTTTCAGGCAGATACCGTCGGGTCCACTCCAAAGGATCGCGCGATCCCTTTCACCTTAGCGAGGATTTCGGACTCTGTGTCCTTGGAGCAGCAGACATGGTTTGGTCCGCTGGCACGGGCGTTAATGAGGGTTATGAAACCAGCACTCGCCGGCCAGGGTAACAAACCAGCGGCTGTCTCTCCTACGCTGAAGAGAAAGAGAGGAGTGGACTTCGTGGTGACTTCCCCCAGGGCGAAGTTGGTTCCCAAGAGGTCGGTCTCGAGGGTCCCCTCTCCTGCACGAGTACTCTCTCCTTCTCCCGCCCTGGAAGGATTTTTGGCGGGGGGGCTTTCCGTTCAAGATTTCTCCATCGGACAAGGGGTGACTGCTTACCTCTTCCTCTGGGAGCTTACCAGGTTCTTTCCCTCCTCGGTTACGGCCCGAGGTTTGGTTCAAGGAAGCTACAGGAAGATCAAGGGTACTTTCCTCCTCTCGAGCTCAGACACCTTGGCCTTTCGTCGTTAAGTATCTACTTGCGGACAAGCTCGATGTTGTACCATCTGGACGCGCTGACTGAAGGCTTCCTTCGGGTGTCTCATCTGTGGAGGTCGACGACCTCAGACACCCTTCCATCCTTGAGAAGAGTTTTGTCTGTGCCCAAGGACAGAGACTTAGACAGCTGCTGTGCGGAGTAAATCGACTTCCGGTTTCACTCCTCCAAGGCGCTTTCTTCCAGACTCTGCAGGGCTCCAGCGCCCTTTTCTTTCAACCACGTCGGCCTAAGTTATCGGCTACGACAACTGGGACAAGGTGTCCAATTGCAGTTTCCTCCTGTCAGGAACAGATGGCACGGGAGACTCCCCCGGGGGGGCATAGTCCTAAAAGGAGTTCACGAACTCTAGGATTGCAGGTTTTTTCGCTGGGAGGATGCTTAAGGTTACTCATCCGAATGACAGCTTCCCGATGCCCATTCCCGCACAATCTCTGTGAGTAGCCAAGGATATCGCGCCTGCCGTCTCTGTCAGCGAATTCAGTGTCTCTGAACCTCTATGCCATAGCGTCAGCAGAGTTGCCCGGTTGGGCAGAATGATCCATACCTTAGGCGAAGGTCTTCCTTAGGATCATCGACGGCTTCACCCCCGGCCCCCCCAGTCGATCCTTTCTTGTAAGGAAGGATCTGAGAGGGGATGTCCATAGTCGACCTCTCAGCCCTGATCAAGTTTGTCGAACAAACTTCGGCCAGCGTAGACCAGCAGAATCGATCAGACTGGTAACGAGGCGACAGGACTCCTTAAACCCTGGATCGGAAGGACGGGTACTTTCAGTTTCCATTCCATCCATCTTCCAGGGTGCTCGTCGAATTCAGCCTAGACTGCAAGTATTCCTGCTTATGATGCAGTGTGTGTATCCCACCGTGGCATAGCAGGTTTGTTTCCCCAGAGAACTCTCCCTGCCTTCCTCTTGGCCGCTCAGGTGCAGGCTTCCGCCTCCTCTGCTGTTTGGAGGGCTGGTCAACTCCAGTAGGCTCGGGTTTCGACCTTCTTCAGCGCCGGGACAAGCTTCCGGATGCTGACCATGAGTGTGGGCTCATGGTATTTTGCTTGGAGCCTTCTCTTCCTCTGCCTCAACATCTGGAGTATCTGGCCATGATATTGAGTCAACCGCCTTACCACATTGGAAACCCCGCTTCTCGTCCGTCCAGCGAGTTTAAGCAACGTCGGTACTTGGATGGGTGACCACCTGGGGACGCCAGATTCTGTTACCACATCCTCCGAGCCTTCCTTTTGGTTGACTGTGGCAAGACTGAGGAGAGTCGCAGTACCTGTTCTCAGTCAAGCAGAGCTTTCAGCCCTACCTTGGAACGTTTCCTAGTTCTTCTTTCCTCATTGACCCGTCTATAGTCCGAACGGTCGCCTCAGGATAAGTTCCATGTGGGGCGATCCAAGTTCCGGTGGCTTCAGGCAATGTTTAACCGGACTCCCTGGCCCTATGGGACCAGCGGAACTATTAAACCTGCAATGGGTGTTGACCTATGGAGCCTCTTGATGGTAGTGGATATTCTCGTCCTTTCCCCACATTCTTGATGCGGTTCTCGGACTCGTCAAAGGAAAGGGGGGGGGGGGGCATGTTCCGGTCCAGGCCTATGGTCAAGACCTGAAGGATACCTCTCCATCATTCAAGCAGGCTTAAGGGCCTTAGTCTGGCCCCTCTTCAGATCCTACAGCTCCTGCCAAGTCGCCCCGTTGCGCGTCGACTTCATTCTAACCAGCAGGGGACGCATTTTCACACCTTCACATCTTGCAGTAGAGATACCGGGATGATTGAGATTCTCTCAATTCCACCATCGGCTCTCTCATTCCAGGCAGGGGAATGTTTCTCTCAGACTATCCGAGCAGAGCCTCATAGAGAGAGTGTACCTAGGGGTCTTTGACCTTGGGTAACCAGCAAGTGCTGGTCTGGGGGACCTGATCGCGACACCTTGGAACCTCAAGCTTCCACTAGTCTTCCCCCCCAGTCTCAGACCCCGAGACTCTGGCAAGATGCATTCCGGTGATGGTGGGACAAATTCGACGCCTGCGTCTTCCCTCCTTTTTGTCTGCGGACAATGGGTCTCAACATAACCAGGTTGTCTGTCAACCTTTCAATGGGAGAGCTCCACTGGGACTACGCGCAGAATGGTTTCTGGACCCTCTGCTTCCCCTGACGGAACTCCCGGGAGAGCTTCTCCCACGGCGCAGACTACTCAAGCAACCACACTGCGACATCTCTCCCGAACCGGGGCGTCGCTTCGGCTTCATGCCTGGAGACACTACGCTTCCTCCTCTAGAAGAGACAACCCGCTACAGTCGCGGTACGGAGGTCGCGTCATCTGCGATAGTCATCCACAGGGGTCTCCCAGGCAAAGTGAAGAGTCTAAGGTGGTGGGTGCCGTGGGAGATATACCTCTTCCCGTGAGGCCTCTTCTCCAGCAATAACGGTCTTATTGCCTTTCGGCGGGAGGAAACTCCTTTCCGCTCTCGGCAATGAAGCCTGTCGCTCAGCCTTTCCCTGACCTTCAGGCTTAAAGGAATAACTTTTTCCTGCCCGCTGGATCTATCCTCGCTCATGCGAAGCTACGATCGTCCCTGCCCTAGTCGGAGGAAGACCTCCAACTAGGAGCATGGCTCGGACTTTTAGTCCTTTAAGAGATCTTCTCAAGACCCTTTTACGACAGGCCTCGGATTGTATTCCGCCTTGGGTCTTCTGCTCACTCTGGCCACGGCCAGTGTGTAAGCAATCTTCTTGGTCTCTTACTACTCCCCCCTTTCTAAGGAAGAGGGGAAGGCAACATTCAGGCTCGCTCCTGAGTTGTTGGCTAGACTCAGAATCTGAGGGTCCCGACCCTTCGTTCCGATTCATTCAAGATTTCGAGTCTCCATTCTGTGTGTGATGTCCCAAGACCTTCTCTTTCTTGCCAGTAAGGAATCGAGAGGTTAGCGCTGGGAACAGCTGCAGTTTGGCCTCAGTTGCAGCCGATTTGGGAACACAAGGAGGACATGGGGGGAGAGTCACCAGTATACCTCTTCAGCCCGGACTCGAGTACATTCATCTTGACCTGTCTTCAGACCCTCCCCCGTCACGTCGCCCTACAGCACGATGTTGGATACATCGCAACGTCCTCGCCTTCGAGTAATACTACTCTGTGACGCAGGTGCTACAAGCTGGAGTCTGGAAGCGTCTGATGACCTTCGCAGCCCGCTTCCTGCAGGGCGTGACCCACAGGAGTCTCGATACGTTTTCTATCGCTCTGTGGTGGCTACACAACAGCTGGTCTAACCTCAGGCTCCTTTTTGGACAGGTAGCAGAAGGTTGAGGGCATTGTTATCAGGTTTTAGTCTGCATGAACGAAAGAAGTATGTCTGGCCCTTACTCTTTCTTCATCATCCCCTCTACGGGGAAGCAGCATCCTGGTCTCTGCATAGCTGACCTCGAACCTCTGCAGGTAAACCATGCTTCCTTGTGTTCCGAGTATTGAGTCAATACTGTCGCGTCCCCCATACCCTGACGAGGTGGTATTGGGAACGTCCTAACCCAGAGTTCCTTCTGGAACTCCAGGTCAACTGCCTAAGACGGGTCACACTTCTTCCTTCACACACAAGCTTACGTAGGCCACATGGTTCCTTGCGAAGCAAGGAACTTGTGAGGTGCAGGGACTCCTTTTCTCGAGTGCGACTCACTCGGATTCTGAGTCCCCGGGTAAAGCCAAAGCCAGTAGGGCTGGGGACTTTCCACCCTTCCTAAGGGATAAGTCACCCTTTGTAAATAGCGTGGTTTGTATTTCGGTTACGGAACAAATGACAAATTCGAAGATAATTTGTATTTTTCCTAACCATACAAACCTTAGCTATTTACACATATTTGCCCGCCAGTCCTGTCCCCCAAGACAAGTCCTACCTCTAAGTGAAAGTGAGTATTCACGTGTGTGTGAGGGGGAGGAGGGGTAGCTAGCTACCACACCCCTACCCCCCCCCGCTAACTAGCGCGGGGGTAATACACCCTCGTTAAATTCTAATGGCTCGCCATTTCAGCTACGCTAAAAGTAATAACCCTTTGTAAATAGCTAAGGTTTGTATGGTTAGGAAAAATACAAATTATCTTCGAATTTGTCATATGTAGCTGTCTCTGACCCGCCACCAAATGGTGTCAATCAGCTCTTTTATATAACCAGCGGGTAAGTTCTATATTTAAAAATGATATTTTCATAATAAAATAAATTTTTGAATATACTTACCCGCTGGTTATATAAATTTAACACCCACCCTCCTCCCCTCTAGAGACTACCTATGGTATGGCTCTGAGGCATGGAAGAACTGGAGTTGGTGTGTAGTTCCAACTGTTCTACCGCTATGGTGCGGTTGGTACACCTGGCGTATCTTCGATAGCGCGAGATTTGAATTTCTGCCCTGGCGTCAGGGACTTCAGCTCTTTTATATAACCAGCGGGTAAGTATATTCAAAAATTTATTTTATTATGAAAATATCATATTACTTTCGGCGCAGCTGAAAGACGAGCCATGATAATTTTAGTGAGGGATAACTACCCCATCCTCTAGTTAGCGGGTGGGGGGTGGGGTAGACTGGCTACCCCGCTCACTCACACCTCTCGGCTGAGTAACCACTTTACTTTTTGGCTCGTTAGAGGATGGACGTGCTGCTCTTCTCTCCCGCAAAGACTGGCCTTCATGTTTTTCGTTTATTTTTATTTTTGGTTTTCTTGTGTGTTTTCATTTATCTTACATATATTTGAGTGTATATATGTATAAATTGAAATATACGTTGTTAGATACGTGTAACTCTAGTGCTTTTGACACCGTATCCAACTGCCTCCGCCGTAAGGTTGTTGTCATTCGCCAGGTTCTCAACACTGCCGTGTGTTTGTTTCATTACAGAATTAAAGTTTATAACAGTTTAGCTCCCTTTCGAGGAATTATCTTATAAGGAAGGTGACTTATTCCCCGAATAGTGTATTTTGTGCAACGGAGCATGAATTGTAATTGATAAAAACTTTTTTTTTTTTTCACAGGTAACAGCGACGTAGTACACATGTGGTAGCTCGTGAGCTGCCCTCATTACAAGGTAGCATTCGCTGTCAACCTTCAACTTGATGTTCCTCCTCTGAGGGGAACTTTCTCTCTCTCTCTCTCTCTCTCTCTCTCTCTCTCTCTCTCTCTCTCTCTCTCTCTCTCTCTCTCTCTCTTAGAGTGATTTGTTTACGCCTATGCTTTTTACCCATAGAGCTGGGAGAAAGCCGAGAGAGATTTTTACGCCTATGCTTTTTTCCTATAGATCTGGGAGAAAGCTTGCCTTAGGCGATGTCCTCCTTCGGGAGGGCTTCTCTTGTTTACGAGAGAGAGTTCTTATGCCTACGCTTTTTTCCCATAGAGCTGGGAGAAAGCTTGTTTTAGGCGATGTCCTTCTTCGGGAGGACTTCACTCTCGTTCGCGAGAGAGAGATTAATAAGTCTACGCTTTTTTCCCATAGAGCTGGGAGAAAGCTTGTTTGTTCCGTAACCGAAATATAAACCACGCTATTTACAAAGGGTTACCTTTTAGCGCAGCTGAAATGGCGAACCATTAGAATTTAACGAAGGTGTATTACCCCCGCGCTAGTTAGCGGGGGGGTAGGGGAGTGGTAGCTAGCTACCCCTCCTCCCCCTCACACACAGGTGAATGCTCACTTTCACTTTTGGCTCGGACTGTGACAGACGTCTCTGTTTTGGTCCTCTCTTGGCAGCCATTGTTTGTTTTGTCTTTACTTAATCGCTTACTTTTCATTTACTCAATATATATGTAAACATGTTTTCATGTTTGTATATATATTTGAGTATAGAAATAAGTAAGTTTCCTTTTCAGATTTGTGTGTGTAGTGTACGGTATCTCCGTGGAGTCCTCGGCAGTTAGGCCACCACGGCGTAATTTTATGGGTGGCGATCGAGTTTGACTTATGTCTTCTCTCTCTCTTGAGGTCGTTCACCCTTTTACTACGTGTTACTACGCCCTTGTAGCTTCCTTTCCGTGTGGGGGGGTTGCTACGCCGTACGTTTGTCTCAATTAGTTATGAATCTAATTGTAGTTGTTTTTTTTGTTTTTCAGCTTGTAGAACGATTCCTTTCGGGGTTTTCATTCTTTCTTTAGTGTTCATTCAGGGGGTCCTTCCCTTGCGTGTCAGGGTTTCCCTGCGCGCCCTTCTGCTGTGTTCTCTCCTGCTCCTGCTCAGTGTTAGCGCACAGGCGCTCTTCTGCTCATCAGCGCTCTCCTGTTCGTCAGCGCTTTCAAGATGATCATACCTGCTGTTCCTGTTGGTTCCTGTTACGCCCTTGCCATCTAGAACTTCGGTTCAGGTCGGGGTCAAGGATTCTTCTTCTTTGCGCAGGCTTCCACGCGTAGCCTTCTGCTCGTCAGCGATCATCAGCTCGCCAGCGATCACCTGTCTCTCGGCGATCTCCGGATCGCCGGCGTGTGTTACAGCCAACGTTTCTCCAACACTTCTGAAGGAACATGGTTCGCCAGCTACTAGCTCACCTGCGCATGCTGATCGCCATCACGCGACCCTCAACTGAGGATGCTGATCGCCATCGCGCGACCCTCAACTGCGGATGCTGATCGCCATCGCGCGACCCTCAACTGCGGATGCTGATCGCCATCGCGCGACCCTCAACCGCGGATGCTGATCGCCATCGCGCGACCCTCAACCGCGGATGCTGATCGCCATCGCGCTACCGCACACCTGCGGATGCTGATCGCCATCGCGCTACCGCACACCTGCGGATGCTGATCGCCATCGCGCGACCCTGCGCATGCTGATCGCCATCGCGCGACGCTGCGCATGCTGATCGCCATCGCGCGACGCTGCGCATGCTGATCGCCATCGCGCGACGCTGCGCATGCTGATCGCCATCGCGCGACCCTGCGCATGCTGATCGCCATCGCGCGACCCTGCGCATGCTGATCGCCATCGCGCGACCCTGCGCATGCTGATCGCCATCGCGCGACCCTGCGCATGCTGATCGCCATCGCGCGACCCTGCGCATGCTGATCGCCATCGCGCGACCCTGCGCATGCAGCTCGCCATCGCGCGACCCTCGACTGCGGATGCTGCTCGCCATCGCGCGACCGCCCACCTGCAGATGCTGCTCGCCATCGCGCGACCCTGGCATGCTGATCACCATCGCGCGACCCTGGCATGCTGATCACCATCGCGTGACCCTGCGCATACTGATCACCATCGCGCGACCCTGCGCATACTGATCACCATCGCGCGATCGCCCTCCTGCACATGCTGCTCGTGATCGCTCACCTTCGCATACTGCTCGCTAACGCACGATCGCTCACCTGCACATGCTTCTCGACCATCGCGTCGGCTTAACACAACGCGCCATCGCCAACCTGCACGTTAGCGCTCACCAGCTCACCACCGATCGCTTGTTGATCCATATCGCCAGCGGTCTTCCTCGCCCACGCGGCAGCGCGTTTCCTCGCCATCGCGCTAACACTTGCGTTCGCCGCCTCGGACTCGCTCTCATCCACCTGCCCACCCTCACGACCGCTCGCCTGCGTGCCTGCGCGACCGCTCGCCCCGCGCGACCGCTCGCCCGCGCGACCGCTCGCCCGCGCGACCGCTCGCCCGCGCGACCGCTCGCCCGCGCGACCGCTCGCCCGCGCGACCGCTCGCCCGCCCGACCGCTCGCCCGCCCGACCGCTCGCCCGCCCGACCGCTCGCCCGCCCGCCCGACCGCTCGCCCGCCCGCCCGACCGCTCGCCCGCCCGCCCGACCGCCCGCCCGCCCGACCGCCCGCCGGCCCGACCGCCCGCCCGCCCGACCGCCCGCCCGCCCGACCGCCCGCCCGCCCGACCGCCCGCCCGCCCGACCGCCCGCCCGCCCGCCCGCCCGACCGCTCGCCCGCCCGACCACACGCCCACGTGCCTGCACGTCTACGCTCATGCGCGTCCACGCCCATGCTCTCCAATGTTCGCCCACGCGCGAACCAACGGTTTTTCCATCGCGTGGATGGATGGTGTTCCGTCGCGCGAACCTACAGTGTTTCTTCGCACAAACGTCAGCTTATTTCTTGCAGTATCCATTGCTCGTCTATGGGTTATCGCTCGCCGACCACCAGCTCTCGCCCTTCCTACCACGCTCGCCCTCCTTCTGCGCTCCTTCGCTCACCTTCGTTTGCGTTACCGCGCATGGGCGCTTCCACGTTCGCCCACGCGAAAATCTTTGAATTACCGTCGCGCGAGCTCCAGGGCGATTGCGACCACGATTCCCAATGGGGTTTTCGCAGCATGGCCAGCCTGGCGAGTTCTTCTGGAGCGTATTTCTAGAACACGGCCTCACCCCGTAAACGCAGAGCATGGCACTTGCAAGAATAGGAGAAACTTAAGGGAGATCTGAGCAACACTCCTCTTTCCTGAACCTGGGTTAGCCCTTCCCCGTCATTCCCTGGAAGAATTTTTGGCGGGGGGGCTTTCCTTTCGAGATTTCTCCATCGGACAAGGGGTGACTGCTTACCCCTTCCTCTGGGAGCTTTCCAGGTTCTTTCCCTCCTCGGTTACGGCCCGAGGTTTGGTTCAAGGAAGCTACAGGAAGATCAGGGGTACTTTCCTCCTCTCGAGCTCAGGCACCTTGGCCTTTCGTCGTTAAGTATCTAACTTGCGGACAAGCTCGATGTTGTACCATCTGGACGCGCTGACTGAGGGCTTCCTTCGGGTGTCTCATCTGTGGAGGTCGACGACCTCAGACACCCTTCCATCCTTGAGAAGAGTTTGTTTGTGCCCAAGGACAGAGACTTAGACAGCTGCTGTGCAGAGGAAATCGACCTCCGGTTTCACTCCTCCAAGGCGCTTTCTTCCAGACTCTGCAGGGCTCCAGCGCCCTTTTCTTTCAACCACGTCGGCCTAAGTTATCGGCTACGACAACTGGGACAATGTGTCCAATTGCAGTTTCCTCCTGTCAGGAACAGATGGCACGGGAGACTCCCCCGGGGGGGCATAGTCCTAAAAGGAGTTCACGAACTCTAGGATTGCAGGTTTTTCGCTGGGAGGATGCTTAAGGTTACTCATCCGAATGACAGCTTCCCGATGCCCATTCCCGCACAATCTCTGTGATCAGCCGAGGATATCGCGCCTGCCGTCTCTGTCAGCGAATTCAGTGTCTCTGAACCTCTATGCCTTAGCGTCAGCAGAGTTGCCCGGTTGGGCAGAATGATCCATACCTTAGGCGAAGGTCTTCCTTAGGATCATCGACGGCTTCACCCCCGGCCCCCTCAGTCGATCCTTTCTTGTAAGGAAGGATCTGAGAGGGGATGTCCGTAGTCGACCTCTCAGCCCTGATCAAGTTTGTCGAACAAACTTCGGCCAGCGTAGACCAGCAGAATCGATCAGACTGGTAACGAGGCGACAGGACTCCTTAAACCCTGGATCGGAAGGACAGGTACTTTCAGTTTCCATTCCATCCATCTTCCAGGGTGCTCGTCGAATTCAGCCTAGACTGCAAGTATTCCTGCTTATGATGCAGTATGGCTATCCCGCCGTGGCATAGCAGGTTTGTTTCCCCAGAGAACTCTCCCTGCCTTCCTCTTGGCCGCTCAGGTGCAGGCTTCCGCCTCCTCTGCTGTTTGGAGGGCTGGTCAACTCCGGTAGGCTCGGGTTCGACCTTCTTCAGCGCCGGGACAAGCTTCCGGATGCTTACCATGAGTGTGGGCTCATGGTATTTTGCTTGGAGCCTTCTCTTCCTCTGCCTCAACATCTGGAGTATCTGGCCATGATATTGAGTCAACGGCCTTACCACATTGGAACCCCGCTTCTCGTCCGTCCAGCGAGGTTAAGCAACGTCGGTACTTGGATGGGTGACCACCTGGGGACGCCAGATTCTGTTACCACATCCTCTGACCCTTCCTTTCGGTTGACTGTGGCAAGACTGAGGAGAGTCGCAGTACCTGTTCTCAGTCAAACAGAGCTTTCAGCCCTACCTTGGAACGTTTCCTAGTTCTCCTTTCCTCATTGACCCGTCTATAGTCCGAACGGTCGCCTCAGGATAAGTTCCATGTGGGGCGATCCAAGTTCCGGTGGCATCAGGCAATGTTTAACCTGACTTCCTGGCCCCTATGGGACCAGCGGAACTATTAGACCTGCAATGGGTGTTGACCTATGGAGCCTCTTGATGGTAGTGGATATTCTCGTCCTTTCCCCACATTCTTGATGCGGTTCTCGGACTCGTCAAAGGAAAGGGGGGGGGGGGGCATGTTCCGGTCCAGGCCTATGGTCAAGACCTGAAGGATACCTCTCCATCATTCAGGCAGGCTTAGGGGCCTTAGTCTGGCCCCTCTACAGATCCTACAGCTCCTGCCGAGTCGCCCCGTGCGCGTCGACTTCATGATTCTGGCGTATTCTAACCAGCAGGGGACGCATTTTCACACCTTCACATCTTGCAGTAGAGATACCGGGATGATTGAGATTCTCTCAATACCACCATCGGCTCTCTCATCCCAGGCAGGGGAATGTTCTCTCAGACTATCCGAGCAGAGCCTCGTAGAGAGAGTGTACCTGGGGGTCTTTGACCTTGGTTAACCAGCAAGTACTGGTCTGGGGGACCTGATCGCGACAGCTTGGAACCTCAAGCTTCCGCTATTCTTCCCCCCAGTCTCAGACCCCGAGACTCTGGCAAGATGCATTCCGGCGATGGTGGGACAACTTCGACGCCTGCGTCTTCCCTCCTTTTTGTCTGTGGACAATGGGTCTCAACAAGACCAGGTTGTCTGTCAACCTTTCAATGGGAGAGCTCCACTGGGACTATGCGCAGAACGGTTTCTGGACCCTCTGCTTCCCCTGACGGAACTCCCGGGAGAGCTTCTCCCACGGCGCAGACTACTCAAGCAACCACACTGCGACATCTCTCCCGAACTGGGGCGTCGCTTCGGCTTCATGCCTGGAGACACTACGCCTCCTCCTCAAGAAGAGACAACCCGCTACAGTCGCGGTACGGAGGTCGCGTCATCTGCGATAGTCATCCACAGGGGTCTCCTAGGCAAAGTGAAGAGTCTAAGGTGGTTGGTGCCGTGGGAGATATACCTCTTTTGTGAGGCCTCTTCTCCAGCAATAACGGTCTTATTGCCTTTCGGCGGGAGGAAACTCCTTTCCGCTCTCGGCAATGAAGCCTGTCGCTCAGCCTTTCCCTGACCTTCAGGCTTAAAGGAATAACTTTTTCCTGCCCGCTGGATCTATCCTCGCTCATGCGAAGCTACGATCGTCCCTGCCCTAGTCGGAGGAAGACCTCCAACTAGGAGCATGGCTCGGACTTTTAGTCCTTTAAGAGATCTTCTCAAGACCCTTTTACGACAGGCCTCGGATTGTATTCCGCCTTGGGTCTTCTGCTCACTCTGGCCACGGCCAGTGTGTAAGCAATCTTCTTGGTCTCTTACTACTCCCCCCTTTCTAAGGAAGAGGGGAAGGCAACATTCAGGCTCGCTCCTGAGTTGTTGGCTAGACTCAGAATCTGAGGGTCCCGACCCTTCGTTCCGATTCATTCAAGATTTCGAGTCTCCATTCTGTGTGTGATGTCCCAAGACCTTCTCTTTCTTGCCAGTAAGGAATCGAGAGGTTAGCGCTGGGAACAGCTGCAGTTTGGCCTCAGTTGCAGCCGATTTGGGAACACAAGGAGGACATGGGGGGAGAGTCACCAGTATACCTCTTCAGCCCGGACTCGAGTACATTCATCTTGACCTGTCTTCAGACCCTCCCCCGTCACGTCGCCCTACAGCACGATGTTGGATACATCGCAACGTCCTCGCCTTCGAGTAATACTACTCTGTGACGCAGGTGCTACAAGCTGGAGTCTGGAAGCGTCTGATGACCTTCGCAGCCCGCTTCCTGCAGGGCGTGACCCACAGGAGTCTCGATACGTTTTCTATCGCTCTGTGGTGGCTACACAACAGCTGGTCTAACCTCAGGCTCCTTTTTGGACAGGTAGCAGAAGGTTGAGGGCATTGTTATCAGGTTTTAGTCTGCATGAACGAAAGAAGTATGTCTGGCCCTTACTCTTTCTTCATCATCCCCTCTACGGGGAAGCAGCATCCTGGTCTCTGCATAGCTGACCTCGAACCTCTGCAGGTAAACCATGCTTCCTTGTGTTCCGAGTATTGAGTCAATACTGTCGCGTCCCCCATACCCTGACGAGGTGGTATTGGGAACGTCCTAACCCAGAGTTCCTTCTGGAACTCCAGGTCAACTGCCTAAGACGGGTCACACTTCTTCCTTCACACACAAGCTTACGTAGGCCACATGGTTCCTTGCGAAGCAAGGAACTTGTGAGGTGCAGGGACTCCTTTTCTCGAGTGCGACTCACTCGGATTCTGAGTCCCCGGGTAAAGCCAAAGCCAGTAGGGCTGGGGACTTTCCACCCTTCCTAAGGGATAAGTCACCCTTTGTAAATAGCGTGGTTTGTATTTCGGTTACGGAACAAATGACAAATTCGAAGATAATTTGTATTTTTCCTAACCATACAAACCTTAGCTATTTACACATATTTGCCCGCCAGTCCTGTCCCCCAAGACAAGTCCTACCTCTAAGTGAAAGTGAGTATTCACGTGTGTGTGAGGGGGAGGAGGGGTAGCTAGCTACCACACCCCTACCCCCCCCCGCTAACTAGCGCGGGGGTAATACACACTCGTTAAATTCTAATGGCTCGCCATTTCAGCTACGCTAAAAGTAATAACCCTTTGTAAATAGCTAAGGTTTGTATGGTTAGGAAAAATACAAATTATCTTCGAATTTGTCATATGTAGCTGTCTCTGACCCGCCACCAAATGGTGTCAATCAGCTCTTTTATATAACCAGCGGGTAAGTTCTATATTTAAAAATGATATTTTCATAATAAAATAAATTTTTGAATATACTTACCCGCTGGTTATATAAATTTAACACCCACCCTCCTCCCCTCTAGAGACTACCTATGGTATGGCTCTGAGGCATGGAAGAACTGGAGTTGGTGTGTAGTTCCAACTGTTCTACCGCTATGGTGCGGTTGGTACACCTGGCGTATCTTCGATAGCGCGAGATTTGAATTTCTGCCCTGGCGTCAGGGACTTCAGCTCTTTTATATAACCAGCGGGTAAGTATATTCAAAAATTTATTTTATTATGAAAATATCATATTACTTTCGGCGCAGCTGAAAGACGAGCCATGATAATTTAAGTGAGGGATAACTACCCCATCCTCTAGTTAGCGGGTGGGGGGTGGGGTAGACTGGCTACCCCGCTCACTCACACCTCTCGGCTGAGTAACCACTTTACTTTTTGGCTCGTTAGAGGATGGACGTGCTGCTCTTCTCTCCCGCAAAGACTGGCCTTCATGTTTTTCGTTTATTTTTATTTTTGGTTTTCTTGTGTGTTTTCATTTATCTTACATATATTTGAGTGTATATATGTATAAATTGAAATATACGTTGTTAGATACGTGTAACTCTAGTGCTTTTGACACCGTATCCAACTGCCTCCGCCGTAAGGTTGTTGTCATTCGCCAGGTTCTCAACACTGCCGTGTGTTTGTTTCATTACAGAATTAAAGTTTATAACAGTTCAGCTCCCTTTCGAGGAATTATCTTATAAGGAAGGTGACTTATTCCCCGAATAGTGTATTTTGTGCAACGGAGCATGAATTGTAATTGATAAAAACTTTTTTTTTTTTTCACAGGTAACAGCGACGTAGTACACATGTGGTAGCTCGTGAGCTGCCCTCATTACAAGGTAGCATTCGCTGTCAACCTTCAACTTGATGTTCCTCCTCTGAGGGGAACTTTCTCTCTCTCTCTCTCTCTCTCTCTCTCTCTCTCTCTCTCTCTCTCTCTCTCTCTCTCTCTCTCTCTCTCTCTCTCTTAGAGTGATTTGTTTACGCCTATGCTTTTTACCCATAGAGCTGGGAGAAAGCCGAGAGAGATTTTTACGCCTATGCTTTTTTCCTATAGATCTGGGAGAAAGCTTGCCTTAGGCGATGTCCTCCTTCGGGAGGGCTTCTCTCGTTTACGAGAGAGAGTTCTTATGCCTACGCTTTTTTCCCATAGAGCTGGGAGAAAGCTTGTTTTAGGCGATGTCCTTCTTCGGGAGGACTTCACTCTCGTTCGCGAGAGAGAGATTAATAAGTCTACGCTTTTTTCCCATAGAGCTGGGAGAAAGCTTGTTTGTTCCGTAACCGAAATACAAACCACGCTATTTACAAAGGGTTACCTTTTAGCGCAGCTGAAATGGCGAACCATTAGAATTTAACGAGGGTGTATTACCCCCGCGCTAGTTAGCGGGGGGGTAGGGGAGTGGTAGCTAGCTACCCCTCCTCCCCCTCACACACAGGTGAATGCTCACTTTCACTTTTGGCTCGGACTGTGACAGACGTCTCTGTTTTGGTCCTCTCTTGGCAGCCATTGTTTGTTTTGTCTTTACTTAATCGCTTACTTTTCATTTACTCAATATATATGTAAACATGTTTTCATGTTTGTATATATATTTGAGTATAGAAATAAGTAAGTTTCCTTTTCAGATTTGTGTGTGTAGTGTACGGTATCTCCGTGGAGTCCTCGGCAGTTAGGCCACCACGGCGTAATTTTATGGGTGGCGATCGAGTTTGACTTATGTCTTCTCTCTCTCTTGAGGTCGTTCACCCTTTTACTACGTGTTACTACGCCCTTGTAGCTTCCTTTCCGTGTGGGGGGGTTGCTACGCCGTACGTTTGTCTCAATTAGTTATGAATCTAATTGTAGTTGTTTTTTTTGTTTTTCAGCTTGTAGAACGATTCCTTTCGGGGTTTTCATTCTTTCTTTAGTGTTCATTCAGGGGGTCCTTCCCTTGCGTGTCAGGGTTTCCCTGCGCGCCCTTCTGCTGTGTTCTCTCCTGCTCCTGCTCAGTGTTAGCGCACAGGCGCTCTTCTGCTCATCAGCGCTCTCCTGTTCGTCAGCGCTTTCAAGATGATCATACCTGCTGTTCCTGTTGGTTCCTGTTACGCCCTTGCCATCTAGAACTTCGGTTCAGGTCGGGGTCAAGGATTCTTCTTCTTTGCGCAGGCTTCCACGCGTAGCCTTCTGCTCGTCAGCGATCATCAGCTCGCCAGCGATCACCTGTCTCTCGGCGATCTCCGGATCGCCGGCGTGTGTTACAGCCAACGTTTCTCCAACACTTCTGAAGGAACATGGTTCGCCAGCTACTAGCTCACCTGCGCATGCTGATCGCCATCACGCGACCCTCAACTGCAGATGCTGATCGCCATCGCGCGACGCTCAACTGCGGATGCTGATCGCCATCGCGCGACCCTCAACCGCGGATGCTGATCGCCATCGCGCGACCCTCAACCGCGGATGCTGATCGCCATCGCGCGACCCTCAACCGCGGATGCTGATCGCCATCGCGCGACCCTCAACCGCGGATGCTGATCGCCATCGCGCTACCGCACACCTGCGGATGCTGATCGCCATCGCGCTACCGCACACCTGCGGATGCTGATCGCCATCGCGCGACCCTGCGCATGCTGATCGCCATCGCGCGACGCTGCGCATGCTGATCGCCATCGCGCGACCCTGCGCATGCTGATCGCCATCGCGCGACCCTGCGCATGCTGATCGCCATCGCGCGACCCTGCGCATGCTGATCGCCATCGCGCGACCCTGCGCATGCTGATCGCCATCGCGCGACCCTGCGCATGCTGATCGCCATCGCGCGACCCTGCGCATGCTGATCGCCATCGCGCGACCCTGCGCATGCTGATCGCCATCGCGCGACCCTGCGCATGCTGATCGCCATCGCGCGACCCTGCGCATGCAGCTCGCCATCGCGCGACCCTCGACTGCGGATGCTGCTCGCCATCGCGCGACCGCCCACCTGCAGATGCTGCTCGCCATCGCGCGACCCTGGCATGCTGATCACCATCGCGCGACCCTGCGCATACTGATCACCATCGCGCGACCCTGCGCATACTGATCACCATCGCGCGATCGCCCTCCTGCACATGCTGCTCGTGATCGCTCACCTTCGCATACTGCTCGCTAACGCACGATCGCTCACCTGCGCATGCTTCTCGACCATCGCGTCGGCTTAACACAACGCGCCATCGCCAACCTGCACGTTAGTGCTCACCAGCTCACCACCGATCGCTTGTTGATCCATATCGCCAGCGGTCTTCCTCGCCCACGCGGCAGCGCGTTTCCTCGCCATCGCGCTAACACTTGCGTTCGCCGCCTCGGACTCGCTCTCATCCACCTGCCCACCCTCACGACCGCTCGCCTGCGTGCCTGCGCGACCGCTCGCCTGCGCGACCGCTCGCCCGCGCGACCGCTCGCCCGCGCGACCGCTCGCCCCGCGCGACCGCTCGCCCGCGCGACCGCTCGCCCGCCCGCCCGCTCGCCCGCGCGACCGCTCGCCCGCGCGACCGCTCGCCCGCCCGCCCGCTCGCCCGCGCGACCGCTCGCCCGCGCGACCGCTCGCCCGCGCGACCGCTCGCCCGCCCGACCGCTCGCCCGCCCGACCGCTCGCCCGCCCGACCGCTCGCCCGCCCGCCCGACCGCCCGCCCGCCCGACCGCCCGCCCGCCCGACCGCCCGCCCGCCCGACCGCCCGCCCGCCCGACCGCCCGCCCGCCCGACCGCCCGCCCGCCCGACCGCTCGCCCGCCCGACCGCTCGCCCGCCCGCCCGACCGCCCGCCCGCCCGACCGCCCGCCCGCCCGCCCGCCCGACCGCCCGACCGCCCGCCCGCCCGACCGCTCGCCCGCGCGCCCACACGTCTACGCTCATGCGCGTCCACGCCCATGCTCTCCAATGTTCGCCCACGCGCGAACCAACGGTTTTTCCATCGCGTGGATGGATGGTGTTCCGTCGCGCGAACCTACAGTGTTTCTTCGCACAAACGTCAGCTTATTTCTTGCAGTATCCATTGCTCGTCTATGGGTTATCGCTCGCCGACCACCAGCTCTCGCCCTTCCTACCACGCTCGCCCTCCTTCTGCGCTCCTTCGCTCACCTTCGTTTGCGTTACCGCGCATGGGCGCTTCCACGTTCGCCCACGCGAAAATCTTTGAATTACCGTCGCGCGAGCTCCAGGGCGATTGCGACCACGATTCCCAATGGGGTTTTCGCAGCATGGCCAGCCTGGCGAGTTCTTCTGGAGCGTATTTCTAGAACACGGCCTCACCCCGTAAACGCAGAGCATGGCACTTGCAAGAATAGGAGAAACTTAAGGGAGATCTGAGCAACACTCCTCTTTCCTGAACCTGGGTTAGCCCTTCCCCGTCATTCCCTTGAAGGATTTTTGGCGGGGGGGCTTTCCGTTCGAGATTTCTCCATCGGACAAGGGGTGACTGCTTACCCCTTCCTCTGGGAGCTTTCCAGGTTCTTTCCCTCCTCGGTTACGGCCCGAGGTTTGGTTCAAGGAAGCTACAGGAAGATCAGGGGTACTTTCCTCCTCTCGAGCTCAGGCACCTTGGCCTTTCGTCGTTAAGTATCTAACTTGCGGACAAGCTCGATGTTGTACCATCTGGACGCGCTGACTGAGGGCTTCCTTCGGGTGTCTCATCTGTGGAGGTCGACGACCTCAGACACCCTTCCATCCTTGAGAAGAGTTTGTTTGTGCCCAAGGACAGAGACTTAGACAGCTGCTGTGCAGAGGAAATCGACCTCCGGTTTCACTCCTCCAAGGCGCTTTCTTCCAGACTCTGCAGGGCTCCAGCGCCCTTTTCTTTCAACCACGTCGGCCTAAGTTATCGGCTACGACAACTGGGACAATGTGTCCAATTGCAGTTTCCTCCTGTCAGGAACAGATGGCACGGGAGACTCCCCCGGGGGGGCATAGTCCTAAAAGGAGTTCACGAACTCTAGGATTGCAGGTTTTTCGCTGGGAGGATGCTTAAGGTTACTCATCCGAATGACAGCTTCCCGATGCCCATTCCCGCACAATCTCTGTGATCAGCCGAGGATATCGCGCCTGCCGTCTCTGTCAGCGAATTCAGTGTCTCTGAACCTCTATGCCTTAGCGTCAGCAGAGTTGCCCGGTTGGGCAGAATGATCCATACCTTAGGCGAAGGTCTTCCTTAGGATCATCGACGGCTTCACCCCCGGCCCCCTCAGTCGATCCTTTCTTGTAAGGAAGGATCTGAGAGGGGATGTCCGTAGTCGACCTCTCAGCCCTGATCAAGTTTGTCGAACAAACTTCGGCCAGCGTAGACCAGCAGAATTGATCAGACTGGTAACGAGGCGACAGGACTCCTTAAACCCTGGATCGGAAGGACAGGTACTTTCAGTTTCCATTCCATCCATCTTCCAGGGTGCTCGTCGAATTCAGCCTAGACTGCAAGTATTCCTGCTTATGATGCAGTATGGCTATCCCGCCGTGGCATAGCAGGTTTGTTTCCCCAGAGAACTCTCCCTGCCTTCCTCTTGGCCGCTCAGGTGCAGGCTTCCGCCTCCTCTGCTGTTTGGAGGGCTGGTCAACTCCGGTAGGCTCGGGTTCGACCTTCTTCAGCGCCGGGACAAGCTTCCGGATGCTTACCATGAGTGTGGGCTCATGGTATTTTGCTTGGAGCCTTCTCTTCCTCTGCCTCAACATCTGGAGTATCTGGCCATGATATTGAGTCAACGGCCTTACCACATTGGAACCCCGCTTCTCGTCCGTCCAGCGAGGTTAAGCAACGTCGGTACTTGGATGGGTGACCACCTGGGGACGCCAGATTCTGTTACCACATCCTCTGACCCTTCCTTTCGGTTGACTGTGGCAAGACTGAGGAGAGTCGCAGTACCTGTTCTCAGTCAAACAGAGCTTTCAGCCCTACCTTGGAACGTTTCCTAGTTCTCCTTTCCTCATTGACCCGTCTATAGTCCGAACGGTCGCCTCAGGATAAGTTCCATGTGGGGCGATCCAAGTTCCGGTGGCATCAGGCAATGTTTAACCTGACTTCCTGGCCCCTATGGGACCAGCGGAACTATTAGACCTGCAATGGGTGTTGACCTATGGAGCCTCTTGATGGTAGTGGATATTCTCGTCCTTTCCCCACATTCTTGATGCGGTTCTCGGACTCGTCAAAGGAAAGGGGGGGGGGGGGGGCATGTTCCGGTCCAGGCCTATGGTCAAGACCTGAAGGATACCTCTCCATCATTCAGGCAGGCTTAGGGGCCTTAGTCTGGCCCCTCTACAGATCCTACAGCTCCTGCCGAGTCGCCCCGTGCGCGTCGACTTCATGATTCTGGCGTATTCTAACCAGCAGGGGACGCATTTTCACACCTTCACATCTTGCAGTAGAGATACCGGGATGATTGAGATTCTCTCAATACCACCATCGGCTCTCTCATCCCAGGCAGGGGAATGTTCTCTCAGACTATCCGAGCAGAGCCTCGTAGAGAGAGTGTACCTGGGGGTCTTTGACCTTGGTTAACCAGCAAGTACTGGTCTGGGGGACCTGATCGCGACAGCTTGGAACCTCAAGCTTCCGCTATTCTTCCCCCCAGTCTCAGACCCCGAGACTCTGGCAAGATGCATTCCGGCGATGGTGGGACAACTTCGACGCCTGCGTCTTCCCTCCTTTTTGTCTGTGGACAATGGGTCTCAACAAGACCAGGTTGTCTGTCAACCTTTCAATGGGAGAGCTCCACTGGGACTATGCGCAGAACGGTTTCTGGACCCTCTGCTTCCCCTGACGGAACTCCCGGGAGAGCTTCTCCCACGGCGCGCCCCCCAGATGCTGAAGCCTTGACGAGGATGGGGGGCTTAGGGATTAGCAGCTGGGCTCTAATGAACAGTGGGAACTACTTCCCATTGGACCTCGGTGCCCAGCTGTCGATTCAACTAAATCAGTCAGCACTTTCTCTTTTACTTTTGATTATTTCTTTTTTTCTCCCATCTCTTCCTTTTGGGCTCGATATTGTTGACGACTTTGGCATGTTCGATTTTACTTTGGATGCCGCTTTGTATTTGGCAGAGAGTGGGATGGAGTGCATTCCATCTCAACCTGTGCCAATTTAGACGCCATCACCCTCTGGCAGACCCCATTGGGTGCAGACCAAGTCTGTTAAGAGTCGGGCTCCAGTGATCCGGTCTTAAGTCACCCATATTTGCGGGTAATGGGTGACGCCAGGCATTGGAGTCGACGGTGGGAGGGGCTAACTACCCCCACTGACCAGTGTACGCCCACCTTAAGAGAGGCAGCCCCTCTCTAATAGAGGACTGGTCCCCGCTGAAGCCTCTTCTCGTGTTGGGCCACATGGGATAGGAGGACTGACATCCTCCGATAAGAGGTGGATAACCCGGCTTGCTTTTCCAAAAAAACCCAACACCTCTGTTGACGACCTGGAAAATACAAACATGGACCTCGGTACAGACAGCTCCAACTCGGGTTCTAACATTGTAACGTTAGAACCTTATTCACGTCATGTGAATAATAAAACGCTAGAGAAGAAGAGAGAGAGAGTGAAAAATGATGACAGTACAGAAAGATATAGAAAAGTAGAAGTATTACCTGGTCACTATGAAGTAGTGAATTATGAAAAATTTTTTATCTTGGAATTTGAAAACGGAAGAAATGAGCGTATAAATGTTTTTAAAGCTAATAGAGAAATAGTTAATTTATGTGGAGGGCAGCCAAAAATTTTACCCCAGGGAAATGGAAGTCTCTTGATAGAGACACTCTCCCCATTACAAGGTGAAAGGTTAAAAACACTTACAAAATTGAATGGTCATAGCGTAAAATGCGTTTCACACCCTACTTTCAACCAGAGTAGAGGTGTGATATATGCTCCAGAATTGTTGGATATAGAGGAGAAAGAAATAGAGGATGAACTGAAAAGTCAAGGAGTAGTTAAAGTAGTCAGAATGAGAAAGAGAGTTGGAGAACAACGTATCCCTCTTGCTACTCTGATTATAACATTTGATCAATGCCGATTACCAAATGTTATAAAAGCTGGATGGCTATCTTTGAAGGTAAAACCATATATCCCGTCACCATTGCGATGTTATCATTGCCAAATGTATGGCCATTTAAGCCAGAAATGTAAAGAAAAACTAAACAATAAGCCAGCTGTTTGTGCCAACTGTGGAAAAAGTAGTCATGGAGTATGCATAGAAAACCCTAATTGCATACATTGTGGGGAAGCACACCCAGCTACATCTAAAAGCTGTGTAAAGTTTATTTTTGAAAAAGAAATCCAGGCCATTAGGACCATGGAAAGGGTTACTTTTAAAGAGGCTCGTAAAAGAGCTCTTGAAAAGCAAATAAGACCAGGGCAACCTTTTTCAATGGTTCTGAAGAAAAACTTGTCAAACCACACAGACGAAAATTATATCTCTACTTCTAAGATAAAGAAACAAATGAAAGTAGTTAAAGAGGTTGAAAGCCCCATCGAAAATCTATATCCAGAAATTGTGGAAAAATCAAAACGGACACTTAAAGATCTGAAAATTATTCAAAAGCCAACTACTCCGATTTTAAACAATAGTACAAACCTCTCACAGGCCGTTTCCTTGCCTGATCTGATGGAGGTTGCACTCGAAACCAATTTACCTGGTGAACCCGTAGTGGGGAAGGTGCAAAAACCTGACAGATCACAACCTTTTAATCGAAAAAGAGAGAGACCTCCCTCCCTCTCTCCTCCTACCATAAGAAACATCAAAGTCACGACTTCCAATAAATATGATATCTTGTCTGCTGATGTTTCTGAACAACTAGAAGGTAAATTGAACCAATCAGAAATTCAAGTTGAGGTCCACCATCCTCCTCAACAATTAGATCAAAAGGACACAAAGAAAAAGAGAAACACAAAACCCACTATATCAAGATCCTCTCTAGAGTTACCTCCGGGAAACATTGTTAGATCAAATAGTGCCATTGGGAAGACTTCATCTAAGGTGTCTTCCAAAAAATAAAACATAGTTTTTTCCTCCATTCTGCAATGGAATTGCCAGGGTTTAAGGGCGAAATATGAACAACTTAAGCTCCTCATACGTGAGCACTCCCCTATAACAGTATGTCTACAAGAAAGCAAGCTCGATGCTAATACTCCTTGTCCTCGAGAGTATGTTAGCTATAGGACACCATATGATCAACGAGCAGGGAGCCATGGGGGAAGTCTTATATACATTCGTCGAGATGTTCCCCAAATATCTTTGTCTATCTGTACCCCTCTGCAGGCAGTGGCTGTACAGATTGATATAGGAAGAAAATACACAATCTGTTCTCTTTACTTGCCTCCAAATGATAACATCTCATATGATAATATAGTAGAGGTGATTAAACAACTCCCACAACCCTTTCTCTTACTAGGAGACCTTAATAGTAGACATCCTTTATGGGGTGATGTTTTAGCAAATGCAAGGGGTAATATTATATCGTCAATTTTGGAGAATGAAGATGTCGGACTCCTCAATACAGGAGAGCCCACACATTTTCATGTACAGACAGGTACCTTGTCCTGCATTGACCTATCAGTTGCAAGCTCTAACTGTCTTCTCGATTTTAATTGGAGAACATTAGATGATTGGCATACTAGTGATCATGCACCAATCATTATAAACACCAACAATGGTCCACCTTTACAAAGATCACCTCGATGGAATCTTGATAAGGCGGACTGGAATAGATTTCGGGAGTTAAGTGAAATTGAAGGAAATGCAGAACAGTTTGAAAGTGTTGATGATGCCATAGACTTACTTAATGGAACTCTTCACACAGCAGGAGTGAATTCCATTCCCAAAACAACTGGGATATTCAGACGACGACCAGTCCCCTGGTGGTCGTCAGAACTAACTGCCCTGCATAGAGCCACAAGAAAGTCTTTAACACGATTGCGCATGCACCGTAATGAGGAGAATTTAGTCATATACAAGAAATGTAGAGCACAGTTCCGCCGTGCCATGAAAGAAGCTAGGCGCCAGTCTTGGATGTCCTTTGTTTCCTCCATTAACAGTAGAACACCAACATCATCTGTGTGGAGGAAAGTAAAAAAGATAGCAGGAAAATTCACCCCAAACCCACCACCAGTGTTAAAGATAAATGGCCAGTATATGACTGGAGCAACCGAAGTTAGCAATGCCCTGGCTGACCATTTCTCAAATGTATCGTGCAAGTGTCAAGCAGCTCCTGGTCACCAGTATAGGAGCAATGAAGAAAAGAAAGTTTTAAACTTCGCAACAAGAAAGCAAGAGTCATACAATTCTCCTTTTACTGAAAGAGAATTTGATTCTGCTCTTGCTACTTGTAACGATACAGCCCCTGGACCCGATGGAATTCCATATGCAATGATTAAACATGTACCTTTTAATACAAAGTTATTTATTTTAAGCATTTTTAATAGAATATGGCATGATCATAGTTATCCAAGTGTTTGGGAACTAGCGATTATTTTAGCCTTTTTAAAACCCGGTAAGGACAAGTTTTTAGCAGCAAACTACCGACCTATTGCATTGACATCTTGTTTATGTAAAATCATGGAGAAGATGGTCAATGCAAGACTGATTTGGTACCTTGAAAAGAAGAATATTTTATCACCCATTCAATGTGGATTCAGGAAAATGCACTCAACGACTGATGTGCTGATACAACTTGAGTCCTCCATTTGTGAAGCCTTTGCTTCCAAACAGCACCATGTTACAGTTTTTTTTGATCTTGAAAAGGCATATGATACCACATGGAGATACGGTATACTTAAAAGAATCCATGAGTGCGGATTGAGAGGTGAGCTACCACTATTCATCCAGTCATTTCTTTCACATAGAGTTTTCCAAGTGAGAGTTGGGGAAGCTCTATCAGAGAGTAAGTGCCAGGAAGAAGGAGTTCCTCAGGGAAGTGTGCTGAGTGTAACCCTTTTTGCACTAGCAATTAATGGGATATCCTCAGTCATTCCCCGGGATGTTCTTGCAACATTATTTGTGGATGATCTCTCCATATCATTTGCTGGAGCCAGAATGGCAATGGTTGAGAGAAAAATCCAACTCTCTATTGATAAAATTATCCATTGGGCCGATATGAATGGATTTAAGTTCTCAACAAGTAAAACTACAATTGTCCATTTCTGTCGTATACGGAGAGTACATCCAGACCCGGATATATACATCAAAGGTCAACGGATCCCATGTGCAAGTGAAGCCAAATTTTTAGGGTTGATATTTGATTGTAGGCTTACATGGGTTTCTCACTTAAAAACATTAAAAGCTAAATGTGTTGAAGCTATGAATCTTTTAAAAGTCTTGTCCCATACATCATGGGGGGCAGACCGCAATACAATTTTAAAATTATACAAGGCCTTGATATTTTCCAAAATTAGTTATGGATGCGAAATATACTCCTCAGCAACCCCAAGCCGGTTAAAAATACTAGATTCAATACATCATGCTAGCATTAGATTGTCCACAGGAGCCTTTAGAACATCCCCTATCACAAGTCTCCTTGTTGATGCTGGGGAGTTGCCTCTGGACCTTTACCGAATGTCCTCTATTATTCGGTATTGGTTTAGATTGCAAAGACTCCCCAATTCTTCAGCCTTTCAAACTGCAAGCCTCGTAAGGAACTCAACCTACTTTGAGTTGCACCCAAAATCTCCTCAACCTTTTGGGTTTCGGGTTAACCAATTATTAAACAATCTGGATATGATTAGAAATAAGGTGCTTCCATTCAAGGTATCATCAACGCCTCCATGGAAATTACCTGACATATCTTTTTGTAGATACTTTATTGGAGTTAAGAAGAATTTGACTGACTTAGAATCCAGGTCTCTTTTTATGGAACATGTCGAAGAACATAGGGGATCGACTTTTATATATACTGATGGCTCCAAATCTGATGCTGGCGTTGGATTTGGAGTACAATAGTAATGATTTTAATTGTAGAGCTGCACTTCCTCTAACAGCTTCCATATTTACTGCCGAACTGTATGGCATATTAACCGCTATTGAGAAAATAGCTTTGGAAAAGGAGGGTAATTTTACAATTTTTAGTGATGCAAGGAGTGTTCTTCAAGCTTTAGAAGTTTTTAATTCTAGTAACCCTCTAGTTTTAAAGATTTTAGAATGGCTTTTTATTATTGGACGGAAAGGTATAACTGTTCGATTTTGTTGGGTTCCAGCACATGTAGGTGGTGTCTGGGAATGAGAAGGCAGATTTACTGGCGAAGAATGCGGCATCCGAGTTGCTACCAAGGAGGTATCCCATTCCATGTAACGATTTCCTACCCTACATCAAGAAATTGGTATGTGATAAATGGCAACAGCACTGGGATAGTCAAAATGGCAATAAAATGAGGGAAGTAACAAATATCATATCACCTTGGAGGTATAACATGATTCCCCGAAAATGGGAGACGACTCTTTGTCGTCTCCGTATTGGTCACACACGGTTGACACACGAGTTTCTGCTGAAGGGCCAACACCAACCGTATTGCGAGGACTGCTTAGTACCTTTAACAGTGAGGCATTTGTTGACCGAATGCCCTAATTTTACTAACTTAAGAAATAGATATCTGTTTGAGGCTCGAGGTGAGGATGGCAGGTTTATCCTTGCCAAGATTCTTGGACATGATGTGTCTTACTATGCGAGCGGAATTTTTAGATTTATTTCAGAAGCAGGTCTTCTGAAAACTATTTAACTATTGTAATGACTTCTTAATTTTTATGGTTTTAATTGAATGTGCTTTTAATTTTCATATACAGTAAATGGTATCGGCGTCAATGACCTTAGATGTCAGGATGCCAGAAAACTTTCAATCAATCAATCAATCAATATCCCACGGCGCAGACTACTCAAGCAACCACACTGCGACATCTCTCCCGAACTGGGGCGTCGCTTCGGCTTCATGCCTGGAGACACTACGCCTCCTCCTCAAGAAGAGACAACCCGCTACAGTCGCGGTACGGAGGTCGCGTCATCTGCGATAGTCATCCACAGGGGTCTCCCAGGCAAAGTGAAGAGTCTAAGGTGGTTGGTGCCGTGGGAGATATACCTCTTTTGTGAGGCCTCTTCTCCAGCAATAACGGTCTTATTGCCTTTCGGCGGGAGGAAACTCCTTTCCGCTCTCGGCAATGAAGCCTGTCGCTCAGCCTTTCCCTGACCTTCAGGCTTAAAGGAATAACTTTTTCCTGCCCGCTGGATCTATCCTCGCTCATGCGAAGCTACGATCGTCCCTGCCCTAGTCGGAGGAAGACCTCCAACTTGGAGCATGGCTCGGACTTTTAGTTCTTTAAGAAATCTTCTCAAG
>NC_090751.1:60214102-60246602 GCF_036898095.1 Palaemon carinicauda
GAACGAGGGAGAAGTCCTCCCGAAGGAGGACATCGCCAAAGACAAGCTTTCTCCCAGCTCTATGGGAAAAAAGCGTAGGCTTAATAATCTCTCTCGCGCGAACGAGAGTGAAGTCCTCCCAAAAAAGGACATCGCCTAAAACAAGCTTTCTCCCAGATCTATAGGAAAAAAGCGTAGGTGTAAGAACTCTCTCTTGCAAACGAGAGAAGTCCTCCCGAAGGAGGACATCGCCTAAGGCAAGCTTTCTCCCAGATCTATAGGAAAAAAGCGTAGGTGTAAAAATCTCTCTCGGCTTTCTCCCAGCTCTATGGGAAAAAAGCATAGGCGTAAACAAATCACTCTCTCTCTCTCTCTCTCTCTCTCTCTCGCGAGAGAGAGAGAGAGAGAGAGAGAGAGAGAGAGAGAGAGAGAGAGAGAGTTCCCCTCAGAGGAGGAACATCACGTTGAAGTTTGACAGCGAATGCTACCTTGTAATGAGGGCAGCTCACGAGCTACCACATGTGTACTACGTCGCTGTTACCTGTGAAAAAAAAAGAAAGTTTGTTATCAATTACAATTCATGCTCCGTTGCACAAAATACACTATTCGGGGAATAAGTCACCTTCCTTGTAAGATAATTCCTCAAAAGGGAGCTGAACTGTTATAAACTTTAATTCTGTAATGAAACAAACACACGGCAGTGTTGAGAACCTGCCGAGTGACAACAACCTTACGGCGAAGGCAGTTGGATACGATGTCAACAGCACTAAAGTTACACATATCTAACAACGTATATTTCCATTTATGCATATATACACTCAAATATATTTAAGATAAATGAAAACACACAAGAAAACCCAAAATAAAAATAAACGAAAAACATGAAGGCCAGTCTTTACGGGAGAGAAGGGCAGCATGTCCATCCTGTAACGAGCCAAAAAGTAAAGTGGTTACTCAGCCGAGAGGTGTGAGTGAGTGGGGTAGCCAGTCTACCCCACCCCCCACCCGCTAACTAGCGGATGGGGTAGTTATCCCTCACTAAAATTATCATGCCTCGTCTTTCAGCTGCGCCGAAAGTAATACCCTATTATAAATAGCGAAGGTTTGTATCTGTGTCGGAACAAACAGCATATAAAAAAAGTTGTATAAAGTTTTTTCAGCGCTCGTTTCACTTAAAACTTGTATTTTTTCATATATTTTTTTAAAATATGGACATTTTTTTTTTTCAACGTAATACTCAATATCTACCTTTAATCGGTGTGTGACCAAAGAACCAGGTAGATATTACGCAAACTAAGTGAGGTATAAAGCAAAAATGAACATCATGTACCGCAGACAAATGTTTTGCTTTATCAGTCAGCAGGAGGGGAGAATGCCTGAACCAACAGTCAATCAGCGACAAGCTTTCAAACTGCGGTTCAGCTCCAGTTGCTAGCTAAGATGAAACAGACGCTAGGTCTGTGACTTGGGAAGGGAGGTGGCTAGGTCTGTGATCTGGAAACTACTAGGTTGGGTTAGGTGGGATGTGTTAGGTTTTGTGGCCTTTTAAACAAATATGACAAATTCGAAGATAATTTGTATTTTTCCTAACCATACAAACCTTAGCTATTTACAGAGGGTTACCTTTTAGCGCAGCTGAAATGGCGAGCCATTAGAATTTAACGAGGGTGTATTACCCCCGCGCTAGTTAGCGGGGGGGTAGGGGAGTGGTAGCTAGCTACTCCTCCCCCCCCTCACACACAGATGAATGCTCACTTTCACTTAGAGGTAGGACTTGTCTTGGGGGACAGGGCTGGCGGGCAAATATGTGTAAATAGCTAAGGTTTGTATGGTTAGGAAAAATACAAATCATCTTCGAATTTGTCATTTGTTCCGTAACCGAAATACAAACCACGCTATTTACAGAGGGTGACTTACCCCTTAGGTAGGGTGGAAAGTCCCCAGCCATACTGGCTTTGGCTTTACCCGGGGACTCAGAATCCGAGTGAGTCGCACTCGAGAAAAGGAGTCCCTGCACCTAACAAGTTCCTTGCTCCGCAAGGAACCATGTGGCCTACGTAAGCTTGTGTGTGAAGAAAGAAGTGTGACCCGTCCTAGGCAGTTGACCTGGAGTTCCAGAAGGAACTCTGGGTTAGGACGTTCCCAATACCACCTCGTCAGGGTATGGGGGACGCGACAGTATTGACTCAATACTCGGAACACAAGGAAGCGTGGTTTACCTGCAGAGGTTCGAGGTCAGCTATGCAGAGACCAGGATGCTGCTTCCCCGTAGAGGGGATGATGAAGAAAGAAGTAAGGGCCAGACATACTTCTTTCGTTCATGCAGACTAAAACCTGATAACAATGCCCTCAACCTTCTGCTACCTGTCCAAAAAGGAGCCTGAGGTTAGACCAGCTGTTGTGTAGCCACCACAGAGCGATACAAAACGTATCGAGACTCCTGTGGGCCACGCCCTGCAGGAAGCGGGCTGCGAAGGTCATTAGACGCTTCCAGACTCCAGCTTGTAGCACCTGCGTCACAGAGTAGTATTACTCGAAGGCGAGGGACGTTGCGATGTATCCAACATCGTGCTGTAGGGCGACGTGACGGGGGAGGGTCTGGAGACAGGTTGAGATGAATGTCCTTGAGTCCGGGCTGAAGAGGTATACTGGTGACTCTCCCCCATGTCCTCCTTGTGCTCCCAAATCGGCTGCAACTGAGGACAAACTGCAGCTGTTCCCAGCGCTAACCTCTCGATTCCTTTACTGGCAAGAAAGAGAAGGTCTTGGGACATCAGATAAAGAATGGAGACTCGAAATCTTGAATGAATCGGACCGAAGGGCCGGGACCCCCAGATTCCGAGTCTAGCCAACAACTCAGGAGCGAGCCTGAATGTTGCCTTCCCCTCTTCCTTAGAAAGGGGGGAGTCGTAAGAGACCAAGAAGATTGCTTACACACTGGCCGTGGCCAGAGTAAGCAGGAGACCCAAGGCGGAATACAATCCGAGGCCTGTCGTAAAGGGTCTTGAGAAGATCTCTTAAAGGACTAAAAGTCCGAGCCATGCTCCAAGTTGGAGGTCTTCCTCCGACTAGGGCAGGGACGATCGTAGCTTCGCATGAGCGAGGATAGATCCAGCGGGCAGGAAAAAGTTATTCCTTTAAGCCTGAAGGTCAGGGAAAGGCTGAGCGACAGGCTTCATTGCCGAGAGCGGAAAGGAGTTCCTCCCGCCGAAAGGCAATAAGACCGTTATTGCTGGAGAAGAGGCCTCAAGGGAAGAGGTATATCTCCCACGGTACCAACCACCTTAGACTCTTCACTTTGCCTGGGAGACCCCTGTGGATGACTATCGCAGAAGACGCGACCTCCGTACCGCGACTGTAGCGGGTTGTCTCTTCTTGAGGAGGAGGCGTAGTGTCTCCAGGCATGAAGCCGAAGCGGCGCCCCGGTTCGGGAGAGATGACGCAGTGTGGTTGCTTGAGTAGTCTGCGCCGTGGGAGAAGCTCTCCCGGGAGTTCCGTCAGGGGAAGCAGAGGGTCCAGAAACCGTTCTGCGCATAGTCCCAGTGGAGCTCTCCCATTGAAAGGTTGACAGACAACCTGGTCTTGTTGAGACCCATTGTCCACAGACAAAAAGGAGGGAAGACGCAGGCGTCGAAGTTGTCCCACCATCACCGGAATGCATCTTGCCAGTCTCGGGGTCTGAGACTGGGGGGAAGAATAGCGGAAGCTTGAGGTTCCAAGCTGTCGCGATCAGGTCCCCCAGACCAGTACTTGCTGGTTACCCAAGGTCAAAGACCCCCAGGTACACTCTCTCTAAGAGGCTCTGCTCGGATAGTCTGAGAGAACATTCCCCTGCCTGGAATGAGAGAGCCGATGGTGGTATTGAGAGAATCTCAATCATCCCGGTATCTCTACTGCAAGATGTGAAGGTGTGAAATGCGTCCCCTGCTGGTTAGAATACGCCAGAATCATGAAGTCGACACACACGGGGCGACTTGGCAGGAGCTGTAGGATCTGTAGAGGGGCCAGACTAAGGCCCCTAAGCCTGCCTGAATGATGGAGAGGTATCCTTCAGGTCTTGACCATAGGCCTGGACCGGAACATGCCCCCCCCCCCCCCCCTTTCCTTTGACGAGTCCGAGAACAGCATCAAGAATGTGGGGAAAGGACGAGAATATCCACTACCATCAAGAGGCTCCATAGGTCAACACCCATTGCAGGTCTAATAGTTCCGCTGGTCCCACAGGGGCCAGGAAGTCCGGTTAAACATTGCCTGAAGCCACCGGAACTTGGATCGCCCCACATGGAACTTATCCTGAGGCGACCGTTCGGACTATAGACGGGTCAATGAGAAAAGGAGAACTAGGAAACGTTCCAAGGTAGGGCTGAAAGCTCTGCTTGACTGAGAACAGGTACTGCGACTCTCCTCAGTCTTGCCACAGTCAACCGAAAGGAAGGCTCGGAGGATGTGGTAACAGAATCTGGCGTCCCCAGGTGGTCACCCATCCAAGTACCGACGTTGCTTAACCTCGCTGGACGGACGAGAAGCGGGGTTTCCAACGTGGTAAGGCCGTTGACTCAATATCATGGCCAGATACTCCAGATGTTGAGGCAGAGGAAGAGAAGGCTCCAAGCAAAATACCATGAGCCCACACTCATGGTAAGCATCCGGAAGCTTGTCCCGGCGCTGAAGAAGGTCGAACCCGAGCCTACCGGAGTTGACCAGGCCTCCAAACCGCAGAGGAGGCGGAAGCCTGCACCTGAGCGGCCAAGAGGAAGGCAGGGAGAGTTCTCTGGGGAAACAAACCTGCTATGCCACGGCGGGATAGCCACACTGCATCATAAGCAGGAATACTTGCAGTCTAGGCTGAATTCGACGAGCACCCTGGAAGATGGATGAAATGGAAACAAAGTACCCGTCCTTCCGATCCAGGGTTTAAGGAGTCCTGTCGCCTCGTTACCAGTCTGATCGATTCTGCTGGTCTACGCTGGCCGAAGTTTGTTCGACAAACTTGATCAGGGCTGAGAGGTCGACTACGGACATCCCCTCTCAGATCCTTCCTTACAAGAAAGGATCGACTGAGGGGGCCGGGGGTGAAGCCGTCGATGATCCTAAGGAAGACCTTCGCATAAGGTATGGATCATTCTGCCCAACCGGGCAACTCTGCTGACGCTATGGCATAGAGGTTCAGAGACACTGAATTCGCTGACAGAGACGGCAGGCGCGATATCCTTGGCTGATCACAGAGATTGTGTGGGAATGGGCATCGGGAAGCTGTCATTCGGATGAGTAACCTTAAGCATCCTCCCATCGAAAAACCTGCAATCCTAGAGTTCGTGAACTCCTTTTAGGACTATGCCCCCCCCCCGGGGGAGTCTCCCGTGCCATCTGTTCCTGACAGGAGGAAACTGCAATTGGATACCTTGTCCCAATTGTCGTAGCCGATAACTTAGGCCGACATGGTTGAAAGAAAAGGGCGCTGGAGCCCTGCAGAGTCTGGAAGAAAGCGCCTTGGAGGAGTGAAAACGGAAGTCGATTTCCTCCGCACAGCCGCTGTCTAAGTCTCTGTCCTTGGGCACAAACAAACTCTTCTCAAGGATGGAAGGGTGTCTGAGGTCGTCGACCTCCACAGATGAGACACCCGAAGAAAGCCCTCAGTCAGCGCGTCCAGATGGTACAACATCGAGCTTGTCCGCAAGTTAGATACTTAACGACGAAAGGCCAAGGTGCCTGAGCTCGAGAGAAGGAAAGTACCCATGATCTTCCAGTAGCTTCCTTGAACCAAACCTCGAACGGAAAGCCCCCCCCCCCCCCCCCCGCCAAAAATCCTTCCAGGGAATGACGGGGAAGGGCTAACCCAGGTTCAGGAAAGAGGAGTGTTGCTCAGATCTCCCTTAAGTTTCTCCTATTCTTGCAAGTGCCATGCTCTGCGTTTACGGGGTGAGGCCGTGTTCTGGAAATACGCTCCAGAAGAACTCGCCAGGCTGGCCATGCTGCGAAAACCCCATTGGGAATCGTGGTCGCAATCGCCCTGGAGCTCGCGCGACGGTAATTCAAAGATTTTCGCATGGGCGAACGTGGAAGCGCCCATGCGCGGTAACGCAAACGAAGGTGAGCGAAGGAGCGCAGAAGGAGGGCGAGCGTGGTAGGAAGGGCGAGAGCTGGTGGTCGGCGAGCGATAACCCATAGACGAGCAATGGATACTGCAAGAAATAAGCCGACGTTTGTGCGAAGAAACACTGTAGGTTCGCGCGACGGAACACCATCCGTCCGCGCGATGGAAAACCGTTGGTTCGCGCGTGGGGGAACATTGGAGAGCATGGGCGCGGACGCGCATGAGCGCAGACTGCGTAGACGTGCAGGCACGTGGGCGTGTGGGCGTGTGGGCGCGCAGGCGAGCGGTCGCAGGCGAACGGTCGCAGGCGAACGGTCGCGCGGGCGAGCGGTCGCGCGATCGCACGGGCGAGCGGTCGCGCGATCGCACGGGCGAGCGGTCGCGGGCGCGCAGGCGAGCGGTCGCGGGCGCGCAGGCGAGCGGTCGTGAGGGTGGGCAGGTGGATGAGCGCGAGTCCGAGGCGGCGAACGCAAGCATTAACGCAATGGCGAGGAAACGCGCTGCCGCGTGGGCGAGGAAGACCGCTGGCGATATGGATCAACAAGCGATCGGTGGTGAGCTGGTGAGCGCTAACGCGCAGGTTGGCGATGGCGCGTTGTGTTATGCCGACGCGATGGTCGAGCAGCATGCGCAGGTGAGCGATCGCGCGTTGGCGAGCAGCATGCGCAGGTGAGCGATCGCGCGATGGCGAGCAGCATGCGCAGGGTCGCGCGATGGCGAGCAGCATGCGCAGGGTCGCGCGATGGCGAGCAGCATGCGCAGGGTCGCGCGATGGCGAGCAGCATGCGCAGGGTCGCGCGATGGCGAGCAGCATGCGCAGGGTCGCGCGATGGCGAGCAGCATGCGCAGGGTCGCGCGATGGCGAGCAGCATGCGCAGGGTCGCGCGATGGCGAGCAGCATGCGCAGGGTCGCGCGATGGCGAGCAGCATGCGCAGGGTCGCGCGATGGCGAGCAGCATGCGCAGGGTCGCGCGATGGCGAGCAGCATGCGCAGGGTCGCGCGATGGCGAGCAGCATGCGCAGGGTCGCGCGATGGCGAGCAGCATGCGCAGGGTCGCGCGATGGCGAGCAGCATGCGCAGGGTCGCGCGATGGCGAGCAGCATGCGCAGGGTCGCGCGATGGCGAGCAGCATGCGCAGGGTCGCGCGATGGCGAGCAGCATGCGCAGGGTCGCGCGATGGCGAGCAGCATGCGCAGGGTCGCGCGATGGCGAGCAGCATGCGCAGGGTCGCGCGATGGCGAGCAGCATGCGCAGGGTCGCGCGATGGCGAGCAGCATGCGCAGGGTCGCGCGATGGCGAGCAGCATGCGCAGGGTCGCGCGATGGCGAGCAGCATGCGCAGGGTCGCGCGATGGCGAGCAGCATGCGCAGGGTCGCGCGATGGCGAGCAGCATGCGCAGGGTCGCGCGATGGCGAGCAGCATGCGCAGGGTCGCGCGATGGCGAGCAGCATGCGCAGGGTCGCGCGATGGCGAGCAGCATGCGCAGGGTCGCGCGATGGCGAGCAGCATGCGCAGGGTCGCGCGATGGCGAGCAGCATGCGCAGGGTCGCGCGATGGCGAGCAGCATGCGCAGGGTCGCGCGATGGCGAGCAGCATGCGCAGGGTCGCGCGATGGCGAGCAGCATGCGCAGGGTCGCGCGATGGCGATCAGCATGCGCAGGGTCGCGCGATGGCGAGCAGCATGCGCAGGGTCGCGCGATGGCGATCAGCATGCGCAGGGTCGCGCGATGGCGATCAGCATGCGCAGGGTCGCGCGATGGCGATCAGCATGCGCAGGTGGGCGGTCGCGCGATGGCGAGCAGCCTCTGCAGGTGGGCGATCGAGCGATGGCGAGCAACATCCGCAGTTGAAGGTCGCGCGATGGCGAGCAGCATCCGCAGGGTAGACGATAGCGCGATGGTGATCAGCATCCGCAAGTGTGCGCGATGGCGATCAGCATCCGCAGTTGAGGGTCGCGCGATGGCGATCAGCATCCGCAGTTGAGGGTCGCGCGATGGCGATCAGCATCCGCAGTTGAGGGTCGCGCGATGGCGATCAGCATCCGCAGTTGAGGGTCGCGCGATGGCGATCAGCATCCGCAGTTGAGGGTCGCGCGATGGCGATCAGCATCCGCAGTTGAGGGTCGCGCGATGGCGATCAGCATCCGCAGTTGAGGGTCGGGCGATGACGATCAGCATCCGCAGCTGAGGGTCGCGCGATGGCGATCAGCATCCGCAGCTGAGGGTCGCGCGATGGCGATCAGCATCCGCAGTTGAGGGTCGCGCGATGGCGATCAGCATGCGCAGGGTCGCGCGATGGCGATCAGCATGCGCAGGGTCGCGCGATGGTGATCAGCATGCGCAGGTGGGCGGTCGCGCGATGGCGAGCAGCCTCTGCAGGTGGGCGATCGAGCGATGGCGAGCAACATCCGCAGTTGAAGGTCGCGCGATGGCGAGCAGCATCCGCAGGGTAGACGATAGCGCGATGGCGATCAGCATCCGCAGGTGTGCGCGATGGCGATCAGCATCCGCAGTTGAGGGTCGCGCGATGGCGATCAGCATCCGCAGTTGAGGGTCGCGCGATGGCGATCAGCATCCGCAGTTGAGGGTCGCGCGATGGCGATCAGCATCCGCAGTTGAGGGTCGCGCGATGGCGATCAGCATCCGCAGTTGAGGGTCGCGCGATGGCGATCAGCATCCGCAGTTGAGGGTCGCGCGATGGCGATCAGCATCCGCAGTTGAGGGTCGCGCGATGGCGATCAGCATCCGCAGTTGAGGGTCGCGCGATGGCGATCAGCATCCGCAGTTGAGGGTCGCGCGATGGCGATCAGCATCCGCAGTTGAGGGTCGCGCGATGGCGATCAGCATCCGCAGTTGAGGGTCGCGCGATGGCGATCAGCATCCGCAGTTGAGGGTCGCGCGATGGCGATCAGCATCCGCAGTTGAGGGTCGCGCGATGGCGATCAGCATCCGCAGTTGAGGGTCGCGCGATGGCGATCAGCATCCGCAGTTGAGGGTCGCGCGATGGCGATCAGCATCCGCAGTTGAGGGTCGCGCGATGGCGATCAGCATCCGCAGTTGAGGGTCGCGCGATGGCGATCAGCATCCGCAGTTGAGGGTCGCGCGATGGCGATCAGCATCCGCAGTTGAGGGTCGCGCGATGGCGATCAGCATGCGCAGGTGAGCTAGTAGCTGGCGAACCATGTTCCTTCAGAAGTGTTGGAGAACGTTGGCGTGCCGGCTGTAACACACGCGGGCGATCCGGAGATCGCCGAGAGACAGGTGATCGCTGGCGAGCTGATGATCGCTGATGAGCAGAAGGCTACGCGTGGAAGCCTGCGCATAGAAGAAGAGTCCTTGACCCCGACCTGAACCGAAGTTCTAGATCACGAGGGCGAACGTGGGCGCACAGGGCGCGTAACAGGAACCAACAGGAACAGCAGGGATGATCATCATGAAAGCGCTGACGAACAGGAGAGCGCTGATGAGCAGAAGAGCGCCTGTGCGCTAACACTGAGCAGGAGCAGGAGAGAACACAGCAGAAGGGCGCGCAGGGAAACCCTGACACGCAAGGGAAGAACCCCCGTGGGAGGCAACCCTTTACCCCGAAGGGATCGTTGTCCGCCGGGAGACTGATATCCGTCGGAAGACCGCTGCCCGTCGGGAAGACCGTTGTCCGTCGGGAAGACAGTTGCCCGTCGGAAGACGAGATAAGACTGCTGTCCATCTGCACCAAGGCGGAAGATCGAGAAAAAGGAGTTGTAGGCTGCAAACGGAGATTCAAAAAGGCACCTCAAGCACCCTTATAGGGAGATGAGAGGCCCTTACGACGAGGCGGACGGTGGGCCTTACGGCGAGGGAGGCCAACAGCAACAGAAGAAACCTCCGAAGAGGAGTCTCTATGAGTGTACTCTCTCGCGAACGAAAGAGAAACACTTCGTAGAAGAGACTGGTCAGCCAGTGACCTAAAAGGAGCAATCCTCCGAAGAGGAGCTCCTGCAGTTGCCTAGCCCCTTGAGCGAAACTGCAGGTGTGACCGCTCAGCACCAAGAGCATAGTCGCACGAAAAAAAGGCAAGAGAAGAACCCCACAAAAGGGGAAAAACTCAAGCCTGGACAGGAAAAACTTCCCTCGGAAGGAAAGTTACCCGCCCAAGGAGGCAAGCCTCCTGAGAGTTCTAAAATGAACTGGAGAGCTGTCTGTCGTCACGGGAGTACTTCCAGTAGAAGGAGACACGCCCCTGACGAAAATACAAGGGGGGAGGCAGCAACAGCCGAATCCCCAGGACTCAACAAGACAGCTCACACCGTTGCCATATTACAGAAACGAACTAGATCGGTAACTGTAAAAAAATAAAACAAATAATATTAGTACACATTCATTCCCCCGGGAAGGCTCCGAAGAGGAATCCCGAGGGAAAGGAAACAAGAATTACACAACAGGCACGTGCCCTCACAACCACTTACACTCACGGAACGAGAGCTGTAACCAAAACAGAATTATAACAATTATAATTATGTAACTATGTAATTATGTAATTTAAAAATGAATGAACACTAAAGAAAGAACGAAAACCCCGAAAGGAATCGTTCTACAAGCTGAAAAACAAAAAACAACTACAATTAGATTCATAACTAATTGAGACAAACGTACGGCGTAGCAACCCCCCCACACGGAAAGGAAGCTACAAGGGCGTAGTAACACGTAGTAAAAGGGTGAACGACCTCAAGAGAGAGAGAGAGAAAGACATAAGTCAAACTCGATCGCCACCCATAAAATTACGCTGTGGTGGCCTAACTGCCGAGGACTCCACGTAGATATCGTACACTACACACACAACTCTGAAAAGGAAACTTACTTATTTCTATACTCAAATATATATACAAACATGAAAACATGTTTACATATATATTGAGTAAATGAAAAGTAAGCGATTAAGTAAAGACAAAACAAACAATGGCTGCCAAGAGAGGACCAAGATAGAGACGTCTGTCACAGTCCGAGCCAAAAGTGAAAGTGAGCATTCATCTGTGTGTGAGGGGGGGGGAAGGGTAGCTAGTTACCACTCCCCTACCCCCCCCCCCCCCCGCTAACTAGCGTGGGGGTAATACACCCTCGTTAAATTCTAATGGCTCGCCATTTCAGCTGCGTTAAAAGGTAACCCTCTGTAAATAGCGTGGTTTGTATTTCGGTTACGGAACAACTCAAAATTCTTATTTTGATTCCAGAAAATCTTTTCTTACAGAACAAACTGTTTTTCCTACAGTTAATAAAGGTTAAAGGTGTCTAGTTTCAGTTCCAGGTTCATCAGAATAGATGATAACCAGAACATCAGCCAGAAAAGCCCAACACACCCCTGTGCTGCCCAACCACAACAGTAGCCTCGCTAGGGTGGCCAGACGTCCTGCTTTAGAAAGGACAGTCATGTTTTTGAGCATTCTGTCCTTTGTCCCGCTTCACCTTAAGAAGGACGATAATTTGTCCTGCTTCTTGAGTCTATAAAACATATCAATACTAAAAATATAAATACAAATACATATAGGCCTACCATTTTTTTTTTGGCGTTGCAGTAAACACTAATTATAGCCAACTTACACCAGATTTATCAATGAAATATTAAAGACTTCATTGCTTTCTATGAATGACTTATAAAGTACTCGAGTGAAAGGTATGACTTCTCAGAAGACAACTTTCATAAGTGTCAAAAGCAATACCTTTCAAAGAATTATGTGATGCAGTCAAGGCTTGTAACATGAAAAAAAAGGTCATGGATGAACTATATGCAGAGTATGGGATTGTGGAGGCAATTATCAATATTCATGAGACGATAGATAGCCACAGTCAGGTACGTTATCTCATGCTGTTCAGTAAAAGTGAGGTCCCTCTAACAAATCTGAAGAAGGTGAGAGCTTATATTTTCTCCATTCATTGCAGAAATGCTCACACAGAAAGGGTTATGTTAATGATTACTTCAGCTTGGACAAATGAGAGAGACCGCGTTTAACCGCCTGCGATTGGACTCGGTTAAAGTAGAGCTCCAAATTTGTAACAACTTTTCAGAAGTACTAGCGAAACTGAAATTTGCTATGAGAAATGAACGAGTGCTGGCTAGTTTGGCTAGGGGTTATGACCTAGGAACAACTAGGTTAGATTAGGTTAGATTAGGTTAGGTTAGGTGGGTTGGTTAGGTTCTGTACCCTTTTACAAATCTCAAAAGTGTTGAATTATCAAGTTTTGGCCTGTTTTCAGCCACTTACATGAACCATATATTTTTCCAACTGGTTATCCTGTGCTTATTTACATTTCAGACCATTATTATTGCTGCAAATCACTCGTTAATGACATTCCCCACCCAAAAAAAAAACCTCGGTTCCCACTAGGGTTCCACATAATTGTCTTTATATAAGGGGTTCCAAAAACTCATGAGCGGGTGGTTTGCCCCAAATAATCATGGTCAGAAATGCAGAAAACACAAGATAGCGAGTAGGAAAAATATATGGTTCATTTATTTGACTAAAATTTAAATGCACATTTACCACAAACACATACATGCATATTAAAAAAAAAAAATTATATTTCTACTCCTCAATAATCAGGTTTTTAAGTAAAAATTGATGTTGGAAAAAGAAAAAATGTCCTTTTTGGGGAATTTGGAAATAGCCACCCTACTCCCCAAGTAAACAGCTTAAACTCACGGTCCAGGGCGGGGATCGATCTACTGCCATGCAGGGCAAGTAGTACGGTAAGGTTTGATTTGTTTTTTCATAATTCGTACCACGCATTTTTACCGTACTGTAATTTCGTACAGTACCTAAAAATTCACACCGTACCGTACTAGTACAATATTTTATCATACCGTAATTTCGTACTGTTTCCGTGCCTACTTTTTTTTTTTACATTGCAGTTCATATAGACATAACATGGCACTTTTACTACAACTACAACTACTACTACTACTACTACTACTATCATTACCACCACTGCCACTTCAAGAAGATTGGTGTTATGTAATACATTACATAATGATATAATACAATTTTATTTTGCTAAGGTTACAAAAGGAAAATGTTCAGTTATACAATATTAGGCATTCATACAGTTTCATGTGTTGCAGCCTAATAGCATTACAGCGTCAACAATATACTCTGTTAGACCTAGTCTTAAATCATTAAGAATATAGCGCAACCCAGAGAATATGTGCTCTACGCTCGCTTGAGTAACAGGCAGAGCAACTGCTACTTCAGCAAAATTTTTTTAGTGCACTTTCTTGTTGATAATGCCACCACTGGAAAATACACTCATTTTTACTGATACGTGAAGCTTTGGTGAACATTTTGATATGCTCAGCCACTTCACTCTCTTTGCTTATCACTGACTCGGAGTAATTGCTCTACAATATCTACTGACCCAAGTGCTGGGTCACCTTCACCATCACTAACGCTGCTCGTGAATGAATCGTCTTTTGCCAGCATTAAGACTGATGACATAGTACTAGTAGAAGAAATAGTTTTAATTTTTTTCCAGAGTCCAAGAAAATGTATTTGACTACTGTAAGTTCCTTCTGTTCTTCGGTGAGGAGAACATTATATCTTCTGTCAAGATACACAGCAGATAGGAAAGCAGGGTTCCTAAGCAGAGAATCCTGCCATTTTTCCATGGCTTTTAGAAGTGGTGTTGTGATTGCAGTGCTTCTTTCCAAAACAGCTTTGCACTTAACCCACTGAGCAAGGAATTCTCCAGCTGTGAGATTTTTCATCTGTAGTGCACATGTAGCCTCACGGAGTGGTTTCAGAGCTTCTGTTATGTCACTTATTTTCTCCCAATCTTCATCTAATATAAGTAAAGATTCATTAGCTAGGCCAATTTGGTTAAGAATAACTTTTTTTCAAGGACACTGTCCAACATTATCATACGCTGAGCCACATCTTGTTTCACAGTCTAGTTTTGGAAGTTATATGGGGCAAACTCCACTGGGATATGCTTTAATTAACACCCCAGTGAGAAGACCTCTGCTAATCCTTTATGGTTACACACCTGGTTGACTTGCCGCCCAAGCCAACCAGGTGTGTGACCCTGGGCGGTTGGGCGGCGTGGGCTTAGCTGCTTGCGACACCTATCTGAATTTGGTACGAAAAAAAAAAATTGGGTTAATGTCTAGGAGAGGGCCGCATGAAGATATCACTGATATTCAATTTATTTTTACTAGAATATGTAGGAATGTATGTATATAATGGTATACCAGTGAGATAATTTAGTGAAAATCAATAATAGTCGAAATACCGACGATCAAACTCGCGCTACTCTTGTCTTCCTCCCAGATTTTTCTAAGTCTGTTGTTATTGTTGACTGTGTCTTATTTTTGCTCAAATGAGCCCTGTAACCACTATAATCCGCAGACAAACTAGTCCACTATGACGTCTTCACGTTTGGCAAATCACAGTGCGACAATACATTTTCTTTCCCAATGACGTCTTCACGTTTGGCCAATCACAGTGCGACAATACATTTTCTTACCCATCACAGTGCGACAATACATTTTCTTACCCAGCCATTTTATTTCGTTCCTAGACATCGAGGCCGTAGCAAGCACGTCATCTGATATTGCACAAGAAGTTGAAATTCCATCTTCTTGTCCTGACTGTTTCCTAAGTTACAATGAAATTGTTCTTACTTATTCGGGGTTTTATTGAAAAACTAGTGGATTTGTGCCAGAGAGACAATTTAATTTTACAAAATAAAAATTGTCCTGCATGTCAGGGAACCTTCGCAACGGCTTCACGTTTTCCTCAAAGCAGCAGCACATCTTTATCAACCAACAGGTTAAGGTAAGCTTCATTATTTAATGGAGTATATTATAATGGTGATAGTATAACGATGTATACAGCAGTACCATCACTTTGGATTTGGTTTGATGGATGTGTTAGGTAGTGTCCTTAAGGGGGGGTCGCAGGCCCGGTAGGGGTACAGGGCTATTAGGCTAGGTTAGGTGGGTGTATTAGGTTCGGTGGTGCCCTGAAAATCACTGTGGCCTTAAGGGGGGGGGGGTCGCAGGGGGGGCGAAGCCCCCCCCCGGTAGGCCTAGGTAGGGGTACAGGCCCCCCAGGGTAGGTTAGTTGGTTGTATTAGGTTCGGTAGTGCCCCGAAAAATCACTTTTCTCATCCTCCCCCCACCCAAAAACCCCGCTTCCCACTGGGGTCCCCCATAATTGTAGTAGTAGGTTTATGCTTACATTTTGTGTGTAAGAGTTAAGTCTTAGTTTCTTTTTTATTCATTTCCTCATGCTTCTATGCACTGTGCAACAATAATCTGGTTGTTTTTTGCCGTTAATACTTGAAAAACGGGTGCGGCCTTCTCCTAGACATTTACCAAAAATTGTACTTTCGTACCGTACCGAACTCGAAGGAAAATATCATACCGTAATATCAAACCGTACTTACATCCCCCAAAAAACCGTACCGTACCGTAATATTGTACTACTGTACATGCCCTGCGGCCATGCGCATGCTAGGTAAACACATTACCACTGTATTAGCCACGTTTTTTCCTGTTTTCCCCCACCCAAATCCCATGGTTCATACCTCTATCGGTAGGGAAGGGAGGATAATGAGAGAACGGCTTATTTGTGGCAGAAATAGAGGCCAAATTCATTGAAAGCACACTAGTTCGCAAAAGGGAAAGTTTTTTCCTACAAGAAATGGTGTCCCGTGTTAAACTACAGTTTTACCCATTTCCTCTAGGATGGAGTGGGATAGGATAATTATGTCCCTGCTTAAAAAAAAAAAAAAAAAAAAGTTGGTATGGTCTTTTCCATACTAAACCTTAAAAATTTTATGGCTTCTTCCATACTAAGGCTTAAAATTGCAACTGGATGTTACATTTTAAAGACCCTTCCATTGTCCACGTTTACAGCAAACATTTGGGATTAGTCTAGCCTAGGCTTATGTCAATATAAGTCGCTTCAACACTATGAATTTGAATAACTCAAGTTTATTTATATAACAAGAATAAAAATACAATAACTTACGGAAAATAAACGAATAATTATCTTACCACCAAACCGTTGGGCTGGATTTGACGACCGGACAATTAAACGACTTTAACACTTCACTATCGAAACATCACTGAACCATCTAAAACAAAACAAAAACTGTCTGTGCACAAATGATACATTTGAGTAATATTGGAACATGGCAAGAAAAATGGAAAAAACTTTAAAATACAATTTTCATTCACGACTACAATAAACCTCATTTAGTCAAATTTAATTTACACAGTTCTAAAAATTAAGTCAGTTATAGAATAGATGGAAGTAATTTATATCATTGGAAAAAATTAATCAATGGATAACAGCCCTTACATACTGTAGTTCATGGAATCACAGGATAGGACAAAAATGAAAATTACTCATAGACATTGAATGCACCCCAAAAATGGTTTTGATCAAAACACCAGTTTAAGAGATAACAGAGAAATAATCCAAATGACGATGTGGGCATTAAATTTAGCACATTTGCTCTCCAAGTCATACTGATCAAATCTGGCCGATTGCCCAATTGAAAATCCAAGATGGCGCACATTATTCAAGATGGACGTCAAAATAGTTGCTAGAAGTTCACATTTACTTTGAAGTAAGGCAGCAGGAGGATGTTGCTGCAGTATAACGTCAACATGCATTTCCTTCCTAGCTAACAATAATGAGTTTCACAGCTGTGATGTCACCAATGTGCCTTAGTAGTGCGTGACAATTAGTTCTTCAAGAATTTCATCAACTTTCTTCGCTTAGAAGTTTGGTAGCTAAACTTACTCCATGATTGGATGGTGGCTGAGATTAGTGAAAGTTTCAGAAACATCAAATTCACTCCAAGTCTACCATGTAGATTTCTTCGCTTTCCCACGGAAGGCAGACACGACGCCACATCCAGTGAACGCATGAAAGTATGGGATCCCTCAGGCTTTCTCAAGCCCTATTCCAGAAAATACCTCATGGTCTGGAATCCATCGAATCTTGGCACCTTGGCCAAAGGCAATCCACAATTTCTCTCAATACCTATTTATGTAAGGAAGGCAGCTGGGATATTATTATGACTATTATGTTCACGTCATTGGCTTTGATGGTAATAGACTTTCTCTCATCAGTCGTTATATCTGTGACGTGTACAAGTATTTAAGTATCAGCTTCCTCATGACAGCATGAGGGTTGCAGTTGGATTATGCTCTATGTTGACAACTGCTGCAGTTCAACCCAGTATTGGGTAAGTCGGAGAGTTTAGTCAACAGTAGCCTAGATGATAATATTAAAGTGAATATCATTTTCATAATTTCAAGACAGCTTCCAAGGTGAATTTAGTTTATGAATGTCCTGTGTGATGTTAAGAAAAAGTATGTCAACGAAGTTAAGCTGAGTTCACCCAACATGTAGACAAAAATGGGCCATGGCCTTTCATGGCACCAGGGATGAAACATTTTCAGTCTACCTGACAAGTCAGGTATTCAGTCAGGTTCCACCCAATCTATAGCATAATCTTTATTTTCTGTCAAGCAACAGGAGATTGAGGAAAACAAACTTCTTTTGAAAGTTACTGTTTTGCTGGGAAGGAAAGGATTGTCTTTTGTGGTCATAAGGAGGGTGATGATGCATTTAATTCTAGAAATTTTGTAGTATTTTAGAGTTAATTGCAGGATATAACTGTACCGCACGTGTTTCATACACCCTTGTACACTGTAGGGTTATTGCCTTTCTTATCTCTCGCTCTTCCCTGTACTGATAACAGAACTTGTTTAAGCTTGCCTTTGCATGTATTAGTTTCTTTGAATTTATTTTTACATTCTTGCTTGGAACTGCTCGTATATAAGCTCGGGGTGTGTTGAATAAAGGTTACTTGAGTTTTGGCTAGGTATCTCCGAGTGATGACGTGATTTGCGCGGAGCTTTGTTCACCACTCGCCCTGAGCTGTGTTTTTGACTTGCGTTTCTCGTTTATAAAACCAATGACAAAAATATTAGTTGATCTCATGGAGAGACTAAAGTGAGAAGAAATAGTACATCATGTCTGCCCCTGACTCCCAGTACTGTCCTAAATGTCAAACCATGGACAGAGACACAAAGAAGGGGATAGGATGTGATTGCAACAGGTACTTTCATAAGAAGTGTGTGTCTATAGTGAAAATCATCAGTAATAAAGAAGTATCAATCTTGAATTGGATATGCCCATACTACGTTGATGAAGTCAGAACAGCCAAGTTACGCATAATGGAATTGGAGGAGCAATTGAGAGTGAGGGACCATGCTTTGATTGCACAAGAGGTGAGAATTGATGAATTGGAAAAACAAGTTGTGGAGTGGAGCTTAGCACGCACGCAGCAAATTCCACCCAGACCACTGACCTCACTTAGAAAGTTGATAATCTGGCAATGAATATTGAATCAAATAAGGAAACACTTCAAACATTGACGGGCCCAAAACCAGAGAAAACAACATATGCTGACAAAGTAAAGGAAAAGAATGTACTGGTAATTAAATCAACAAATGCAACAACTAAAATTGCTGAGAGAAAAAATGAGGTCAAATATGCACTTAAAGACATTTCAATACTTAATACGAGATCAACCTCAAATGGAAATGTTGTTGTAAACTTTGCAAATGAGAAGATCAGAGAGGAAGCAGCATACAAAATTCAATGGTTGTCGACACTGAAACGAGAAAAAATGGAAAATTAAAACCAAAAATGATGATACGCAATGTTTACAATGATGAAGATGAAGTGGTAAATGACTTGATTCAAAGGAATCGTTACCTGGACCAAATCCTAAATATAGAAGAGAAGATAAGTGTGGTACTGAAGAAAAATGCTGAGGTGGGACTACTCACTATGTATTGAAATGTGATCCTAAGTTCGGAGGGCTATTCATGATAATGGGGACGAAGTTGTTACGATGGAGTACTTATAACATACGTGATAGGTACCACATGATCACCTACCACGACTGTCAGGGGCATGGACATCTTGAAAAAGATTGCAAGTCTAAGAATGATGATAAAGTCTGCTGGAAATTTTCAGGAAAACGTTCTACCAGAGAGTGTAATTCGCAAATGTCAAGGTGTACTAACTGCACAAAGTTAAACAAACCAAATGACCACATAATAAATTTAAGAAATTGCAAAGCTTTTTACTTGGAATTAAAAAGACTAGCAGAAAACACTGATCATGGATACTAAGAACGTCATAAACTTTGACTATGTAAATATAAAATCCGTGGATTATAAAACTATTCAAATTGGGGAATTAATAAACGGGAAATATTTGGACATACTAGTATTATCTGAAACATGGTTAAATAACTCTGACAAGGCTAAGATCACTGAAATGACACGCCCCACACACACCATGCCAGTATCTTCTTTTAAGAATTCAGTGAACCCATTGAGATGATTATCAAGGAAAAATTAATTAGTTATTTGTTGAGACTTCAATCTTTGGATGGATGACGCGTCAAATCATGATGCTTTAGCATTTAGCGAGTTATTGGAATCATATAAATTGGTGAATAATGTCGACTGTGCAACTAATTTAACTGGGCATGCATTAGACCTTGTTTTGAGTGATTGAATGAATAACATTGTATCTGACATAAATGTAGAAGAGATATGCACGATCTCCCCAGTACACAAACTTATTGCGCTCAGATTACCTCTACAGAAACATGCAGTGGTGAAGAAAATAAACTTTAGAAATAAATCAAACTTTTCCCCTACTGTATTTATTGAAGAAGTCACAAAGAAAATAAACGGCCCTATCAACATTCCCTGCGATTATGATAACCAGCTCTTGTTGGGAGCTTTGTGTGTTGACTGCCTTACGAGCACTTATAATAGAGTGGAGGTGAATACGATACCATGTGTCTACTAGTGGAAAAGACTATAACTGTTAAAGGCAAATTTCCATGGTTTGATGGAAACACTTTAGAGAAAAAGAGGAAAAAAAAAGACGTAAAGAAAGAAAGTGGAATTGGTTAAGAACTGAAAGTACGTGGGTAGAATACAAAACTGCAATATGCAAATACAACTACCAACTAAATTAGATAAAAAAAAGCGAATGCTGTAAGAGAAAGATCTGCGAAGCAGCAGCAAACACAAGTAAGTTACACCGTCTCCTAAATGGTATAATGGGAAAAGTAAATGAAAAAAAAGGCTACGAGAGGGGTACAGCGATTAGGAACTGGCAAATAATTTTCTAGTATTCTTTAAAAAACAAAATAGAAAATATAGCTAAGTCATTTGTAAATATTCAACGTCAGATTAACGCTACACCAGATACATAGATATAATTGACGAGATTTAACAACATAACACAAGATAATATAACCAGGATTATGAAGAGAGCGAAGAAAACCAACTGTGCGATTGACTCAATGCCAATATCTGAGGTAACTGGAGGAAGTAACTTTTGTGGTCTAGCCGAAATAATTATGAGAATAGCAAATGCAAGCATCAATGAGTGTAAGTTCCCCAAATCTGAAAAAAAATGGCTATAGTCACACCGGTTCTGAAAAGTGCTCTGGATTATTAGGAATTAAACTTATGTAGACCTATTTCGAATATATCCTCTGTCTCAAAAGTGCTAGAATATGTAATTCTTGAACAACTAGTCAGTCACTTAGAAGAAATAGAAGTTTGAACAACTAGTCGGTCACTTAGAAGAAATAGAAGCTTTAACAGACAATCAGTATGCTTACAGAAAATTATACTCTACGCAAACAGTCATTTGTTCTGTTGTAAGTGATATGCTGGAAATGATGGATGAAAATAAATGTGGTATTTCAGTGCTGCTTTTGATACAGTTGTGCATGAACTGCTACTAAATGATTTATGGTCCATCGGTGTTGAAGATCAAACTTTTGAATACCTGAAAGACTAGTTGATTGGCAGACATTATTGTGTGCAAATTGAAAACTCTTATTCATCATATGAACCTTTAAAATGAGGCGCAGACCCTACTTGGAGATGGTCACTACACGGCTCGCCACAATAAGATCTCTAAATATATACATTGGAAAATATGTAAAGAATATAAAATTTAAGTAAAAGATAAGGTATGGGAGCATGAACCAGATCCAGTTACCTCCAACAGATATATTACCATCTTTTATGATAAGATAATGCCGACAGGAAGATATAAAGGAGGAGGCGCTATAAGACCTGATATTGTGATCTGGAATAAATAAGAAAAAACAGAAAAGATTATAGATGTAACAGTACACAGTGATTTTGGCTCCACTAGAGCTAAGAGGCATTAAATAACAAAATATCACTGCGGCATCATACAAATCCCACAAATTACCAAGCTGCCATATGGCGAAGGAGTCTTGAGCATTCTCCTCAAATTCCAAGTCCAACTGATGGTCATGGCTGGCATACCAAAGATGGACAAATGCTAGAACTATGTTGGTTTACTGGAGCACCAGATCCAGATGTTGATTTGGAACTAATTTCTTGCAAATGCTCAAAATACTGTGGTGAAGACTGTGCATCTTTGAGCAATGGATTATTTTGCAGTCCATCATGTAAGTTACAAGACTGCAAATTTTGAAGAAGATAATAATTGGCCAAACTACACGGACGACAGTGATGGAGAACAGGGTGAGGATTATTGAAAATAACCATGATGCTGGAAAACTGTTCTAGTGGGAAGATTTTTGGTAGTTAAAAGTGCTGATTCAGGATGTGCACAGTTTTAAATTACACTTAGGTTCCGAATTTTTATGGGTATCTGTAAAAACACAGGACACGGTTGATAATTTTATGTTAGAATTTCATTACTATTTACATGTATCGAATGCTATAATTTCTACCTAATTCTTATAATTAAAATATCTGTAAAATACAGATGAGATCCAAATATTAAGCTTAAATTATGTTAGGAAGTCATTTTGTTATTTCTCGTATTGTAGAATATGATGTACGTTTTTATAGATGAGCATGCTCTCTTTTATTCTGATACTAAACAATGGCAAAAAATGAAACTCAATATCTTTTTTATGATTTATGGATTGATTTCTAGTACTAAATACTACTATTTTTCAACTAAAGACATATATGTAATGAATCGAATCGTTTAATGAAATTTACCAAAATACATATGTAAAAAGATATGTTTTCCTTTCTTTTCTGTTATTATATTGAAGTAGTAAATGATAAAACTTTTCATTACCGACATTAAAAGTTGTAGAATTAAGAAATTAATATTTCAATCTCATTTGCAGTGTTAAGAATAAATTTGGGATGATAATGTTTGTTTTTTCTTTAAGCTATTTTTCTTTGAAAACTTCTGCCATTTTTAAAGATGGCGGCCAAAGTGGCATTACCAAAGTCTTTCAAAAGTCCATCAATTGTTTTTGAACACTTCACAAATCATACTACCCCAAAATCATGAAGGAATTTGTTCACCAATTTGGTACCGATATTCTGCCTGGCACCTGGACTATTACTGTCATCGGTCTGTTGCAAAGGTTAAGATTTGTTATGGAAGTTTGTTACAGTCTCAGTGCTTCTCAAAGTTGAAGAAAGCTCTGATTCAGAAGCTGCAGCTGAAGCAAGTGGACTCTACTAGCAGTTATCTTTCAAGTTTGTGGTGAATCTTCTTATTGCAGACCATGTCTTGAAAGTTACCAACAGCTTTTCATACCAGCTACAAACAAAGGAATTATTGCTAACTGAAGCTTGTTCTATCATAGGTAGTATGTTGGCCAGGGCACCAGCCACCCGTTGATAAACTGCCGCTAGAGAATTATGTGGTCCTTTAACTGGCCTGATAGTACTACATTGGATCCCTTTCTCTGGTTACAGCTATTTTTTCCTTTGCTTAAACATACACCTAATAGTCGAGCCTATTCTTTACACGTTCTCTTCGGTCCTCTTACATCTGACATCATCGAGATTACCAAACAATTCTTCTCAGGGGTTAACTACTACAGTGTAATTGTTAAGTGGCTATTTTCCTCTTGGTAAGAGTAGAAGAGACTCTTTAGCTATGGTATGCAGCTCTTCTAGGAGAAGGACACTACAAAATCAAATCAATGTTCTCTAGTCTTGGGTAATGTCATGGCCTCTGTACCGTGGACTGTTACTGCCTTGGGGTAGAATTCTCTTGCTTGATGGCACAGTCGGGCACACTATTCTGTCTTATTTCTCTTCCTCTTGTTTTTTGAAGTTTTTGTAGTTTATATATAAGAGATCTATTTCAATGCTGTTACTGTTCTTAAAATATTTCATTTTGATTGTTCATTACGTCACTTGTACTTTATGTATTTCCTTGTTTCCTTTCCTCACTGGGTTATTTTTCCCGGTTGGAACCCTTGGGCTTATAGCACCCTGCTTTTCCAGTTAGGGTTGCAGCTTATCAAGTGATAATAATAATAATAATAATAATAATAATAATAATAATAATAATAATAATAATAATAATAATAATAATAACAACACAGTCAACTATTAAAGAACTACAGGTGATGAGAACAGATGAAGGTTTCTCTAATATCTTTGACATGGCTTAAGATTTTCTGCTGTATATGAGGTTGATAAAGACTTAAAGGATTCCATTCAAGGAGGCAGACCCAAGACGATCCTTAAGATCTCATCTCATCCGAGTTAAAAGACTTTTCAACTGATCCACCTGAAGTAATGGATGATAACAATACAAGTCTTGCTCCTGAAGTATCATTAAAAATGATAAATTTGACATGTTAGACAGATTTCTCTCTGAGATGGATAATAGATTCACTCATAATATGCCACTGATAGTATCGATGAATGCACTTGACTGTAATTCTGATAACTTTTTAAATGATAAGAAACTGCCTATCACAGGGCAGTTTTATAAGGATTTACACTTAGATTAAATCCTTCCGAATACCAAAATTCCTGTAGCAGAGAGTCACTTTCTAACTAAGAATGAAAAGTCTAAGAATCTGTTTGAATTGTATGATGAACTTCAACCATTAGCATATGCCTACTCAGAAATTCTTAAAATTGTTAACATTCTCATCACCCTTCCAATAAGTACTGACACCAAGGACCGACTGTTTTCAGTGCTTAGTTAAGTGAAAAAGTATCTTTGAGCTTCTATGAAAAAATTAGCGTTTGAATTACTTGTTTCTGGTGGCCTTAGAATAGGAGCTTCTTAAAAATCTTCACTATGACATACTGGTTCACAATCTAGCAAAATTAAGATCTAGCAGGTATCCACTAATGCAGTAGATAATATTTGAAATACACGAAGCATGTGTTTATTTTGAAATTTCCTTAGATGTACATTGTTGAAAGTATTTACCATTATTTCTCTACAAATTTCCCAAGCTTAAGATCTTTCGTTTTCTGTCATCTTTCTTGTTTTTATGAATGCCCCTTGTGTAGGTAATGAGTTGTATCTAATGCAACATGTTAAATTGTAGATATTCTTGGACCAACACTATAGTTTATAACTTAATTTGCTAAGAAATTTTCACTAACTTCATTTTCATTCATTGTCGCAAAATTTGATGTACAGCATTTTTAAAGCTTCAAATTTCCTTTACAAGAGGCTTCAAATTGCTCCTGTTTTGTAGATATTTCTAAATAAAATCTCAGGACCTTACAGCACCCCCGCCAAGGAGGTTAAATGACCTCCTTGGCCCCCACTGAACGCTCCAGGTTGTTACCACCGACCGCCACAACCCTTTTCCTTACACCAAGAAAAAAATTAAATGACGCTAATGCAGTCAAGTGATAGGCTACATCTACTGAAGGTCACGAACTCTACTAGATATCGGGATGAAGTTGTTATTAATATTTGTTTGGATGTCACTCGACACCCAAGTTTCTTAGGTTGTTTTCTTTCCTACCACCATAAATTCAGTTTTATTTTAATGTAATATTAGTTGTTTAACTGTCATCCATTCCCTAACGGTAGTAAGAACGTGGTTTGAAGTATTAGCGGTATTATGAATGTCATTTATGAAGAAGTAAAATTGTGTATCATCTGCAAATAATATTTTCTAAGATCTGTCTGAGGATTGTTCGCTAAAGACTTTAAACTGCTCGTAACATTCATAGGGTATTTTTGCATTATTAAAAGAAGACAGCCACAGGGAGGTTGGAAATCTATAGCAAGTGTATGTCCTAATACTGTATAAGCAATTCTGCAAGACTTCGAAGTATCCCTTTCCTGATATGAAAATTCCTAGTTTCCTTCCATTCCAAATATTGCTAAAGACCATTGATTTTAAACAGATGATAATCTAGGAAGAAATTTGCTAAAGATTGAATTTAATCCTCATTTCCGCTTAAAGAGACAATTTACATTTTTTTCTTATGGGCTGCTTGTGTGTCTATTTAAAAACAAGACGGTAATTTTAGAGAGCGTCGAGACTGTAAACCTTGACCTACCATTAAAAATGCCAGTATATTAAAATCTTGAGCTAATCACCCCGGGCTTAATGTTGTTACGTACCGTTCTAAATATCAGTCCAATCTAAGCCTACTCAATTTCTCCAGATTTAAATCAGGAGTGGTAGCGAGAAGGATCAAGGCCTTGGAAGGATGACTCCCCTCCTGGGTGACAACAATTTAAAACGTAGAGTTCATCATCCGTATGGTGTCACTGTTGTATAAAACTCAGAATCACACACACAAATGTATATTTGATACTTCATCCAACAGGATTTTTCTTTTTGTATTGCACGTTAAATTTTTTTTTTTTTCATCTCTTCTCGTCCGACTCTTCGTGAATGCGAAATTTTGTGCTTCTGTTTGCTTGTCTGTCTCTTCATAACTTCCCAAAAGGATTTGATTGACTAACTGAGCGGAAATTGTCTGACGTTGCATGTCTGGTCCTAAAAGACCCATTCTCTCGTCTCTTATCTGAAATGAATGCTCTCAAAGCAATCACATAGATATTCAACCTTTCGAAAATTTCGGAGACACATACAGCATGTACTCGAACCTGACGCCTTGTTCCTTATAATCAGGAAATTCGTTAATTTCCCTGTTGTTGTATAATCTAACTCCACATCTTCATTTTGCCCATTTACTTTATCAGATATAATCTTATTAACATTATCCCTCCCATCATCTTTCATTATCTTTCATGGTCATCTAACTTCACCCCTCTTCCGTTTTTTCTTCTAAGACAAAGCACCACTTGATTTAGTTATGACATTTTGACGAAACTCGCCCTGCCGGCTGAAGAATCTCACGCAACGCAGTGACCTTTCGACCGGGGTTAGAATGTCTGAAAATATAAATTAATGTTGCAGTGGAATTCATGTTAATGACATATGAGCGTGATACAATGCTACACTTTCCTCTAGGAAAATTTGAAGACAAGAGAATGACTGCCATGAGATGCAATGGAATTAGCTAAAGAAGACAGGTGAGCGTGGTGTTTAGAGACCTCCCTCTAGAGAGGGCAATAGCATGGAAGCCTTTAATATAGACGTAATCATACCTTAACATTTTTCATACTTTGAGATTCATACTTTAAGAGTATCATTGAACAACAAAGCGGATATACAGTATACGCTAGATACGGACCTGTATGAAAAATACTCTCTCTCTCTCTCTCTCTCTCTCTCTCTCTCTCTCTCTCTCTCTCTCTCTCTCTCTCTCTCTCTCTCTCTCTCTCTGACGACTATCACGCTTCTCGTTCGGCCATCAGTGCTAATCACCCTTGGGCCTGGTCAGCAATGACAGGTGACTACATGAGGCCCTTGGGCATCCATTGGGTAGGGTGTGGGATTTGCAGCATCACTTGATAAATACTGTACTTGTTAAACACTCAGAATACTTTTGAGCGTCACCCATATCTAGAGTATGTGTGTATGCCGGTGTATGCACGTGGGATAGATAGAGTATAAGTTAACTGACTTTCTTTACTATAGCATTCTTCAGATAACAATTCGATGGATTTTTTCAGGAAAATTATAAATTTGAACTGTAATTTTCTTCAGATTTTTTTTTTCCGCTGGGCTGGTGGAAACATTAGCAGCTAGCAATCTGGGAGTTCTGCGCTTCGTTTGCTCCTCTGTTTATTATGTTTTGTAATTTCATATGTTGCACTTTTGGTAAATTGCAGTAAATGGAGTTGCGGCAGCCAATCCTGGTAATAACACAGTTTATCACAAGTTTCTTTACAGAATGTTCATACAGGTACTTCTTTATAAAAATGATGTTTAAAAGATGATACTTACCATTGAAAGACAAGAACAGTCAAGAGATACTCCTAGATCTCGAACTTTTATCGAGACAGAGTTGTTATTTATGTTTATTTGAATATTGCCCAAGTTTCTTAGGCTGTTTTTCTTTCCAACTTAATTTTATATTTATTTAGTTTTAGTTGTTTGATTATCATTCGTTCCCTCCCTGGCAAGAATTCGGTTTAGAGTTTCATTAGTGTCGTCTATATAATTTATGGAGAAGTAAAACTGCCTATCATCTGCAAATAGTTTGAACTTCACTCTGAGTCTCTGTAGTACTTTCGATAGACCAATAGTGAAGATACAGAGTAAAATTGGGCCCAGTACACTCTCCTGAAGTACCCCTCTGTTTAATGGCTCATGTGATGAATAAGAGTTTCCAAATTGAACGCAGTAGTTTCTGTCTACCAAGTAGTCTTTAAGGTATTCAAAAGCTTGATCTTCAATACTGATGGACCGTATATCATTCAGTAGCAGTTCATGCACATCTATATCAAAAGCAGAGCTAAGATCAAGTAATAATAAAATACCACATTTTTTTTTTTACAATGATTGATTGATTTGAAGTTTTCTGGCATCTTGGCACGAAGGTCAATGACATCAAACCACATTTGTTTTCATCCATTATTTGCAGCATATCATTTACAACAGAACATATAGCTGTCTCTGTAGCGTATAATTTTCTGTAAACAGACTGATTGTCTGACAAAGCTTCTATTTATTCTAAGTGACTAATTAGTTGTTCAAGAATTACGTATTCTAGCACTTTTGAAATAAATGATAGATTCAAAATAGGTCTACTGTATACGAGCTTAATTCCTGGTAACCTACTGGTGTAACTATAGTCATTTTCTCAGATTTGGGAAACTTACACTCATCGATGCTTGAATTTGATATTCTTGTAATTATATCGGTAAGAATGGAAAATTTTCTTTCTCCAGTTACTTTAGATATTGGCACTGGATCGATCGCATAGTTTGTTTTCTTTGCTCTCATGATAATCGTGGTGACTTCGTCTTGCGTTATATTATCGAACTTCCTTAATTTTATCTGTGTATCTGGTGTTACATTAATCTGATGTTGATCGTTTATAAATGACCTAGTTGTATTTTCTATTTTGTATTTTAAAGAATTATAGAAAATTATTTGCGAGTTCCTGGTCACTATACCCTTCTGGTAGCCTTTTATTAATTTACACTTCCCGTCTAGGAGACGATGCGGCTTCGCAGGTCATTCGCGTATAGTATTCGTTTTTTTCCTTAGTAGATAATTATATAGGTACATTGGAGTTTTGTATTCTACCCATATACTTTCAGATTTTAACCCATTCCACTTCCTTTCTTTACGTTTTTCCCTTCCTTTTCACTAGATTCTCCCCTTCAAACCAAGGAGATCAGTCTTTAGCAATTATAGTCTTTTCCATCCGTGGAGAAATGGTATCGTATTCACTTTTAGTCACTCTATTATACTGAATATGATCACAAGGCAGTCATTACACAGAGAGCCCAACAATTTTTGATTATCATGATCGCTGGGAATATTTATAGCATCATTTATTTTCTTTGTAACTTCTTCAATAAATACACAAGGAAAGAAATTTGATTTATGTCTAAAATCTATTTTCTCCACCACTGCGCGTTTCTGTAGAGGTAATCTAAACGTAATAAGCTTGTGCATTGGAGAGACAGTGCACTTCTCTTCTAAATTTACATTAGGTACAATAATATTTATTTTATCACTTAAAACTAGGTCCAACGTTTGCCCAGTCATAGTAGTTGCACAACCAACATCCTTTACCAATTGATATCATTCCAATAGCCCACTAAATGCTGTAGCATCATGATTTGATGGGTCATCTATGCAAAGATTACATACATACATATATCAAGGCACTTCCTCCAATTTTGGGGGGTAGCCGACATCAACAAATGAAACAAAAACAAAAAGGGGACCTCTACTCTCTACGTTCCTCCCAGCCTAACAAGGGACTCAACCGAGTTCAGCTGGTACTTCTAGGGTGCCACAGCCCACCCTCCCCCGTTATCCACCACAGATGAAGCTTCATAATGCTGAATCCCCTACTGCTGCTACCTCCGCGGTCATCTAAGGCATCGGAGGAAGCAGCAGGGCCTACCGGAACTGCGTCACAATCACTCGCCATTCATTCCTATTTCTAGCACGCTCTCTTGCCTCTCTCACATTTATCCTCCTATCACCCAGAGCTTCCTTCACTCCATCCATCCACCCAAACCTTGGCCTTCCTCTTGTACTTCTCCCATCAACTCTTGCATTCATCACCTTCTTTAGCAGACAGCCATTTTCCATTCTCTCAACATGGCCAAACTACCTCAACACATTCATATCCACTCTACCTGCTAAATCATTTCTTACACCCGTTCTCACTCTCACCACTTCGTTCCTAACCCTATCTACTCGAGATACACCAGTCATACTCCTTAGACACTTCATCTCAAACACATTCAATTTCTGTCTCTCTTTCACTTTCATTACCCACAACTCCGATCCATACATCACAGCTGGTACAATCACTTTCTCATATAGAACTCTCTTTACATTCATGCCCAACCCTCTATTTTTTACTACTCCCTTAACTGCCCCCAACACTTTGCAACCTTCATTCACTCTCTGACGTACATCTGATTCCACTCCACCATTTGCTGCAACAACAGACCCCAAGTACTTAAACTGATCCACCTCCTCAAGTAACTCTCCATTCAACATGACATTCAACCTTGCACCACCTTCCCTTCTCGTACATCTCATAACCTTACTCTTACCCACATTAACTCTCAACTTCCTTCTCTCACACTCTCTTCCAAATTCTGTCACTAATCGGCCAAGCTTCTCTTCTGTGTCTGCAACCAGTACAGTATCATCCGCAAACAACAACTGATTTACCTCCCATTCATGGTCATTCTCGCCTACCAGTTTTAATCCTCGTCCAAGCACTCGAGCATTCACCTCTCTCACCACCCCATCAACATACAAATTAAACAACCACGGCGACATCACACATCCCTGTCTCAGCCCCACTCTCACCGGAAACCAATCACTCACTTCATTTCCTATCCTAACACATGCTTTACCACCTTTGTAGAAACTTTTTACTGCTTGCAACAACCTTCCACCAACTCCATATAACCTCATCACATTCCACATTGCTTCCCTATCAACTCTATCATACGCTTTCTCCAGATCCATAAACGCAACATACACCTCCTTACCTTCTGCTAAATATTTCTCGCATATCTACCTTACTGTAAAATTCTGATTCATACAAACCCTACCTCTTCTAAAACCACCTTATACTTCTAAGATTACATTCTCTGTTTTATCCTTGATCCTATTAATCATTAGTCTACCATACACTTTTCCAAATACGCTTAACAAACTAATACCTCTTGAATTACAACACTCATGCACATCTCCCTTACCCTTATATAGTGGTACAATACATGCACAAACCCAATCTACTGGTACCATTGACAACACAAAACACATATTAAACAATCTCACCAACCATTCAAGTACAGTCACACCCCCTTCCTTCAACATCTCAGCTCTCACACCATCCATACCAGACGCTTTTCCTACTCTCGTTTCATCTAGTGCTCTCCTCACTTCATCTATTGTAATCTCTCTCTCTCTCATTCTCATCTCCCATCACTGGCACCTCAACACCTGCAACAGCCATTATATCTGCCTCCCTATTATCCTCAACATTCAGTAAACTTTCAGAATATTCCGCCCATCTTTTCCTTGCCTCCTCTCCTTTTAGCATCTTCCATTTCCATCTTTCACTGTCTCTTCAATTCTTGAACCAGCCTTCCTTACTCTCTTCACTTCTTTCCAAAACTTCTTCTTATTCTCTTCATATGAATGACCCAATCCCTGACCCCACCTCAGGTCAGCTGCCCTCTTTGCCTCATGTACCTTGCGCAAAGATTAATCTCTACAAATAACTAATTCATTTTTTTCGATAATAATCTTAATAAGTATGCTGAATTCGTTAAAGAAGATAATAGTATTTGTTCTCGGGAATTTCTATACTGTTACAATGGATATCTTATTGTTTTTTCCCATAAGGTTTATTTCTTTATATATACAAAGCTTGTTACAATAGTTCGTTTTATCATTTTGAGATTTGAGTAGCCTTCTGGATGAAGAGCCTGACTCCCAACCCCCAAAATCTTGTCATCTCTCAGAATATGAATGAAAGTATGTATATACGGGAGGGGTTATTTCAGCTATATTAGCCTTGTCAAAGTTATTCAAGCATGTTTCAGATAACGGTAGTATGTCAAAATAGTTCTCATTTATCGATTCTCGAATTTGAAAAGTTTTTTAGAAACATTGTATATTTACATTGCCATTGTTTAGGACAGCCTTAGTATTCATGGTCCTAGTTTTTTTCTAGTCTCTTCAATTCCAAATCATAAGCTTTGCAATTTCTTGAATTCATTATGTGGTTATTAGATATGTTTAAATTGTGCAGTTTATATATTTGACCTGTTGCGAATTGCATTCTTTAGTGGAGTTTTTTTTTTTTTTCTTTTTCCAGGGAATTACCCGCACACTTCATCATCTTTTTCAAAATGTCCATACTTATGACAGTGGTAGCAGGTGATCTCATGGTACCATTCACGTATGTTATAAATATCCCATCGCAAACCCTTTGTAACCTTTATCATGATTAGCCTTCCGAACTTGAGGAAAACATTTCAACAAGTAGTGGGTAGTCCTAACTGCAGCACTTTTCTTGGGCACCAGACTTACATTTTCATTTATATTTTGAATATTGTCCATACAACGATTCCTTTGAATCAGATCATCCACTACTTCATCTTCATCATTGTATACATTGCATATCATTATTCTAGGTTTTAGTTTTTCAATTTTCCTCGTCTCAGTGTCGGCAATCGTGGTTTAAATCTTGTTTGCTGCTTCATATCTGATCTCATCAACAAAGCTTTCAACATTTTAATTTGAAGTTGACGTCCTATTAAGAATAAAAATATCTCTAAGTGCATGTTCGACCTCACTTTTTTTCTATAAGTGATTTTAGTTGATGGTTTAGTTGATTTAATTACTAATATATTTTCCTTTAACTTTGTACGCATATGTCATTTTCTCTTGTTTTGGGTCCACCAGTTCTCTTTAAATTCTTTCGATTTTTGCTCTTGTAACATTTTCTCCTTT
>NC_090751.1:60251602-60291602 GCF_036898095.1 Palaemon carinicauda
CTATTTCACCTCTCTTGGATTATACTGTAATTTATAATCCTTTCTTTATTAGGTTTTTGGTTTATTCTGATAGTTTTCCTTGATCTTGTTTATGAACTCTCCCACCTATCTCTTGTGTTGATTTCAATACAACGTTTGTTTGATTACTGTTCATTTCTTCTTTATTTTCTTCCATTTCATCATGTAGCTAGGAGTACCTATTTTGTATTACTAAGCTAAATTCCTTATATCATTTTTCTTATTACATGAGTGTTTATTTTCTTAAAAATAACTGTTCGCTCTCTTTCCTTAGATCTAAATGAATATTGCTTCTCAATATTCTATGATCGTTTGACTTAAACTTGTTTAACACTGTAACATCTTTAACTAAATTGACTATTTTACTATATAATTTTTGTCTCTCCTTTTGGGCTTCTCCATGTTAATTTCTATGTTCATTTTTATAGAGGTATGCGTTCAAGATTTTGATATTGTTTCATTCAGCAAATTCAACAACCATATCTCTTCGGTCGCTTCTTGTGCCTACTCCAGATTTACATATGGCTGATTCTTTTCTCTCCTTTAACATTGAAATCACCCAAAACAAATGCAAATTTTATCTTATATTTTTCTTTTCATAGATATCTCTAGACTCATAAAAAGTTTCTATTTCTTCCTCTGTATGGGATGTTGTTGGTTGAAACGTTTGAATGATTTTCAGTTTATACTTTTTGTTTAGTTTTACAATTAATCCTGCATTGCTATCACCAATACTATAAAATTCTTTATGTTACCTGCAATGTTTTCTTCATTAACACACTTACACACACACACACACACACACACACACACACACACACACACACACACACACACACATATATATATATATATATATATATATATATATATATATATATATATATATATATATATATATATATATATATATATATATATATATAGTGTGTATATTTTTGTGTTTGTATTTTTAACTTAATCATGATGCGCAATTACAAGTATTTCCATTCCGTATGCTGGTGGTCATTAAAATGATAATATGGATTTCACAAAGATTGTTGATTTATGTAACAATATTATATATATAACCCTATTTTGAAATAAACCTCATGGCATAATTCTTAAAAATTTTCCTTACACTTTGTAGACGCAAAATGAAAATGTTCGGAAATTTTCGTTCACTTCGTAGGATCTTTTATATAATTGACTTTTCATTAATATAATAAGGGGTATATTTTGTTTTTAGTAGTGATTTCATTATTTAAATCATCAGTCGAACATAAAGAGCAATAAACGCCATTAGGTTGATGTATTAGGACTTGATAAAAAGAATTGAGCCCCTCACATGGCGAAACAAAACTCATATTACACTTAATAGAATTTGAATAGTTTATTAGAATTTTCCAGTACAACCAAAATGCCTGAATATGCCTGATATGTTTTACATGTATGGCACTTGATAACATGATAATATGATAGTTCATTTTGAATACTCTCCACATTCATGTTACATAGAAGAAGAGACGATAGTTTTCTATTTCTTCGCCAGATGGCAGTATTGTATTGCTATTGTGAAAGGTGAAGCTCGGAAGTAAACACGGCAATCATGGTGTTGGAAAGTACTATTATATGGTAAGAATTCATCTATTTTCATGATATTATATCGATGATTGTTGTAGTTTGTTACACTAGATATGATTAAGAACTAGGTAGTGGAATATTATCTTCTTGTAATGAAGAGTAAAGCATCCAGAACGCTTTCAAACTATGTGACTTTTCATGACAAGGCAATTTTGAACACAAGTGTACATTAGGGTAAGATGTTAGAATAATAGTATTTTGGTTTCATTGTGTTTACATATTTTTTCCGATATATTTATCATCTATCCAATTGAAAACCTTGTCATTGTTGTGCCTAATATCTATATTACCTTTTTATAAAGAAATCTCCTTTGTGATAGACGGTGGCAGTGGGGCCAAAGCTTATTATCAAGTTTGCCGGTAGGCTGTACGGTAAAGTTTTATTGTATTACAGGGTATCATTTCAAACAGAAAATATATGTTTTCCTGTAGTAAATAACGTGATTTAACTGAATTTGACCATTTCAACCGCAAACAAACAGAACAACCAGTTCGACTAACTTCAAGTAGCCGAACTGGTTGTTGTTGCGGTTGAAATGAACTTGAAACCCAGTTGGGAGCCTTTTTAGTTTATGGGGACAGGTCTTTGACCGGCCGAAAATCGAGGAAAAAAAGTTCGAAATTGGCTCTTTTTCACAGGAATGATCTGGGAATGAAATATTAAATTCACTAGTTTTGTAAATGCTTGTCCCAACAATCTACATACTAGGACCACTCTGGTCATGGATTTCGGAAACGTGCGAGAAAAAAAAAGTCCGAAATCGGCTCTTTTTCATGGGAATGATCACGGAATGGAATAATATTAAATTCACTAGTTTTGTAAATGCTTGTCCCAACAATCTACATACTAGGACCGTTCTGGTCATGGATGTTGGAAACGTGTGGGAAAAATGGACAATTAACCCAAAATTCCCCTCCTAACCTGGCCTACAAGCCATGTCCTTACCTTCCTCTTGACGTACCCGGGGGGGGGGGGGGGGGGGTGGGGGGGCTAACGCCCTCCTGCAACCCCTCAACCACTGTCGCTAACATACAAACCCAACCTAACTAGTAGTTCCCAGGTCACTACCCCTACCTGGGGGCAAGCCCCCGGACCCTCTTCGTAAGTCTCTCTCCTACACAAAAAAAGGTATGGGCAGCACTCAAAATTATATCTAACCACATTGTCATAATGAAAACGTTACTCAGGCTTAACTTAATATTCGATGTTGCTAAAACCAAAATCCTCCGGTTCTTGTGCCTTCAACCTCTTGCGGGGTGGAGGATTAGGAGGAGGACTTGAATTTTCGCGACTAGTGGAAGGTCGGGCGTCGTTTGCGGAAGAACGGCTGCTGGATGGCCGAACGTTAGTAGCGTTAGTGGGAGGACGGATTGTGGAGGGAGGAGATTCAGGAATCGGCAAGAAGAGAGGATTGGCTTTGAGTGGGTAAACGCGCTTGATGAGCTGTAAAAATGCCCTGAATGGACATACGGACTTCGCTATATATCCCTTCCTGATACAGTACTCCGCGAAATAGCTGTTGTACTGTACAACGATTCCTGGGTACCGAATCTTGGTAGCAAGCGTTTTGAGAACCCGCCATTGCGATTCTATATTGTTCGTATGTACGGTCGGGTCATTAGGATCAACGAAGTTAACACTGTGGTTGACTGTAAAATGTTTAAAATCATGGTCTTTGACCCTGGCGTATCCTTTCCAGCAATCGGAAATGATAGTGGTCCCGGGAAGAACGTGCTCTTGGAGCTTCGAGATCAACGTTTGCGCGTTACGTTCCTTAACCACTTTGAAAAAGGTCTCACGTGTTTCCCGGTCAATGCCCCCAAAGACCCAGGTTCCTTTGACTTTATGCCCGATGTTATACTTCCTCTTGCCGAACTTGCTCTCGTCCACTTCCACAATGTGCCCTGGTCCGCCAATTTTCTTATTGTCCAAAATCAACACTTGTTCACACACTTCTCGGCAAAAGTTGTACCAGTTAACAAGAGTGTGAGAAGCAAGCAGTTCGCATTGTGAACTTTCGGCGACACTGGCGGTTCCTCCATCTCAAAAAATACCTGTATTGCCCATTGTGCACATTGCGGCCATCACGCATGAGGGCCACATCACCAATTTGACACTTTTCACAAGGACCCCTAAAATCCCCTAAGAGGCCTTCCCGAAATAAATGATGAAAGAATTCGGGGGTAACGAGTAAAATCACCTAGATGTATATGCAGTACCTTAGAGTCTTAATCGAATCAATTTGATCAATATGAGTGATAAACTTAACAACATCGCTCAAAGAAGAACTGTACGAAACACGCCTATCCATCACGGTGGTTAGAGTCGGAAAGGGTCTACTCCAGGTCAATCTCGGGTCATGTGGGGGGGTATTAAAAATTTGAAATCACGCGGCCAACGAAAGGGTTATTGTTCCGTAACCGAAATACAAACCACGCTATTTACATGGGGTATTACTTTCGGCGTAGCTGAAATGGCGAGCCATTAGATTTTTAACGAGGGTTAACTACCCCCTCGCTAGCTAGCGAGGGGGTAGGGGAGAGGTAGCTAGCTACCCCTCCCCCCTCACACACCGGTGAACTGATTCACTTCGCTTTTGGCTCGGACGGTGGGCAGACGTCTCTGTCCCGTCCTCGCGTGGCAGCCATTAATGTTTTGTCTTTACTTAATTACTTACTTTTCTTATACTCAGTATATATGTAAACATTCCTATGTTTATGTATATATTTGAGTATAGAAATACAGTAAGTTTCCTTTTCAGTGTTTGTGCTGTGTGTGTGTAGTGTACAGCAACTTCTCCGTGTGGTTCCAGGCCCCCACGGTGACATTTCATGGGTCGCGATCTCTCCCTTGGTCCTTCGGTCCTCCCTTCGGCAGGCGCCGTGGGGAATCGTCATCGCTGGACTTTGTTTATTATTCTGTTTTCCCAGCCGTTCCTCCTTCCCTACGGGGAACTTGGACTATCAGGGTAGGGAACATGGGAGTTTAGTTTGACTACGGTCTCCCTCTCTCTCTCTCTCTCTCTCTCTCTCGAGGTCGTTTACCCTTTTATTACCACTACGTATTACGGTAGCTTCCTTCCCGTTGCGGGTTGAGTTGCTTCTCCGTTTATTTGGTCTCAATTATTTTAATTATTATTATTACTATCCAAGCTACAACCCTAGTTGGAAAAGCAAGATGCTATAAGCCCAGGGGTTCCAACAGGGAAAAATAGCCCAGTGAGGAAAGGAAATAAATAAATGAAGAGAACAAATTAACAATATATACTAAAAAAAGTAACGTCAAAACAGACATGTCATATATAAACTATTAACAACGTCAAAAACAGATATGAAATCTAATTGTATTTGTTAACTTTTCAGCCTCTGTGTAGAACGCTTCCCTTCGGGGTTCCTTCGTTCTTTTATTAGTGAACATTCTTAGATGAATTACATAATTATAATTGTTATAATTCTGTTATTACTACAGTTCTCCGCCTTCCCCCCTTCCCGTGAGTGTCAGTGGGGGAGGAGGGCGCATTCCTGGTGCGTAATTCTTATGTTCTTTTCCCCCGGGGGAATGAATGTTAACTAATTATTTATTTTATTTTCACAGTTAACTATCTAGTTTTTCGTTTGCCTAATGTGCCAACGAAGCAGAGCTGTCCTGTTTTGGCTTGGGTGGTCTGCTGTTGCCGCCTACTCTTTAGGACTTCGTTATGGGCGTGTTCCCTTCTCCTAGAAGTTCTCCCGTGACAACTGTCAGCCCCTTAGTTCATTTAGAATGCTCAGGAGGTTCGCCTCCATGGGTGGGTAACTTCCCTTCCGAGGGAGGTTCCCTTCCCAGGTATGAGTTTTTTTTTCCCCTTCAAGGGGGGGGGGGGAGACTTCTCTTACCTTGATAATTCCTGGTTGGTTTTTCCTGGTCCTCGGGCGGTTATGCTCTTGGTGCTGAGCGACCGCTTTTGTAACCATGCTCAAGGGGCTGAGCGGTTGCAAGACCGGACCTTGGAATTCGTGCGATTATGCTCTTGGTGCTGAGCGGTCGCACTTGCAGCTACGCTCAAGGGGCTGAGCAGCTGCAGGGACTCCTCTTCGGAGGACTCCCCTGCTGTTGTTGCTGATGTTGCTGAAGGCTTAGTTCCCCCCTCCGAACATCCTTCGAGGGGGCAGCTGAGTCCACCGGTCTCTCCTGCGAGAGTGTCTTCCCCTTGGGGGAGTTCACTAACAGAGACTCCTCTTCGGAGGACTGATGATGGTGCTCCTGTCCGTGGTCGTCTTCATCTTCAGCCGCAGAGGATCCTCCTCGACGAGAACAGACTGTTGCAGCTGCTTAGCTAGACCTTTCGGCAGATCGTTCGCGATCTCCGACACCTGTCAGACCTTTTTGTCTTCCATCTCCGTTCCTGGACGCAGATGCGCTGTGGGTGCCACTCCACCCCGTTTTCCAATGGGCACCGGTGCCTTTGGGGCAAAGGGCTTATCTCACAATGTGAGTAAGTCCCTTTAGTGCCAGGTTTTTACCTGTGCAACCTCGTTCTCCTGCGCGCTAGTTTGCAAATACTCTCCTGCTGTGGACCAGTCTTCTGCTGATTCAACACTCCAGCGATCTCCTGTAGCTGAGTCTCGCCGTAGATCTCCTGATTGCCAACGCTTCTGGGACCTTCTGTGCGGCTACGCGCCTTGTGCACCAACGGTCTCCTGAACGCCCACGATCGCCTGCTCGCCAGCGCACATCTGATCGTCCTTTTCTGATGTGCGCAATGCGCGCCAACGTTCGCCTGCTCGCCAGCGCACATCTGATCGTCCTTTTCTGATGTGCGCAATGCGTGCCAACGTTTGCCCTCGCACCCACGATCTCCGGATCTGGGCGCAAGCAGGGAGATTATTTCTTTGCTGAACTCCACGTTCACCTGCTCGCCAGCGCACATCTGCGCTCCCTTTCCTGAGGTGCGCAATGCGCGCCAACGTTCGCCCACGCGCCCACGATCTCCGGATCTGGGCGCAGGCAAGGAGTTTATTCCTTCGCCTCCTTGCCGACGATCTCTCTGGTTCTGCACCCTCGCTGATATCTTCTGGCCACGCAACTACGCGCCTATGATCTCCCGGTTCCTGCCTCGTCGCGCGCAGTTCAAGAAGTTCCTACGCTAGCGCACAGGCGCTCACAGGTTCTGGAGTTTCGCGCCAAGCACGCGCCAGTTCCAGCGCTCACACGCTCGCCAATGCGCCAGCATGCTTCCACATCACACCGCGCCGCCCAGGAGGCACCTAAGCTAGTGCACGGGCGCTCACAGGCACCCCTGGGCTCTCCTTGCGCACCAGCGATCTCCTAAGCGCCCGCGCGATTCTTCGCCTGCGCACAAGCGTTTTCAACGCGCCAACGCTTCAATCGTCGTAGGTTTCCTACGCGCCCACGCGTTACCTCTTCTGTACGCGATCGGTTGCTACGCGCCTTCGCCCGCCTACGAGCCATCGCTCGCTTACGCGCTATCGGTCTCCCGGCTGCCTGCTCTCGCCCTTACGACCACTCGCTTGCGCGCGAACCAACGATTTTCCATCGCGCGAGCGCCAGCGTGATTTCGTCCGCGATTCCCGTCGGGTTTCGCAACACGGGCAACCTGGCGAGTCTTCTGGAGCGCGTACTTTCAGATCATTGTCGGCATGATCTCTCACCTGTAGACGCAAAGCAGCGCACGTGCAGGAGCAGGAAGAAGCTTCAGAGAGGTCTGGGCAACATTCTTCTCCTTCTTTTCAGGCAAGCCCCATCATCTCTACTCCTCAGGATCACCTGATCCCCTTCCCTCCTGCGGGTCGCTGACACTGCGTCTGTCAGCCGGCAGCAGAGGAGGTACTTCAAGATTATGGGGAAGCCTGGTTTAGCTCTGCCTCTCCACCATTCCGTGGAAGGGATTCCAGGGGAATTTCTCTCGAAAAATTCTCCACCCGGCAGGGGACTTTCTCGGCTTCGGAGATCTTGAGCCAGATGAAGGCCGCAGAGTGTGCCATGCAGGCCACTTCGTGGCTGGTCGTCTGGCTTGGATCTCCGGGCATCCTGTTGTTATCCAAGGACTTGTCCAAGGGGAACACCAGGAAGGCCATGGAAACTTTCCTCCTCTCGGGCACGAACACCATCGTTTTCCGGCTCACCAAGTTTCGAACTTGTGGGCAAACTCGATGTTGGAGCATTGAGATGCAGTGACCGAGAGGTTCTTCTTGAAAGTCTCAACCATGGATATCGGCAAGCTCAGACACACTTCCACCTTTGGAAAGAGCTTGTTTTGAGCCCAAGGACGTGGTACGGTCAGCTGAGAGGTAGAGTATATCGGATCTCGATTCGCCCCTTCAAAGGTGCTCACATCCGCACCCTACAACCCTCCAGAGCCTCAGCAACAACAGCCGCATCGGCCTAGGACATCGGAGCCGGCTCCGACAGCAAAGACAAGGTGTCTAAACAGCAGCCCCCTCCTGTCAGGGACAAGAAGGACACGAAGTCCTCCTGGGGAGGCAATAATCCTAGAGGGAGCGGCCGCAGACGCTAGGATTGGCACCCCCCTGCCCCCAGTGGGGGGGATACCTAAAGTTGCGTGTTCAGGTGGCAGCAACTCGGGGCCTATTCCTGCACGATCTCCGTGATCAGCCAAGGATATTGCGTCCCGTTCATAACATCTCTACCTCCCCTGATAGCGTATCCAGTGCGCTGAGCCCCTATGCCATGGGATCGGCAAAGGGGTTAGCCCTTCGGGCAGAATTCAAGACCATACTCTAGAAGATGCTCTCCATAAGGTCGTCGACGGCTCCCCCTGGCTTCTTCAGTCGACTTTTTCTTGTAAAGAAGGCATCTGAAGGCTGGAGACCCGTCATCAGCTCTGAACAAACTTCGTTCAGCTTGGAACAGCAGAGTCGTTCAGACTTGCAGTGAGACTACAAGTCTTCAGGTGCACACTGGATCTGAAGGACGGGTACTTCCAAATCCCATTCCATCCGTCTTCCAGGAAGTACTTGAAATTCAGCCTAGACAACAAGGGCTACCAGTTCAAGGTGCTGTGTTTCGATCTCTCCACAGCACCGCAGGTGTTCACCCTGATATCTTCGTGGCCACACAGGATCGGCATCCGTCCCCTTCGCTATCTGGATGACTGGCTAACCCTGGCAGTCTCGGAATCGACCCTTCTTCGACACCGAGGCAAGCCTCTGGGACTTTGCCAAGATCTAGAGATCATGGTAAATCTCGAGAAGTCTTCTCTGCTTCCATCCCAACAACTGGGATATTTAGGCATGATGTTAGATACCAATCTCCACAATCCTTCCCATCAGTTGACAGGATAGCAAGGCTGAGGAGAGGCGCAGAACCTTTCCTCAGACGAGGAGAGCTTCCAACCCAATCTTGGTTACGTCTCCTAGGTCACCTTTTCCTCCCTGACCCGTCTAGTTCCAAACGGCCGCCTCAGGATGAGATCCCTGCAACGGCGGCTCAAGTCCCGGTGGAACCAAGGCAACCCTTGGGACCTGCGGAACGAATGGACCCGCAGTGGTGGTTGTCCTACGGGAATCTTTGAAGGGAGTGGATTTTCGCATCCTTCCCCCGCATTTGATGCTGTTCTCGGACGCGTCAAAAGAGGGGGGGGCACGTTCTGAACCAAAGGATCTCAGGCCTATGGTCAGAATCAGTAAGGTACGTCCACTTCAATCTGCTAGGAATGAAGGCCGTATATCTAGCCCTTCAATAGTTCCAACAACCCTGGCGGATCACTCCGTGAGCGACAACACCATGGTAGTGGCTTATTTCAACAAGCAGAGAGGTACCTTTCATAACAGCTTTCCCATCTTGCAGTAGAGATACTGAGATGAACCGTTTCCACTCGATACCACTATCTGCTCGCTTCATTCCGGGCAAACGAATGTGCTCTCCGCAGTCTGAGCAGAGCCTCGCAGATAGTGAGTGCCGAGTGGTCTTGGGGACCCCTAGTAGCCAACAAAGTCCTGACTTTGTGGTCCTGTTCGCGACAGCCTTCAACTTCAAGCTGCCGCTGTACTACTTCCCCAAGGCACTCTGGCAAGATGCCTTCCTACAACGGTGGGACAACATCGACGTCTACGCCTTCCCACCGTTCTGTCTGGTGAGAAGAGTGCTCAACAAGACCAGATTATCGGTCAACCTGTCGATGACTCTGATAGCTCCGCTACGGCATCATGCAGAGTGGTTCCCGGACCTTCTGGATCCCCTGACGGGACTCCCGAGAGAGCTTCCCCCACGACACGAGCTACTCGAGCAACCACACTGCAACATCTGCCACAGAGCCGTAGCATCGCTTCGGCTTCATGCCTGGAGTCTATCCAGCATTCTCTCTCAGAAGAGGAGTTCTGCAACGAGTTGCGGAGCGGATGTCTCAACACCTGCGAAAATCATCCGTAGGGGTCTACCGGGCCAAGTGGAGAGTCTTCTGTGGTTGGTGTTGTGGGAGAGGTATCTCTCCCCTTGATGCCACTATTCCAGCAATAGCGGAATTATTGTATACCTGCAGGAGGGAATGCGCCTTTCGCTCTCGGCGGTGAAAACCTATCGCTCAGCCTTAGCCTGGCCTGCAGGCTGAAGGAATAAACATTCCCTCCTCGCTGGTTCTTTCTTCACTTGTTCGAAGCTACGAACTTACCTGCCCCCAGTCGGAAGTGAGACCTCCTCCATGGAACATGGTTCGGGCTCTTAGGGCTCTCAAGAGGAGACCTTGTGAACCATTACGCCAGTCTTCTGATCGTCACCTGACTTAGAAGACGGTGCTCCTGCTCGCTCTGGCCTTGGCCAAGCGTGCCAGCGAACTTCGTGGTCTCTCGTACTCCGTTGCCCATTCAAGAGAAGAGGGGGAGGTAACGTTCAGGTTCGTCCCTGAGCTGGTCACTAGTCTCAAAATCTTGGAGCCCGGACCCTCGGTTCGACTCCTTTAAGATTTCGATTCTCCGTTCTGTAACAGATGACTCAGACCTTCTCCTACTATGCCCAGTAAGGAGTCGGAGGTGTTATCTTCAGAACAGCTGGAGTTCGTCCTCACGTGCAAGCCCTGTTTGGGAGCACAGGAAGGACGGAGAGGAGGGTCACCAAGAATACCTTTTCAGCCTGGATTCGTAGGGTCGTCCATCACGCCCTGAATCCAGACCCTCCTCCGTCACGTCGCCTTAGGGTGCGTGACGCCAGAGGCATCGCAACGTCCCTGGCCTTCAAGAGTAACTACTCTGTGACGCAGGTGCTACAAGCTGGAGTCTGGAGGCATCAAACAACCTTCACAGCCCACTACCTGCAGGACGTGACCCACAGGAGCTTCGATACGTTTTCTATCGGCCCTGTGGTGGCTACACCACAGCTGGTCTAAACTTCAGGCTCCTTAATGGACAGGTAGCAGAAGGTTGAGGGCATTGTTACCCGGTTTTAGTCTGCATGAATGAAAGAAGTTTGTCTGGCCCTTACTTCTTTCTTCATCCTCCCCTCTCTTGGGGAAAGCAGCATCCTGGGTTCTCTGCATAGCTGACCTCAAACCTCTGCAGGTACACCATGCTTCCTTGTGTTCCTAGTATTAAGGTAATACTGTCACGTCCCCCATACCCTGACGAGGTGGTATTGGGAACGTCCTAGCCTAGAATTCCGTCTAAGGGATTTCAGGTCAACTCCCTAGGACAAGTCACACTTCATCCCTCCACACACAAGCTTATGTAGGCCGTGCGTTCCTTGCGGAGCAAGGAACTTGCGAGGTGCAGGGGTTCTTTTTCTCGAAGTGCTGCTCACTCGGATTCTGAGTCCCCGGGCAAAGCCAAAGCCAGTAAGGCTGGGACTTTCCACTTCCTAAGGGGTAAGTCACCCCATGTAAATAGCATGGTTTGTATTTCGGTTACGGAACAAATGACAAATTCGGAGATAATTTGTATTTTTCCTAAGCATACAAACCTTAGCTATTTACACATATTTGCCCACCAGCCCTGTCCCCCAAGGCAAGTCCTACCTCTAAGGGAAGTGAATCAGTTCACCGGTGTGTGAGGGGGAAGGGGTAGCTAGCTACCTCTCTCCTACCCCCTCGCTAGCTAGCGAGAGGGTAGTTAACCCTCGTTAAAAATCTAATAGCTCGCCATTTCAGCTACGCCGAAAGTAATACCCCATGTAAATAGCTAAGGTTTGTATGGTTAGGAAAAATACAAATTATCTCCGAATTTGTCATGTTCGGTTGCTTTGTTTGACACTGGCTTTATCTACTGAAATATCTTGACTAGATGTTGGCTAACCTAACCTTTGTTTGTATATACAGTAAAACAAATTAGTATTCGGCATAATTTCGGGACGTGTCCCAACGAAATAACAATCTTAACAAGAGGTTAAAAATTAAGAATGTTGGAATTAGCTAAAACATAAGTCCGAACATCGATAACTGGTCAAGCTTGCAAGACCAGCTGATAAGCGAACCGAGCGCCGCCAAACGTGTGTTATTATAGTTAGGCAGGAAACAATGCTTGCGGGAAATTTTACGATTGAGTAGTTGAAGCGGACGACGCATTGTAACGACCTTTCCCTAACCTAACATTTCATTATAATTATCCTAAAAGTACCAAATGTCACTATAAATGACGTGTCCCTAAAAACTACAAACTTAACAAAGAGGTAAATATGTAGATTGACGGGACAGTATTAAATTGTAAAACCGAACGTTTCTTAGCCTGGGATGACACGGGCTCTATCTATCGGGAAAGTTGGAAACTAAGTAGGAGCTACCCGTGACTTGCTTTCGGACCGTGCTGAACTTGGAAAATATTGCCGTGGTAAAGGTAAATTATGATATTATTCAAAATGATAGAATAACATCATATGGTATGTTGGATAACATCATATGGTATGTTGGATCATTATAAAGAACATCTTCCCCATAATGAAAAACAATTTGGCTATTAATAAGAAAAATATTGCCTTGTCCTCAAAAACTACAGACACCCCACCAGTTGAATCACGTTATTTACTACATGAAAACATATATTTTCTATTAAAAATGTTTAAATATAATAGGTCTTGTTCCAATTCGGGGTTGCTTCGCTAACCAGAAAACATAAACATCAAGAACGTATGTACTGGCAAGCGGTAATGTTGAGCTGCGCACGCTAAAAAACTAGTAAAACTGACACATTAAAATTAAAGAAGTTAATGACTTACTTTTATGACCTGGATGACGAAACTTGTGGGTCACCGGTGTGTTGTGACTGTGACGTCTTAATTTCTGTATATCCATGTTGCTGTTTCTTCTTTGTCTTAGCTATCTTAGTTTCAGTACTGCACTTGGGACACTGTAAACGTTGGGCTATTACATTATGAGATTTAAGAAAATTATCAACATTGGATGACATATAAAAAAATTCACCGAAATGCTTTTAAGTATGGAAGACTGCAGTTGTTACAAGTTTCTATAACTTCCATCGTAAAATACGCCCAAAGAACTCACTTGAACTAACGACGACCTGACTAGGACAAAGGTTTCCACGGGAAAGGGTTTGTTGAAAGGTGGGGGTTGGGAAATAACCCCCTGTGCAAACTTTCCATACGTATGAACCAGAATGGGAAATTGTCCAGAGCAAGTATTTATGTGAAATCTGGGCATGACAAGGTAATAACAAAATGTATAAAAGTAATATAGAAAGATAAAATGGAATGTATGATAAATAATATTTAATGGGAATATAAAATGAGGTGATTTCATAAGTTATCGGATAATAAAACGTGTAATCCTTGGGTCAAATGAAATATGTATACGTGGGTATTACATAAAAGGAATAGTATAGCTGTACCGGATCAAGTAAAATACTTTAATAAACCGGGTGAAGTAGAATACTTGAATGTGGGGGTAAAATGATGTAGGGGGAAAATGGGGTTGGGTTATAACTTGGAGGAAAAATAACAGGAGATGCCCTGACCCGGATTAAGGGAAGCCAGGTTTTTACCCTTCGAACGGCCAGTTCTTGATCCTTCTAGTTAATCTCTGTCACTGTATTGGAATTTGTAGTCAGTTCTATTCAGACCTTTTTTTAGAGACGGTAACCCTTATTGTGCTTTCATTAGCGATGGCTCCTTCCTGTGCTGCTCTTGGTTGTACGAAAAAAAAATCAGTTGCCTGCCTTTAGGCAAAAATCAGTAACAACAGTTGTGAGATTATCACAAGCTGTGTTCAATGTCATCCAAAGACGGCTATAAAGGTCAACGACTTTACTGTAGTTCATTATTCCAAGGAGTTTGTAACTGATTCACCAATAAGTTGAGCAACAAGTTTAACTTTTTTTTTTTTTTTTTTAATAAAGTATTACAGGAAGGGTCCATCGGTAATAAAATAGCACAAGTAAATAGTTATCAGCTATAAATAAAGATCTGAGTAAAACAGACTAAGTACCAGTACGCTGTCGGAGGATTAACTTGGGATCGAGATTTGACAGTTTGAAGGGGTGAATCTGGCCAAACCCTGGCCTCACGGGTTCAGGAAAGAATTCTGAGTCAGGGCATCTCCAGTAGTATTAATCCTCCTAGGGTTATAAGAGAAGTAATCCTATTGGTGGAGGCGGAGTTTATGCGCAGGTGGGAGGAGTTTATACGCAGAAGATCGAAAACTGCTATGTACAAACGAAAGAACAAGAGCAACTACAACCGACCCGTAAAATGTCAACAAATAAATGAAAAATATGCCGTTAGTATAGGATATACAGTACTGTAGATAATTAGCGTATTTTTTCATCGTTTTATTATACATCCAATAAGGTAATGTATAGAGAAGAAAACGTTTGTTTTACCATTATATACTGTTTCCGTAGTATTTTTTCCCCACCCAAAACTCCGAGTTCCCACTGGGGTCCCCCATTATCGGTGGATATAGATATATATTTGTTCCGTAACCGAAATACAAACCACGCTATTTACAAAGGGTATTACTTTTAGCGTAGCTGAAATGGCGAGCCATTAGAATTTAACGAGGGTGTATTACCCCCGCGCTAGTTAGCGGGGGGGGGGTTAGGGGAGTGGTAGCTAGCTACCCCTCCCCCTCACACACAGGTGAATACAGTACTCACTTTCACTTTTGGCTCGGACTGTGACAGACGTCTCTGTCTTGGTCCTCGCTTGGCAGCCATTGTTTGTTTTGTCTTTACTTAATCGCTTAATTTTCATTTACTCAATATATATGTAAACATGTTTTCATGTTTGTATATATATTTGAGTAAAGAAATAAGTAAGTTGCCTTTCAGATGTGTGTGTGTGTAGTTTTGGGTGGCGATCGAGTTTGACTTATGTCTTTCTCTCTCTCTCTCTCTCTCTCTCTTGAGGTCGTTCACCCTTTTACTACGTGTTACTACGCCCTTGTAGCCTAGCTTCCTTTCCGTGTGGGGGGTTGCTACGCCGTACGTTTGTCTCAATTAGTTATGAATCTAATTGTAGTTGTTTTTTGTTTTTCAGCTTGTAGAACGATTTCTTTCGGGGTTTTCGTTCTTTCTTTAGTGTTCATTCTTTTTTAAATTACATAATTACATAGTTACATAATTATAATTGTTATAATTCTGTTTTGGTTACAGCTCTCCTTCCGCGAGTGTAAGTGGTTGTGAGGGCACGTGCCTGTTGTGTAATTCTTGTTCCTTTCCCTCGGGATTCCTCTTCGGAGCCTTCCCGGGGGAATGAATGTGTACTAATATTATTTGTTTTATTTTTTTACAGTTACCGATCTAGTTCGTTTCTGTAATATAGCAACGGTGTGAGCTGTCTGGTTCCTGGGGATTCGGCTGTTGCTGCCTCCCCCCTTGTATTTTCGTCAGGGGCGTGTCTCCTTCTACTGGTAGTACTCCCGTGACGACGGACAGCTCTCCAGTTCATTTTAGAACACTCAGGAGGCTTGCCTCTTTGGGCGGATAACTTTCCTTCCGAGGGAAGTTTTTCCTGTCCAGGCTTGAGTTTTTCCCCTTTTTGGGGGGTTCTTCTCTTGCCTTTTTTTCGTGCGACTATGCTCTTGGTGCTGAGCGGTTGCACCTGCAGTTTCGCTCAAGGGGCTGGGCAACTGCAGGAGCTCCTCTTCGGAGGATTGCTCCTTTTAGGTCACTGGCTGACCAGTCTCTTCCACGAAGTGTTTCTCTTTCGTTCGCGAGAGAGTACACTCATAGAGACTCCTCTTCGGAGGTTTCTTCTGTTGCTGTTGCTGTTGCTGTTGCTCTCCCTCGCCGTAAGGCCCACCGTCCGCCTCGTCGTAAGGGCCTCTCATCTCCCTATAAGGGTGCTTGAGGCGCCTTTTTGGATCTCCGTTTGCAGCCTACAACTCCTTTTTCTCGATCTTCTGCCTTGGTGCAGATGGACAGCAGTCTGATCTCGTCTTCCGACGGGCAACGGTCTTCCCGACGGACAACGGTCTTCCCGACGGACATCAGTCTCCCGGCGGACAACGATCCCTTCGGGGCAAAGGGTTGCCCCCACGGGGGTTCTTCCCTTGCGTGTCAGGGTTTCCCTGCGCGCCCTTCTGCTCATCAGCGCTCTCCTGTTCGTCAGCGCTTTCATGATGATCTTCCCTGCGGTTCCTGTTACGCGCCCACGTTCGCCCTCGCGATCTAGAACTTCGGTTCAGGTCGGGGTCAAGGACTCTTCTTCTATGCGCAGGCTTCCACGCGTAGCCTTCTGCTCATCAGCGATCTTCAGCCCGCCAGCGATCATCAGCTCGCCAGCGATCTCCGGATCGCCCACGTGTGTTACAGCCGGCACGCCAACGTTCTCCAACACTTCTGAAGGAACATGGTTCGCCAGCTACTAGCTCACCTGCGCATGCTGATCGCCATCGCGCGACCCTCAACTGCGGATGCTGATCGCCATCGCGCGACCCTCAACTGCGGATGCTGATCGCCATCGCGCGACCCTCAACTGCGGATGCTGATCGCCATCGCGCGACCCTCAACTGCGGATGCTGATCGCCCTCGCGCGACCCTCAACTGCGGATGCTGATCGCCCTCGCGCGACCCTCACCTGCGGATGCTGATCGCCATCGCGCGACCCTCACCTGCGGATGCTGATCGCCATCGCGAGACCCTCAACTGCGGATGCTGATCGCCATCGCGCGACCCTCAACTGCAGATGCTGATCGCCATCGCACGACCCTCAACTGCGGATGCTGATCGCCATCGCGCGACCGCACACCTGCGGATGCTGATCACCATCGCTCAACCCTGCGTATGCTGTTCGCCATCACGCGATCGCCCACCTGCAGATGCTGTTCGCCAACCTGCGCATGCTGATCGCCATCGCGCGACCCTGTCATGCTGATCACCATCACGCGACCCTGCGCATACTGATCACCATCGCGCGACCCTGCGCATACTGATTACCATCGCGCGACCCTGCGCATACTGATCACCATCGCGCGACCCTGCGCATACTGATCACCATCGCGCGACCCTGCGCATACTGATCACCATCGCGCGACCCGGTGCATGCTGATCACTGCTCGCGATCGCTCACCTTCGCATACTGCTCGCGATCGCTCACCTTCGCATACTGCTCGCCAACGCACGATCGCTCACCTGCGCATACTGCTCGACCATCGCGTCGGCATAACACAACGCGCCATCGCCAACCTGCGCGTTAGCGCTCACCAGCTCACCACCGATCGCTTGTTGATCCATATCGCCAGCGGTCCTCCTCGCCCACGCGGCAGCGCGTTTCCTCGCCATCGCGCTAACGCTTGCGTTCGCCGCCTCGGACTCGCTCTCATCCACCTGCCCACCCTCGCGACCGCCCGCCCGCCCGACCGCTCGCCCCGTGCAACCACGCGACCACTCGCCCACACGCCCACGTGCCTGCACGTCTACGCTCATGCTCTCCAATGTTCGCCCACGTGCGAACCAACGGTTTTTTCCATCGCGCGAACCTACAGTGTTTCTTCGCACAATTGTCGGCTTATTTCTTGCAGTATCCATTGCTCGTCTATGGGTTATCGCTCGCCGACCACCAGGAATTCCCGTCGCGCGAGCTCCAGGGCAATTGCGACCACGATTCCCAATGGGGTTTTCGCAGCATGACCAGCCTGGCGAGTTCTTCTGGAGCGTATTTTCAGAACACTGCCTCACCCCGTAAACACAGAGAATGGCACTTGCAAGAATAGGAGAAACTTAAGGGAGATCTGAGCAACACTCCTCTATTCCTGAACCTGGGTTAGCCCTTCCCCATCATTCCTTGGAAGGATTTTTGGCGGGGGGGGCTTTCCGTTCGAGATTTCTCCATCGGACAAGGGGTGACTGCTTACCTCTTCCTCTGGGAGCTTACTAGGTTCTTTTCCTCCTCGGTTACGGCCCGAGGTTTGGTTCAAGGAAGCTTCAGGAAGATCAAGGGTACTTTCCTCCTCTCGAGCTCAGGCACCTTGGCCTTTCGTCGTTAAGTCTCTAACTTGCGGACAAGCTCGATGTTGTACCATCTGGACGCGCTGACTGAGGGCTTCCTTCGGGTGTCTCATCTGTGGAGGTCGACGACCTCAGACACCCTTCCATCCTTGAGAAGAGTTTGTTTGTGCCCAAGGACAGAGACTTAGACAGCTGCTGTGCGGAGTAAATCGACTTCCGGTTTCACTCCTCCAAGGCGCTTTCTTCCAGACTCTGCAGGGCTCCAGCGCCCTTTTCTTTCAACCACGTCGGCCTAAGTTATCAGCTACGACAACTGGGACAAGGTGTCCAATTGCAGTTTCCTCCTGTCAGGAACAGATGGCACGGGAGACTCCCCCGGGGGGGCATAGTCCTAAAAGGAGTTCACGAACTCTAGGATTGCAGGTTTTTCGCTGGGAGGATGCTTAAGGTTACTCATCCGAATGACAGCTTCCCGATGCCCATTCCCGCACAATCTCTGTGAGTAGCCAAGGATATCGCGCCTGCCATCTCTGTCAGCGAATTCAGTGTCTCTGAACCTCTATGCCATAGCGTCAGCAGAGTTGCCCGGTTGGGCAGAATGATCCATACCTTAGGCGAAGGTCTTCCTTAGGATCATCGACGGCTTCACCCCCGGCCCCCTCAGTCGATCCTTTCTTGTAAGGAAGGATCTGAGAGGGGATGTCCATAGTCGACCTCTCAGCCCTGATAAAGTTTGTCGAACAAACTTCGGCCAGCGTAGACCAGCAGAATCGATCAGACTGGTAACGAGGCGACAGGGCTCCTTAAACCCTGGATCGGAAGGACGGGTAATTTCAGTTTCCATTCCATCCATCTTCCAGGGTGCTCGTCGAATTCAGCCTAGACTGCAATTATTCCTGCTTATGATGCAGTGTGGCTATCCCGCCGTGGCATAGCAGGTTTGTTTCCCCAGAGAACTCTCCCTGCCTTCCTCTTGGCCGCTCAGGTGCAGGCTTCCGCCTCCTCTGCTGTTTGGAGGGCTGGTCAACTCCGGTAGGCTTGGGTTTCGACCTTCTTCAGCGCCGGGACAAGCTTCCGGATGCTTACCATGAGTGTGGGCTCATGGTATTTTGCTTGGAGCCTTCTCTTCCTCTGCCTCAACATCTGGAGTATCTGGCCATGATATTGAGTCAACCGCCTTACCACATTGGAAACCCCGCTTCTCGTCCGTCCAGCGAGGTTAAGCAACGTCGGTACTTGGATGGGTGACCACCTGGGGACGCCAGATTCTGTTACCACATCCTCCGAGCCTTCCTTTCGGTTGACTGTGGCAAGACTGAGGAGAGTCGCAGTACCTGTTCTCAGTCAAGCAGAGCTTTCAGCCCTACCTTGGAACGTTTCCTAGTTCTTCTTTCCTCATTGACCCGTCTATAGTCCGAACGGTCGCCTCAGGATAAGTTCCATGTGGGGCGATCCAAGTTCCGGTGGCTTCAGGCAATGTTTAACCGGACTCCCTGGCCCTATGGGACCAGCGGAACTATTAGACCTGCAATGGGTGTTGACCTATGGAACCTCTTGATGGTAGTGGATATTCTCGTCCTTTCCCCACATTCTTGATGCGGTTCTCGGACTCGTCAAAGGAAAGGGGGGAGGGGGGGGCATGTTCCGGTCCAGGCCTATGGTCAAGACCTGAAGGATACCTCTCCATCATTCAGGCAGGCTTAGGGGCCTTAGTCTGGCCCCTCTTCAGATCCTACAGCTCCTGCTGAGTCGCCCCGTTGCGCGTCGACTTCATTCTAACCAGCAGGGGACGCATTTTCACACCTTCACATCTTGCAGTAGACCGGGATGATTGAGATTCTCTCAATACCACCATCGGCTCTCTCATTCCAGGCAGGGGAATGTTTCTCTCAGACTATCCGAGCAGAGCCTCATAGAGAGAGTGTACCTGGGAGTCTTTGACCTTGGGTAACCAGCAAGTGCTGGTCTGGGGGACCTGATCGCGACAGCTTGGAACCTCAAGCTTCCGCTAGTCTTCCCCCCAGTCTCAGACCCCGAGACTCTGGCAAGATGCATTCCGGTGATGGTGGGACAACTTCGACGCCTGCGTCTTCCCTCCTTTTTGTCTGTGGACAATGGGTCTCAACAAGACCAGGTTGTCTGTCAACCTTTCAATGGGAGAGCTCCACTGGGACTATGCGCAGAACGGTTTCTGGACCCTCTGCTTCCCCTGACGGAACTCCCAGGAGAGCTTCTCCCACGGCGCAGACTACTCAAGCAACCACACTGCGACATCTCTCCCGAACCGGGGCGTCGCTTCGGCTTCATGCCTGGAGACACTACGCTTCCTCCTCTAGAAGAGATAACCCGCTACAGTCGCGGTACGGAGGTCGCGTCATCTGCGATAGTCATCCACAGGGGTCTCCCAGGCAAAGTGAAAAGTCTAAGGTGGTTGGTGCCGTGGGAGATATACCTCTTCCCTTGAGGCCTCTTCTCCAGCAATAACGGTCTTATTGCCTTTCGGCGGGAGGAAACTCCTTTCCGCTCTCGGCAATGAAGCCTGTCGCTCAGCCTTTCCCTGACCTTCAGGCTTAAAGGAATAACTTTTTCCTGCCCGCTGGATCTATCCTCGCTCATGCAAAGCTACGATCGTCCCTGCCCTAGTCGGAGGAAGACCTCCAACTTGGAGCATGGCTCGGACTTTTAGTCCTTTAAGAGATCTTCTCAAGAACCTTTTACGACAGGCCTCGGATTGTATTCCGCCTTGGGTCTTCTGCTCACTCTGGCCACGGCCAGTGTGTAAGCAATCTTCTTGGTCTCTTACTACTCCCCCCTTTCTAAGGAAGAGGGGAAGGCAACATTCAGGCTCGCTCCTGAGTTGTTGGCTAGACTCAGAATCTGAAGGTCCCGGCCCTTCGATCCGATTCATTCAAGATTTCGAGTCTCCATTCTGTGTCTGATGTCCCAAGACCTTCTCTTTCTTGCCAGTAAGGAATCGAGAGGTTAGCGCTGGGAACAGCTGCAGTTTGTCCTCAGTTGCAGCCGATTTGGGAACACAAGGAGGACATGGGGGGAGAGTCACCAGTAGCCTATACCTCTTCAGCCCGGACTCAAGGACATTCATCTCGACCTGTCTTCAGACCCTCCCCCGTCACGTCGCCCTACAGCACGATGTTGGATACATCGCAACGTCCCTCGCCTTCGAGTAATACTACTCTGTGACGCAGGTGCTACAAGCTGGAGTCTGGAAGCGTCTGATGACCTTCGCAGCCCGCTTCCTGCAGGGCGTGACCCACAGGAGTCTCGATACGATTTCTATCGCTCTGTGGTGGCTACACAACAGCTGGTCTAACCTCAGGTTCCTTTTTGGACAGGTAGCAGAAGGTTGAGGGCATTGTTATCAGGTTTTAGTCTGCATGAACGAAAGAAGTATGTCTGGCCCTTACTTCTTTCTTCATCATCCCTCTACGGGGAAGCAGCATCCTGGTCTCTGCATAGCTGACCTCGAACCTCTGCAGGTAAACCATGCTTCCTTGTGTTCCGAGTATTGAGTCAATACTGTCGCGTCCCCCATACCCTGACGAGGTGGTATTGGGAACGTCCTAACCCAGAGTTCCTTCTGGAACTTCAGGTCAACTGCCTAGGACGGGTCACACTTCTTCCTTCACACACAAGCTTACGTAGGCCACATGGTTCCTTGCGGAGCAAGGAACTTGTGAGGTGCAGGGACTCCTTTTCTCGAGTGCGACTCACTCGGATTCTGAGTCCCCGGGTAAAGCCAAAGCCAGTATGGCTGGGGACTTTCCACCCTTCCTAAGGGATAAGTCACCCTTTGTAAATAGCGTGGTTTGTATTTCGGTTACGGAACAAATGACAAATTCGAAGATAATTTGTATTTTTCCTAACCATACAAACCTTAGCTATTTACACATATTTGCCCGCCAGCCCTGTCCCCCAAGACAAGTCCTACCTCTAAGTGAAAGTGAGTATTCACCTGTGTGTGAGGGGGAGGAGGGGTAGCTAGCTACCACTCCCCTACCCCCCCCCCGCTAACTAGCGCGGGGGTAATACACCCTCGTTAAATTCTAATGGCTCGCCATTTCAGCTACGCTAAAAGTAATACCCTTTGTAAATAGCTAAGGTTTGTATGGTTAGGAAAAATACAAATTATCTTCGAATTTGTCATATTTCTGAAACTATTCATTTACGACAGGAACGAGTGTCATTTTCGAAGAGAGCAGACCTTTTTCTATAGAAAAAAAGTAGTTTTTTCCCTAGGTTACATTACCCTGTAATTCAGTACAATAATACCAGCTATGTAGTGCTTGGTAAACAAATACCGAATTATTGTCAACTATTACCAAATATATACAATTCACAAATAGTGACACTTTTGAGTAATCGGTCCATTTTTTAATGTAGTATATACTGTATATACTATGTTGACGATGTCAGTACCCGGTTGCTTAGTACCTCCTTCACCAACCCCTCCCCCTCCCAAAACATTTCCTATTTTTTTTTTTTTTTTTTGCTCTCCCAGCATTTAAAGAACCTAATTACTGTACAAAAAGAGGAGAGCTGCAGGAATGCATAATATTGGCGTAAATGAAGAGCATGGTCCTGTAAACAAATACCCAATGCTTATTATACGTCTTACTCGTCCTAGAATGGTATGACTTTGCCTGTTTCCTTTTCAGAGATTTGATCACTTAGTATGAATACGTCTAACTTGTCCTAGAATGGTATGACTTTGCCTGTTTCCTTTTCAGAGATTTGATCACTTAGTATGAATAATGCACCATACATCAAGTAGGTCAGATTAGGGATATTACACCTACAGTATTTTAAGGTGAATGCAAGATCTTAATGTTCAAGAGTGAATAGGAAAAGTTGAAGATTGATCATATTTTTTTCTATGTTCTCTTGAGAAATACTATTATTTAAGACTACAGGGTAAATATATGATACCTTAATTTATAGCCAAATATGTGAGCCATATATTTTTCCTACTAATTATCTAGTGTTTTATGCATTTCTTAACATGATTATTAGGCAAATCACCCATTCATGAGTTTTTGGACCCCCTTATATAAAGACTTATAGCGGATCCCTGAGGGAAACCGGAGATTTTCTAGGTGGGGAAGTATCATAAACGAGTGATTTTAAGCAATAGTAATGGTCGGAAAAGCAATATAAGCACCAGATAACCAGTTGGAAAAATATATGGTTCACGTAAGTGGCTGGAAACAGGCTAAAACATGATTACCATATTTCCCGTGTCATAAGAAGTGCCTTTTTTTCCAGAAAAAATGCCCCGAAAAATCACCCTGCGTCTTATTATTATTATTATTATTATTAAATGCTAAGCTACAACCCTAGTTGGAAAAGCAGGATGCTATAAGCCCAGGGACCCCAACAGGGAAAATAGCCCAGTGAGGAAAGAAAATAAAGAAAAGTAAAATATTTTAAGTATAGTAACATTAAAAAAAAATATTTCCTATAAAAACTATAAAAAAAACTTTAACAAAACAAGACGAGGGGAAACTAGATAGAAGCGTGCCCGAGTGTACCCTCAAGCACGAGAACTCTAAGCCAAGACAGTGGAAGACCATGGTACAGAGGTTATGGCACTGCCCAAGACTAGAGAACAATGGTTTGATTTTGGAGTGTCCTTCTCCTAGAAGAGCTGCTTACCATAGCTGAAGAGTCTCTTCTACCCTTACCAAGAAGAAAGTAGCCACTGGACAATTACAGTGCAGTAGTTAACCCATTGGGTGAAGACGAATATTTTGGCAATCTCAGTGTTGTCAGGTGTATGCGGACAGAGGAGAATCTGTAAAGAATAGGCTAGACTATTCGGTGTCTTTGTAGGCAAAGGGAAAGAACCGTAACCAGAGAGAAGGGTCCTATGTAGTACTGTCTGGCCAGTCAAAGGACCCCATAACTCTCTAGCGGTAGTATCTCAACGGGCAGTTGGTGCCCAGGAAACACTAGGAAAAAGTTGTATAGGGGAGTTTGGCAACCCTCAAACACCCAACTAATGACATACAAGCACTCACACTCACCAGACATAAAATATAAACTTATAATTATCATTCATATGTAATAAATAAATTTGTTTTTTATATTGTACTTCGTTTAATGAAGTACTGTAGCAAGTTATGTTTTGGTAATCAGCTGATGACTCGCCAACCCCTTTCTACAAGCAAACAAGCCAACTAGTGGTCTCCTAGCAGACAATGCTGCTCCATATTAGTTGTTTATGCAGTATTTATCTATTTTCTCATATTTTGTTAATATCTTGTGATGAAGCAATATTTTGATAAATGATACTGACAGTTGTTAAATACAACCTTAGTGAAAACATCTCGCTGTTAGTTGAGTGCAGTGCTACCAAGTTGAAGAAAATTAACTAGACCTTGACTCCCATACATCAGTAAAAGTTTTCCACCTAGAGGAATTTGTAGAGACTTCTTTGATCAATAATTAATTTTGCGTGAAAATGTATAGGCTACACGAGAATTTGGGAAATATTACTAATTACCAAAAGTTGATTAAGAACATTTGGCAACACTGCATTTATGTAAACTACACTTGAAGCACCAAACACTGAAATGTGTAGTTGTGGTGACAACTACGTCGAGTTTAGAGGTAATAAAATTTGGATAACCGGCGTGCAACTAAATGATATTAACAGAAACATTTCATAATGCAACCAAGTTATGAAAATTTACTGTGCCAAACAAAAATCACACTGACTAGGAATTGGTGCTAGGATAGTTTGTAAAATTTATAATTTTTTTTTTTCCAAAAAAAACTGCTATGCTAATTTAAGGGTGCGTCTTACCACTTGTAGCATCTTATGACACTGGATACAGTGTTTATAATTTTTGAGATGTGTAAAAGAGTACATAACCTAACAAACCCACCCAACCTAACCCACTAGTTCCCAGGTCACAACCCCTGGACCCACCTTCCCAGATCACAATCCTTAGCCGCGGGCCAAGCCCTTCCAAGGTCACAAACTAAAAGTAAATGACAAATAAATCCTTACATTATGATAAAGTAAATCACAAATAAATCCTTTCATTATGAAAAAGTAAATCATAAATAATTCCTTACCTTAGGATTGACACCAATGTCTTATTTTTTTATTATTTCAATCTTTACAGAAGCTTTGCAGTAGAAATGTGCTGGTCTTCTCGAAAATTAAGTTAGAATCGTACCGTTGAGGCATTATTTATTAATTTCACATGAGTAACAATGGCTTTACACTGAACGGAGAGCATTTCCATCATAATCAATTGCCGACGTAAATGAAATTACACTAAATTTTGAAATAGATTGATGTACTTTGCTTAAGTTCTCTCTTGGAGACGTCTTTATTTGATGGTGGTCAAGTTGAAACTGAAGGGTAAGGTGGAAAAAAAAGGGCTGTTGTAGAACAACATGCTGGAACTCATGAAGAAGTACTTGTAAGCTGTTAATTGGTGTAAAAAAACCACATGACAAATACATCGTTGTAAATGCACAGAAAGCTCGATAAACCGATAGGAAACAACGCATGCGCAGTAAGTTCCCTTCAGTCTCTCAGATGTAAACATTGGACTTAGAGTGAAAAACGTACTTCACATTTTAACCCTTTTACCCCCAGGCTATTTGGAAATTTCCAACCCTTAACCCCCAGGGGGTTATTTTTTCCCAGCACATTTTGCAGTATATTTTTTTTTAAATTGCTCTAACAGCCTTAATATTTGTCATAGAGAGGTCAGGTTGGTCTCATTCTCTTGGAAAATGCCTGAATTTGTTCAAAAAATTATCAAAAATATGAAAAACATATTTTATAGCATTTTTTTGCAAGGACGTACCGGTACGTCCATGGGGGTAAAGGGATGGCTTTTGTGAAACGTACCAGTACGTCCTTTGGGGGTAAAAGGGTTAATAGAACGTTGTAAGTTATAATGCCCCAGCCTCTATTAAACATATAGAGAAAAATACCAAACTAGCCAGCACATTATTGGGCTAAACCACCCGTTTATGAGGGAACGTTTTGATAGAATCCTATTTATGTATGACCCCAGTGGGAAACCTGGGTTTTTGGTTGTGGAAATGCCCCCCCCCCCAAAAAAAAAAAAAAAAAAAAAAAGGAAAAAAAAGTGGGTAATATATAAGAAAATCCTGGAAAAAGCTTTACTAATAAAGGAATGCAGTTTTGTGAAGAAAAACTCTTGTTGTCTTAAAAAATAACCATTATCCCAGTCGCAAATTAATAGTTCCTGGTTCCCACTGGGCCCACCCAGTGGGAACCAGGACTTTAGCGTGGGGAAAATTTACTGGCGAATCTATAAATGTTGATAAAGCTAACCTTTTTTTTCTTATACATTCTTCTCTTGGATGCATAATAAAAAAAAAAAAAAAAAATTACACCAAATATGATTTGCAGCAATAATAAGGGTCAGGATTTGGATTTGTTCTGTAACTGGACTACAAACCTATGCTATTTATTAAGGGTTATTACTTTTAGCGAAGCTCAAAGTTCGAGCCAATAAAATTTAGTGAGGGATGACTACACATTCCACCTGTTAGAGGGGGTATGGGGGTTAGCTTGCTACCGCTCAACCTCTTACACCGGTGATTTAGCTCACTTTGCTTTCGGCTTGGATGGTGTACGGCCGTTGCCGTTCTTCATCCTTCGCCTATCTGGACAGCCATTTAATGCTTTTGTTTGTGCTTTTTCTTTCATTAGTGTGAGTTTGTTGACTTGTGCGACTATGTGTACTTGCCCTGGACTCGAAGGTCGTCCCAGCAGAACCTTCATGTCGGCCTTGGACACCGATCGCCACACCCTTTGTCCCGCATGCAGAGGTCAACGGTGTGATAGTGGTAACAGGTGTAATGAGCGTCGGGAGTGGTCTGTCTCCCAGTGGGAATGGTACGATGGTGGAAGAAGTCAAAGCTGAATATATCTCCTTCGAAGGTTTTTTCAAAAGTGGAAAACCCCAAGACCTCTTCTTCCACTTCCTGACCTTCCTCTGAAGGTCCTGCTCGTTCGGTGTCTTCCGGGAGACCGTCGAGTTGTTGTGCAGACCCTTTAATTTATGGCCAACCCTGGTCCTCGAGAGATGGTGTTGCTTCCCCTAGCGAAGCGGTCGCACCTCTACCCCTGGGTGAGGCCTTGTCTCTATCCTTTTGTACAGGCGTGGTCCTTGGGCTTCCGGGTGTGCCCTCCAAGGACTCCTGGCTGCGCCTTATCATTCGTGCTGCTAGTGCGTACCCATCGTCGACTGCAGAGGTAGGTCCTCTGTCGTGTGTTGACGTGGTGGTAGTGTCTGAGGCGTCTTTTGTGGCTGCTGCCGACACCCCTGCCCCTTCAGACTCTCCAACTGTTGCTGGCGACTCTGTTCCCCTCATTCCAGCTCATCCTTCGACGGGGAATTTAGTTTTTCTTTGGTCTCTTCTGCGAGTGTTTCTCCTTTTCGAAGGAGTTCCCTCATAGAGACTCCTCTGCAGAGGACTGCTGCCTCTAAAGGTCAGCTTGCTGATCCACCAGCCCCAAGAGGCTGTCTTTGACGCAGAGCTCGCCCTCTGCTTCGCTTCAGAGGTGGCCCTTCACCATCGGTGAAAAGGTGCCTCTTCGGCTCTTCAACCTCATCCTCGCAGCTGTCTTTCGTAGAGAAGCCTCCGCTTCAGTCGTCTTCCGGCCCTCGACCTTCGCCAGTTCCTGGACCTTCTCCTGATGACGTTGCAGCTAGTCCTCGGACTTCAATCCTGGACTCTTCTGTGGATTGTTTGAGATCCCTGTCGGAGGATGTTCGCCCCTTCAAAGGTTAAATCCTTGTTCCAGTTCAACCTTCACACTGACCTGCTGACCTGCCTTCACTGTTTCTGTCACTGATTCATCATCTGCCTGTTCTTGGTACACCTCCTAAGCGTTTAGCTGCTCGCCAGCGCTCCAGTGCACCAGCATCTCGTCAGCGCCCTCCAGCACATCAACGCTTTCCAGAGCATCATCGCTCTCCAGCACTTCAGTGCCTTTCTGTGCCTCGGCACTCGCCTACTCGACATCGCATTCCCATGCCCCAGCGATATCCTGATGGCAAGCGCTTTTTTGACAGTCTTAGGTCCAACGTTTGCCGGCTCGCTGGCGCTCGCCAACTCGTCAGAGCTCCCCTGTGCAGCTGCGCTCTCTTACCAGCACTCTCCTAAACAGTATCATACTGCGCGCCATCACTCCTGCGAGCGAGCTCTCTCTGACTTGGCAGTGCTTTCCTGCGCCATTGCGCAAAGCATTAGAACAGGTTCTACAGGCTTTAAAATGAAAGGAATGTCAAAATAAAGATTGTGACAGGTTACCATCGCCTCATTCCCCTCCCCGCAGACACATTACAGCGTGACCACTGGAGAAAGGGAAGGGCTCTACAGAACGGTTTAGGATCCCGAAGATTCTTCCTATAAAGGCGGACCCACCACCAACATTGGTTGACTCTTCACAGGGAACCTTCAGTCCCTTTCCTTTCAAGGTATCTGTCTGACAGTTCGTTTGTCAGCAAACAGCCCTGGTTCAGTGTCATGGTCAGACCAGTAGTGCAAGCCTTCGAGCCTACTAGTCGCTGACCTCCCTTCCAACGGCACTAGCAGACCTACCGCGAGGAACCTTGGCTTCTTCTCCCTGAAGAGGAAAGAGGAGTCTCAGATGTGATCGCATCCCCTAGGGTGAAGCTAACTCCTGTTAGGCCTTAGAGACCTGTCCTTCCTGTCCTTCCCACCGGACACTCTCCTAACTCACCCCTGCCGAGGGAGTCGCACGAGGCTTTAACTTCCTCTCTTCCACCTTCGTAGGAAGTTTCTCCTCGCACGGAGAGTTCTCCACCACCGATGGAAGTCAGGAGGGACAATCCCATCCGGCCTTCGATGCTTGAGTCCTGCCCCCTTCCTCAGAAGGAATTTAAGTACTAGAAGACTCTCCCAAAGTCCTCTTCAAGGACCTCCAGGCATACAGGAGCCACTACTCACTCTACGAATGCCCGTGACCCACCCCGAGAGGAGCTCTTTGGGGGTGGAAGAAGGAGACTTCGCTGCTAGTCCCACTTCGGACGGCAGCAGAAAGAGGCAGAACATTCATGCTGGTAGGTTCTGACTCTTATTAGGGTACTCAACTAGTTTTCGGACCTGGAGATATCCCCTCGACAGGGCAAAGATACAGTCTTAGACCTTGTATTTGGCACTCAGAAGCCCTCTAAGACCAGTGCAGCCTTGCCCTGGTCTCAAGAGCTAAAGACTGCTTTGGGTAAGATTGACCAACGTTCCAGCTCTACCGTCAAGCTTCTCATACCTCCTCACGTCCAGCAGAGGAGGTATTTTGAGATCTTGGACGAGCTACGTCCAGCTCTTCCTCTCCATCACTTTCTGGATGAGCTTACCAAGGGAGTCTCTCTAGAGAGGCTCTCCAGCCGTTAGGTGTCGTTCTTGCCATCAGAGATCCTCAACCAGGAGAAAGGTCACAAAGTATGCCATGCAGGCTGCTTCATGGCTTTATCTGTGGTTGGGGGCCCTGGGAATCCTGGTTCGAACTGAGGATTTCTTCCAAGGAACACACCAAAAAAGTGACAACACCACAGTAGTGGTACTTTTTTGGAGCCCCTATCTCGTCTAGCAAGCGAAATGTGCTCTCCGACAACCTGAGCATCGCATCTCAGATAGCGAGTACTGAGTGGTCTTTGGATTATCTAGTTGCCAACAAAGTCCTGACTTTGTAGAGTTCTCCGACTGTGGATCTCTTCGCAAGGCCCTAAACTTCAGACTCCCGTTGTACTGCTCCCCAGTCCCAGACCTTAAGTCTCTCTGCAAGATGTATTCCAACAACGGTGGGACAACATCGACGTTTGCGCCTTTCCCTCCGTTCTGTCTGATGAAGAGGGTACTTAACAAGGCCAGGACATCGGTCAACCTCTCAATGACTCATAGCCATGCTATGGTGTCATGCGGAATGGTTTCTGGACCTTCTGCACCTCCTGACGGAGGCTCCAAGAGAACTCCCTCCGCGACACAATCTACTCAAACAACCACATGCCAACATCTTCCACAAAGCCATAGCTTAGCTACGACTTCACACCTGGAGGCTATCCAGCATCTCCTCACTCAGGGAGGATTTTCGCAACAAGTTGCGAGCAGGATGTCTGGATACCTGCGGAAATCATCAGCAGCAATCCACCAGGTAAAGTGGAAGGTCTTCTGTGGTTGGTGTTGTGGAAGGGGTTTCTCTCCTCTTGATGCCACTATTCTAGCAATAGCCAAAGAGCCAGCGCTCTCAGATCTGATGCTCGCCAATGCGCCAGCTCTTGCCAAAGAGCCAGCGCTCTGATCCGATGCTCGCCAATGTGCCAGCTCTTGCCAAAGAGCCAGCGCTCACCTGCGCACCAGCGCTTGCCTGCTCTCCAGTGCTCTTCTGCGCATTCACCGAAAACTGCACTCCAGCAGAAACTGAGCACCAGCATCATCCTGTGTGCCATTGTTCCAGTACTCTCCTGCACACTCGCGCAATAGGCAAAAAGAATGAAGACTTTTTGACAGGTCACCATTTCCCCATTCCTCTCCCCGCAAACGCATAACTGCATGGCCACCGGGAAAAGAGGGAAGAGGCTTCACAGAAGGGTTCAAGATCCCAAAGATTCCATCTTCCAAGGGGAATTAAACGCATCTACCATCGGTCGAGACTCTTCACAGGGAACCCTTGGTCCCTTTCTCTTCAGGAGTTTTTCTTGACAGTACCACCATCAGCAAATATGATCTGAATGATGCAAATAGCCTATCATTAGCTTGCAAATCTCTAATTACCAATGAGAACTCATCAACCAACTGATCTAGATCGCTGTTTGGTGATCGCTAGCTCACTGATCACCAGATCGCCAATTGCTAACCCATCTCTCTCTGATCATTGACCTCTAGTCTCTCCAATTGCTAACGATCTCCGATTGCTAGCGTGCTGATCGCCGATTGTTAGTCAATAACCAGTCATCAGCTTGCTGATCACTAGATCGCCAATGGGCAGCTCATCTTTCTTCGATCATTGACCTCAGCTCGCTGATCTCTGACCAGCCAATATTCAGCTTGCTGATCTCTGACCAGCCAATCGTCAGCTTGCTGATCTTAAGCTCACCGATCACCGGTGCGCGATCGATCGCTGATCATCAATGGCTCACCATCACCAACTGATTATCATTAAACCATTCTGGTGTCTCTCAGGGCTCTCCAAGCAGATTACTAGCTTATTAATCGCCATCCTTCCTTGGGTGACCGACCAGACAGCCTTCATGTCTGTCAGTTATCATGTTCGGCTCACAGATCGCCGATTCACCGATTATCGGCAATTAGCCGTTCACCAGCAGTTCATGACTCGGACTTATTAGTCAGCCCCTGCCTGTGGTACCCTAGATCAGAAGGCATACAACACTTCTCGCCGTTCGCAATCACACCAATCCCGTAAAGTGATCGGCAAACGATCGACAACCCTCGTCAGCGGCTTGTCGACAGGTGACTACTTGCGAGCACTCCAACTGCTGTTAACCATTGATTAACATTTGCCAGACTGATGTTGCTCTAAGGAATAGCATCAATCCCATCAGGGCACATGGTAGGGTTAAGCGTTGCATTACTTCTATCAGTTGAAGGAGTATTCTCCCAGGGAAGAATCCTTACACAGGGTATCACGTCCCATCCTTTATGCCACGAGTCAAGACCCCAGCGTCAACAATCTCCCATTCGAAAGGATCCGCAAGGAGCTGTCCCTTTGGGTCGATGTCCACACCATGGAGTTCGGACAAGGGCTAAGACCACAGGTCTTCATTTGCATGTTGGACCTAAAGGACGCATACTTCGAGGCCCAAACTATCCATCTTCTTGGAAGGATTGAAGATTCAGTCTAGACAAACAAAAAAAACCAGTTCAGGGCACTGTGCTTTGGTTTTTCCACATTACCCATCTTGGTCTCACAGGATTGGCTTCTGTCTGTTTCTGGACGACTGACTGAACTTAGCAGACTCGGTTGCAACTTTGCATTAGCACCAGAACTTCTGAAGTCTTTTTACCAAGATCCGTTGATCAAAGTAAACCTGTGGAAGTCTTCCCTACATCCCTCTCAGAAGACTGGTGTATCTGGGAATGATTCTAGACGCCAATCTCCACAAAGCCTTCTCAATCAAAGACAGGTGTAGAAAAGTAACAAGACCCTTTCTCAAAACGAGAACTCACTGCCAAGTGTGACTTGATTTCAATTGGAATCAGGCCTTCGATTCCCCAGACCTTCTGACCCCCATGGGACCAGAAGTTTGGACAAACCTCAAATGATGGGTGTCAGTCGAGAATCTACGGAGTGGTATAACCTTCACATCCTTCCCCACCCCTCGGACTTGATGCTGTACTTAGACACATCAAAAGAAGGGAGGAGGGACCATAGTGCTGCACCACACGGCCTCAGGCCTCTGGGCAGAGTCCGAAAGTACCTTCACTTAAATCTCTTAAGAGGTGAAGGCCAACTTTCCAGGCCTTCAACAGCCTCATCAGTTCCTAACGGGCCACTCAGCTCAGTGATGTGATGAGCGACACCACCACACACCATATAGAGGCAAGCAAGAAGGAATTTGCTCGCAGCCTCTTCCCATCTAACAGTATAAATACTAAGATGGGCCAAAGTGCTTTCAGCCCACTTCATTCCAGACTAGAGGAATGTGCTCGCCTACAATCTGTGCACAGCATCTCAGATAAGGTGTACCAAATGGTCTTTGGATCACCTAGTAGCCGACAAAGTCCTGACTTTACGGGCTTCTCCAACTAGGGATCTGTTCGCAACGCCCCTGAACCTCAGGCTTCTGCTGCTCCCCTGTCCTAGACCCCAAGGCTCTCTGGCAAGAAGTATGCCAACAGTGGTGGGTACAACAACAACGTTTACGTCTCTTCCCTGTTTTGTCTGGAGAAGGGTTCACAAGAAGGCTAGAACATCGGTCAGCCTCTCAAGGGCTCTCATAGGTCCGCTATGGCATTACGCAGACCGGTTTCCAAACCTTCTGCAGCTCCTGATAGAGCCTCCAAGAGAACCCTCTCCACGTCACAGACAACCACACTTCGACATCTACCCGAAGCTATAGCTTTGCTATGATTGTACGCCTAGAGACTATGCAGTATCTCCTCTCTCACAGAGGCCTTTCGCAATAAGTTGCGAAGAGGTTGTCTAGATAGCTGAGGAATTCCTCAGCATCAGTCTACCAGGCAAAGTAGAACATCATCTGTTGTTGTTGTCATGGGAAAGCGTATCTCCACTCGATACCTCTATTCCAACAATAGCGGAATCCTCAAGTACAGTATATGCAAGAGGAAAAGACCCCCCTTTTCAGTTTCAACAGGTAAAGACGATCACTCAACCTTGAGCCTCGCCTTCAAACTGAAAGTAAAGGACATCCCCTCACCGCTAGATATTTCCTAACTCATGCGGACTTACAACTTGCCTTTTCCCAGTTAGAATTGAGACCTCCCTCTTGGAACATGGTTCAAGTTCTCCGGCCTCTAAGGAGACCTCCTTACGTTCTACTTCACTAGGCAACAAATTTTCACCTGGTTTAGAAGACAGTGTTCCTACACACTGTTAAGGAACTTCATGGTCTCTCTTTCGACTTCGCCCATTGATGATAAGGATGAAAGGCAACGTTCAGTTTCGTCCCCGAGTATGTTGCCAGACACAGTCTCCAGAGGCGACGGATCCTACACAAGTCTCCATTCGGTAACTGACGATCCAGATCATCTGTTACTGTACCCGAGGTTAGGTATGAGGCTCTACCTCAAGAGAACGGCAACAGCCCACCTGGGTCCCTTCTCTTGTCATCAGGACTAGGAGAGACAAAAGGAGGATCACCAAAACATCATCTCTGCAAGGATTCACAGGGTCATCAATTACGCCCTGAATCTAGATCCTCATCCAACATGTCGACTCACAATGTCAGGGACATAGCTATTCCCCTGGCCCTTCTAAGCAGATTTCTCTGTGATGCAGGTTTTACAAGAAAGGGTGTGAATGCTCCAGGTGACTTTCACAACCTCTCTCCTGCAAGACGTGACCCACAGGAACTTGATACGATCTCTATGGTCCTGTGGTGGCTGCACAACAGCTGGTTGTATACCTCAAGCTCCTTATTGGACAAGTAGAAGGAGGTTGAGGGCACTGCTACCCGTTTTTAGTCTGCGTGAATAAAAAGATTTGACTGGCTCTTATTCTTTTCTTCATCCTCCCTTCTTTAGGGAAAGCAGCATCCTGGTTTCTCTGCATAAGCTGACCTCAAACCACGGCAGGTAAACCATGCTCCCTTGTGTACTTAGTATGAAGCTAATACTGTTGCGTCCCCATACCCTGAGGAGGTGGTATTGGGAAAGTCTTGGTTTCAACAGTTTTTCCTACAAAAAGACTCAGAATAACTTTACCTAGACAGTCACACTTCTAAATATCTCAACACACAGCTTGCGTATGCTGCGGACCTTGCGTAGCAAGGGTTTTGAGTACTAACATACTTAGATAAGGAGCCCCCGGGTAAAGCCAAAAGCCAAATTGGCAAGGACATCCACTTTTCCTAATGGGTGAGTTACCCCTAAATAGATAGCGTAGGTTTGTATTCCAGTTATGGAACAGATGACAAATTCGTAGATAATTTATATTTTTCCTAACGATACAAACCTTACTGTACAAAGTTGCCCGCCGACCCTATCCCCCTTGAAGTCCTACCTCCAAGCAAAGTGAACTAAATCACCGGTGTGTGAGTGGGAGTGGTAGCAAGTTGCCCCCCCCCCCCCCCTCGCTAAATTTTAATGGGTCCTCATTTCAGATTTGCAGAAAGTAATACCCCTAAATAAATAGCTAAGGTTTGTATAGTTGGGAAAAATACAAATTATATACGAATTTGTCATATTTGTTGTTATTGAATCTATAGTAACAAAATTTCAATTCTTTTTTTATTCCTACAGCGTTTGCCTCAACTTACATTATTTGTTTTTTCTTCAGTGTTGACAATAGTGAGTACATGAGAAATGGAGATTATGTACCCACAAGGCTTCAAGCTCAGCAGGATGCAGTCAACACAATATGCAGAGTGAAACTACGCTCAAATCCTGAAAATAATGTTGGTCTCCTTACTCTAGCCAAGTGAGTAGTTACCACGTAGTTTTATCAGTAATGTTGATTCACATAGGAATGACTTAAGTATTTTCTTATAACAAGTTTTACGTTTGATTACATTCCAGGTAGTAAAAATTATAGTGATTAGCTTGTGGTTGACTTTTGTTGAAAAAGGTCTGTTCATTACACCAAAATTAGATAAAATACATAGGTTAATGATTAATTTTTTTGTGATATGTATAAGGACTATTCTTTACATAAATGCCTGGAAAAATGTGCTTTATATTATATAGGCCTGAACCCTATTCTGTTTGAAATTGTAGGGCTTTACACGAAGGTACATTGTTCCGTCACTCTATACAAACCCTCGCTATTTATCGGGGATATTACTTTCGGTGTAGCAATGGATAACTACCCTAAGTACTAATTAGCGGAGGGGGGTAGCCGGCTACCCCGCTCACTCACACCTGGGCTTAGCACCTACTTTGCTTTTGTCTCGCCGTAAACTTACTATTTGATAATTTGTATTTTATTTCTTCTTTCCATTGTGTGTGTGTTTCCTTCGGTCGCAGGGGTACCTGTCCTAATATCTGTCCTGGTCCTGAAGTCCGCTCCTGCGGTACCTTCATGACCACTCTTGAGACGAACCCTCACCTGCAGTGTCCAGCTTGTCGGGGCCAACGTTGTGATCGAGACAACACTTGTCCTGAGTGTCGGGATTTTCTGCCTCCCAGTGGTAGAGGTTTGGGCGCAGGAAGAAGTCGTCTAAGCGAGATTCTTCTCCTTCAGGGACCTTCCTCGAAGTCGAAGAAATTGCGAACTTCTTCTTTGACCCCCTGATCTCTTCTCGAAGCTGCTTCTACGCCAGTCCTCTCTCGCGAACTGCCGAGTAGAAGTGCAGCCTTACTAACTCCAGGTTAACCTTCTGTTTCGAACAACGGTACCGTTACCCCAAGCGATTCGGTTCTGCCCCTGCAGATGTGGCCTTCGTGAGGTGTTGGGGGTCCCCTTTCAAAGGAAGTTTTGTTTGAACTCCTTCAGTATGGTACCGAGAGGAAGCACACTCCAACTTCTTTGGAGGTGTAGCCTTCCCTGGGGGCACAGCACCAGTCCATCTTGATGTAGCTGCCTATCCGTCATACTTTTGGTCCCCTGTGGCTGACGCCGAGGACAATGCTTCATCTCCCCCTGGGTGGTGGGAAAGCAAAGTCTGAGGCAAGGTCCTCCTTCGGGAGGACATCTCTTGTCTGCGAGAGAGATTGATCCGTGACCAGCATGTGACTTATACTGAAGAGTACACTTCTCTCCATAGTGCTGGGGGGAAAGCAAATTCCTAGGCGATATCCTCTTTCGAGAGAACATCTCGTCAGCGAGAGGAAGCTTGTGTTTAGCTTTTGTGACAGAGCAGACTCCCTCTCGTTGCGTTGAGCCTTCAGGTTCTCGTGACCCTGGGCCTTCTGGCTCTTGTTATGCTGAGCCTTTGGGCTCTCATGACCCTGGGCCTTTGGGTCCTCGTTACGCTGAGTCTCCGGGCTCTTGTGATCCTGAGCCTTCAGGTACCCGTTGCGTTGAACCTTCGGGCTCTTGTAACCCTTGTTACGCTGAGCCTTCGGGCTCTTGTAACACTGAGCCCTCAGGCTATAGTAACACTTGAGCCCTCAGGCTCTCGTGACCCTTGTTACACCGAGCCTTCTGGCTCTCATGCCCCTGGGTCCACGTTACGCAGAACCTTCGGGTTCTCGTGACACAGAGCCTTCGGGTTCTTGTCACGCTGAGCTGTCTGACTCGTGAACCAGAGCCTTCGGGCTCACGTTACACTTTACCTCCGGGTTTTTTTATAGCCCAAAGACTTCGGGTTTTCGTCGCACCAAAACTTTTGGTTCTCGTGATCTCAAGCCTTTGGGCTCTCGTTGTGTTGAGCCTTCGGCCTCTGGATCCTTGTCATGCTGAACCTTGGGTTCTCGTGACCCTAGCTTTCGGGCTCGCGTCTCGTTAAGCCTTTGGGCTATCGCTCCGAGGAAACCCCCAGGATCTCGTTGTTGGACAACGGCTCTCTGCTTGACGGAGCAGCATCGTGTGACTTAACAGCATTGTGTGATCTGCCTCGTCACAACCCAACTGGTCGCTATGCGCCTGTCAAACTAGTCTCGCCGACAAGGTGACGAGAGATCATATCAATACAGAGAAACCCTCTCTCTAGGCGAGATGACCACCAGTCTCGCCAGCCGTATGAGCGGCATTTTCCTATTAGATACTCTCTTGCTAAGTGACAGCGACTCTCTCCTAGAGGTCGCAAGACTCCCTCTCAGGGGAGGCACCGATGCAGAGCACTACTTCGAGAGATCAACACCCAGCAAACTCCTCTGTGGTCAGACTGGTACTACTCCTACCTTCAGGTAAGGTATCTAATCAACCTTTGTTTGAAGTTTCTAGACCCAGAGCTCCTAGCCACTCAAGGGACCCTCCTCCCAGTTCATCGAAGAGACCCGCCATGGCTAGGTGCGCTTTTTAACGTAGTGTGGGAGGCTATTACAGGACCATACCCCGTTCTCAATCCTTGTGTGGTATGCTTAGGATTCCCCTGTTGGTTGCTTTCCTTCTCTGCGGCTCTCCTCCTGCAGATCCTGGAGGAGTAACGAAGGTTGCTTAGGTGGCTACAGCTAGGGGCCAAACCCTGGATGGTCGACGTAACTCGTTCAGGGTATTGTGTCCTGTTCACTCAGTCTCTTCTTCCACTGACTGAATCCACTCTCAATTAGCTCCTATGCGAAGGGATCTGCAAAGGAGCTGGCCCTTTTGTGAAGTCCAGACCATGTTGGAGAAGGGTGCTTTCCAAGTGGTCCTCGAATGGTCTCCAGGCTGCTTCAGTTGATTCTTTCTTGTGAAAAAGGCATCTGGAGGCTGGAGATCAGTCATTGATATCTCAGCCTTGAACAGGTTAGCTGACACTGTCAGACAGGTAATAAGACTGCAGCACCAAATGTGTGTGCTGGATCTATTTCTAAGATTCATACTTCCAGATCCCATTCCATCTGTCTTCGAGGAATTATCAAAGAATCATGTTCAATCAGAAAGGTACTTGCATATAAATCTCTTAGAGATGAGGGCAGCCTTTGTGATCTCCAGCAGTTCCACCAGTTTCTGGCGGGGCACTCTGTGGTCTTGATGAACGATAACACCACGGTGGTAGCCTACTTGACCAAGCAAGGTGGTAACTTCTCACAATCCTTGTGCCATCTAGCAGTAGAGATACTCAGATGGGCAGAAGACAACTCGGTGTCCCTATCTGCTTGCTTCATTCTAGGCAAGAGGACTGTGCTTGCAGACAATCTGAACAGAGCGACTCGGTGGACTACATGTGATCTTTAAATCATCTAGTAGCCAACGAAGTCCTACCTTTGTGGGGCTCCCCGACTGTGGATCTGTTCGCGACGGCCCTAAACTTAGGGCTCCGGCTTTACTGCTCCCCAGTACCGGACCTCCAGGCTCTATGGCAAGATGCATTCCAACAACAGTGGGACAACATAGATGTGTACGCATTTCCCCCGTTTTATCTGATGAGGTATATCCTCAACCAGGTCAAAACAAGCAAGAACTTAACAATAGCTGTGATAGCTCCGCTATGTCATCACCCAGAGTGGTTCCTGGAGCTTCTAAGGGAACCTCCTCCACAACGTGATCTACTCAAACAGCCACATGCCAACATCTTCAACAAAGCTGTAGCTTTGCTTTGGCTTCACGCCTGGAGACTGTTCAGCATCTCTCTGAGTCTTTTCGCAGTGAGTTGCAGAAAGGATGTCTAGACACCTCAGACTCTGGAGCCAAAGGCTAAGTGGTCTGTTTTCTGTGACTGGTGTTGTGGATTTGGTACCACTCACTTAATGCCTCTATTCCAACAATAGTGGAATTTCTTGAACACCTTCGGGAAGAAATGCCCCTCTCGGTTTTGGCAGTCAAAGGCTACCACTCAGCCTTGAGTCTGGTCTTTAAACTGGAGGTAGTAGATATTTCTCCCTCGTTGGAGCTTTCTCTCCTTTTACGGAGCTATAAGATTACTTGTCCCCAGTCAGAAGTTAAACCTCCATGGAATTTGGTTCGGGTCCTTCATTCTCTGAAGGGTCCTCCTTACGAACCATTTCGCCAGGAACAGATCACCACCTTACCCTGAAGACGGTGTTCCTACTCACTCTGGCTTCAGCCAAGAAAGTTAGTGAACTGCATGGTCTATCATACAACATCCATTCAAAAGGATGTGGAGAGGTAATACTCAGCTCGTCCCTGAGTTTCTTGCTAAGACGCATAATCTGTGGGTATCGGATCCTAGGGTCCGTCCCTTTAGGATCGAGTGTCTTCGTTCCGAGATGTTACCTCAAAAGAACAGCAGCCCGTGTGTTGGCGCTTTGTCAGCATGGGAAGGTCAAAAGAAGGGTCACAAAGAACATCATCTCGTCATAGATTTGCAGGGTCATTGACCTAGCACTTAATCCTAACCCTCCACAATGACAGACTAGAGCTCATGACTTCACCCCTCTTAACGAGAGAATGCCTTGATGTAGTCATATGGTTTCTTCATGTTGTTGAAGAATTGTGATGGGCAAGAGACTTTTCGAACTTGGGGAAATTGCTCCCCCAGTTCGAATCTAAATTTCTCTTTCTCATCTATTTCTTCTTCTCAATGTTTAATCTCAATATATGCATGTTTATATACATTTCAAGAAAAGGGAAATATTACTCAGTTTGGACAGCAAAATCATATCCTCCTACGCCTATTGACACAAAAGGGCCTCTTATATTTTGCCAGCCGTCCCTATCTTGAGCTTTTAATTCAATACTCATCATCTCCTACTATGCGCTTCATAGGCCTTAGCCAAGTAGGCCTGG